>NC_074670.1:60119600-60429600 GCF_029448725.1 Salvelinus fontinalis | reverse complement strand
CGCCATAAAGCCAGATAACGGGTTGCAACTACACATGGGGACAAAGATCGTACTTTTTGGAGAAATGTCCTCTGGTCTGATGAAACAAAAATAGAACTGTTTGGCCATAATGATCATCGTTGTGTTTGGAGGAAAAAGGGGGATGCTTGCAAGCCGAAGACACCATCCCAACCGTGAAGCACGGGGGGTGGCAGCATGTTGTGGGGGTGCTTTGCTGCAGGAGGGACTGGTGCACTTCACAAAATAGATGGCATCATGAGGGAGGAAATTATGTGCATATATTGAAGCAACATCTCAAGACGTCAGTCAGGAAATTAAAGCTTGGGTCGCAAATGGGTCTTCCAAATGGACAATGACCCCAAGCATACTTCCAAAGTTGTGTCAAAATGGCTTAAGAACAACAAATATTGGAGTGGCCATTACAAAGCCCTGATCTCAATCCTATAGAAAATTTGTGGGCAGAACTCAAAAAGCATGTGCGAGCAAAGAGGCCTCCAAACTCAGGAATGGGACAAAATGCTCTCAACTTACTGTGGGAAGCTTGTGGAAGGCTACCTGAAACGTTTGATCCAAGTTAAATAATTTAAAGGCAATGCTACCAAATACTAATTGAGTGTATGTAAACTTCTGACCCACTGGGAATGTGATGAAAGAAATAAAAGCTGAAATAAATCACTATTATTCTGACATTTCACATACTTAAAATAAAGTGGTGTTCCTAACTGGCCTAAGACAGGGAATTCTTACTAGGATTAAATGTCAGGAATTGTGAAAAACTGAGTTTAAATGTATTTGGCTAAGGTGTATGTAAACTTCTGACTTCAACTGTACAGACAGACAGACAGACAGACAGACATTCAGGCTGAAAGACAGACAGAACAACTGTCCAACCACCCTACTGACCACCTACTGGACAGTGAGCCAACCAACCAGCCAGTCAACCAGCCAGCCAGACAGACGGGGAAGCAGGTGTGTGTGATGTCTTACTTGGCGTTGGGGCGTGTGGAGATGTCCTGCAGGTCCCCAGTGTCAAACAGCTGAGAGCCCTTCAGTCCCAGCTCCTCACAGCCACGCAGGAACACACTCAGGTTGTCCTGAAGGGAGAGAGAAGACACACTATTAGTTAGAGAGGACTCAATATTACTTAGAGAGGACACACTCACGTCAGAAGCCATAAAGTGCTTTGAAAGACTGGTCATGGCTCACATCAACACCATTATGCCAGAAACCCTAGAACCACTCCAATTTGCATACCACCCCAACAGATCCACAGATGACACAATCTCTATCGCACTCCACACTGCCCTTTCCCACCTAGACAAAAGGAACACCTATGTGAGAATGCTGATCATTGACTACAGCTCAGCGTTTAACACTATAGTGCCCACAAAGCTCATCCCTAAGCTAAGGACCCTGGGACTAAACACTTCGCTCTGCACCTGGATACTGGACTTCCTGACGGGCCTCCCCCAAGTAGTAAGGGTAGGCAACAACATATCTGCCACACTGACCCTCAACACTGGGGCCCCTCAGGGGTGCGTGCTTAGTCCTCTCCTGTACTCCCTGTTCACCCACGACTGCGTGGCCAAGCACGACCAACACCATCATTAAGTTTGCTGATGAGATAACAGTGGTAGGTCTGATCACCGACAACGATGAGACAGCCTATAGGGAGGAGGTCAGAGACCTGGCAGTGTGGTGCCAGGACAACAACCTCTCTCTCAATGTGAGAAAGACAAAGGAGATGATCATGGACTACAGGAAAAGGAGGGCCGAACAGGCCCCCATTAACATCGACAGGACTGAAGTGGAGTGGGTCGAGAGTTTCAAGTTCCAAGATTTGGCATGGGTCCCCAGATCCTCAAAAAGTTCTACAGCTCCACCATCGAGATCATCATGACCGGTTGTATTACCGTTATCAGCTCTCTCTCGATTCAATTCAATTTAAGGAATTTATTGGCATGGGAAACATATGTTAACATTGCCAAAGCAAGTGAAGTAGATAATAAACAAATGCGAAATAAACAATAAAATGAACAGTAAACATTACATCCACAAAAGTTCCAAAATAATAAAGAAATGTCAAATGTCATATTATGTGCAAATAGTTCAAGTACAAAAGGGAAAATAAATAAACATAAATATGGGTTGTATTTACAATGGTGTTTGTTCTTCACTGGTTGCCCTTTTCTTGTGGTAGCAGGTCATTCACGTTGGGTGAATTTTGGCCGAATCCTCCTGACAGAGCTGGTGTAACTGAGTCAGGTTTGTAGGCCTCCTTGCTCGCACATGCTTTTTTAGTTCTGCCCACAAACTTTCTATAGGATTGAGGTCAGGGCTTTGTGATGGCAACTTCAATACCTTGACTTTGTTGTCCTTAAGCCATTTTGCCACAACTTTGGAAGTATACTTGGGGTCATTGTCCATTTGGAAGACCCTTTTGCGACCAAGCTTTAACTTCCTGACTGATGTCTTGAGATGTTGCTTCAATATATGCACATAATTTTCCTCCCTCATGATGCCATCTATTTTGTGAAGTGCACCAGTCCCTCCTGCAGTAAAGCATCCCCACAACATGATGCTACCACCCCCGTGCTTCAAGGTTGGGACAGTTTTCTTCAGCTTGCAAGCCGCCCCCTTTTTCCTTCAAACACAATGATGGTCATTATGGCCAAACAGTTCAATTTTTGTTTCATCAGACCAGAGGGCATTTCTCCAAAAAGAAGAGCTGGTATGTGTCTCTATGGACGCAGGCCTTACTTTTTTTGGACCATTTATCAATTTTCAAGCAAAAGCAATGAGCAGCAGCTATGTTTGTCTACATACGGACTGTTAGTGAAATTCCCGCGAAAGAGTAACGGTTAATAGGATTGGATGTTAATTATTTGACTCGGCTACCTGTATTTTACATTGTGTTGTTATTTCGCTGAACACTAGATGGTTTAATTTTATTTTTGGCAGTGAAACGAGGCTACTCAGGCATGAAAAAAACCTCACCCAAATGTATAGCCACATTCTAAAACATAAATTTACTTTTTGAAAATGTGAAGAAATGTTTTTATATTTAAAAAAAATGTGAATCACATTTTTATTTGGCGTACCCCCGACGGCATTGTGCATACGCGTACCCCAGTTTGGGAATACCTGCTCACGGGCAACAGTGTCTAAATGGAATTTGTGTTCCTGGTAACTGGACCTTTTTTGGAACGCCATTATTTTATTCTTACTGAGGTTTACTGTCAGGGCCCAGGTCTGACAGAATCTGCGCAGAAGATCTAGGTGCTTCTGTAGGCCCTCCTTGGTTGGGGACAGAAGCACCAGATCATCAGCAAACAGTAGACATTTAACTTCAGATTCTAGTAGGGTGAGGCCGCGTACTGCAGACTGTTCTAGTGCCCTAGCCAATTCGTTGATATATATGTTGAGGGCTTAAGCTGCATCCCTGTCTCACCCCACGACCCTGTGGATTGAAATGTGTTTTTTGCCAATTTTAACTTTACACTTGTTTGTGTATATTTGTCATTTGTTTTTCCCGCAACACCACTTTCCATCAATTTGTATAGCAAACCCTCATGCCAAATTGAGTCAAAAGCTTGGTTTGTATAAAAATGAATGAATACGTGGTCTGTCATACGATAATTTGGTGAAAAGCCAATTTGACATTTGCTCAGTACATTGTTTTTACTGAGAAAATGTACGAGTCTGCTGTTAATGATAATACAAAGGATTTCCCCAAGGTTTCTGTTGACGCATAACCCACGGTAGTTATTGGGGTCAAATTTGTCTCCACTTTGTGGATTGGGTGATCAGTCCTTGGTTCCAGATATTGGGTAATATACAAGAGCTAAGGATGATGTTAAAGAGTTTTAGTATAGCCAATTGGAATTTGTGGTCTGTATATTTGATCATTTCATTTAGGACACCATCAACACCATAGGCCTTTTGGGTTGGAGGGTTTGTATTTTGTCCGTTAGTTAATTCAATGTAATTGGAGATTCCAGTGGGTTCTTGTAGTCTTTAATAGTTGATTCTAAGTTTTGTATATGTTTTCGATGTTTGTTCTTTGTCATAGGGCCAAAAAGATTGGAGAGGTGGTTTACCCATACATCTCCATTTTTGGATAGATAACTCTTTGTGTTGTTGTTTGTTTAGTGTTTTCCAATTTTCACAGAAGTGGTTAGTCTATGGATTCTTCATTTACATTGAGCTGATTTCTGACCTGCTGTTCCTTCTTTATCCGTAGTGTATTTCTGTATTGTTTCAGTGATTCACCATAGTGAAGGAGTAGGCTCAGGCTTTCTGGGTCTCCATGTTTTTGATTGGATAGATTTCTCAATTACCTTCTTAGGTTTTTGCATTCTTCATCAAACCATGTCATTGTTGTTCATTTTCTTTGGTTTTCTGTTTGACATTTTTAGATTTGATAGTGTATTTGACCTCTCAGCTTCCCTGTCTAAGTTTTCTACTGCCAAGTTTATACTTCCACTATTACAGTGAAACATTTTGTCCAGGAAGTTGTCTTAAAGGGATTTGTTGTTACCCAATTGTTTTTTTCTAGGTTTCCACACTACTTTCCTCTATAGCATTTCTTAATATTATTCAGATCCTTTGGCTTTGATGCCTCATGATTGAGTATTGCTCTACCAGGTGGTTGAGAAGTCAAAGGAAGGTCAAACCAGCAATGCCATATTAGAATGACTGTGATTTTGCAGTGATCTGATAGGGGTGTGAGCGGGTTGACTGTGAACGCTCCGAGAGACTCTGGTTTGGGGCCAGTGGTAAAGTAGTCTACAGTACTACTGCCAAGAGATGAGCTATAGGTATGCCTACAGTCCCCTCGAAGCCTACCATTGATTATGTACATACCCAGCGTGTGTGACAGAGCTGCAGGAGTTGTGACCCGTTTTTGTTGGTTATGTTGTCGTAGTTGTGCCGAGGGGGGCATATGGGGGAGGGAATGCTTTCACCTCCAGGTAGGTGTTTGTCCCCCTGTGTGCTGAGGGAGTCAGGTTCTTGTCCAGTTCTGGCATTTAGGTCGCCACAGACTAGTACATGTCCCTGGGCCTGGAAATGATTGATTTCCCCCTCCAGGATGGAGAAGCGGTCTTCATTTAAGTATGGTGATTCAAGTGGGGGTGGGGGGGGGGTATAGGTAGCACACAGGAGGACATTTTTCTCTGTTGAGATCATTTTCTTTTGAATTTCTAGCCAAATGTAAAATGTTTTGATTAATTTAATAGAGTGAGTTAGGTCTGCTCTATACAAAATTAGCATACGCCCTGAGTCCCTTCCCTGTTTCAGACCTGGTAGTTTGGTGGATGGGACTACCAGCTCTCTGTAACCTAGAGGGCAACCAGTGGATCCATCTCCTCTATACCATGTTATTGTAGGATGACAATGTCTGTATTTCAGAAGTCCAGGTTCCTGCTCTTTAGGCCAAAAGCAGATGACCTCAGGCCTTGGATATTCCAGGATGAGATAGTGAAGGCTTTGTGTTCAATCAAGTGCCCAATGTTGTTAGTCGTGTGGTTTGGCCTCAGACCAGTAAGTGTGAGCAGAGCCTGCTGAGCATCTGGTACATCCCATTGGCTTGGGCTAGTGTAAGAGTGAGGGTTGGGCCTGTTTGCCTGCGCTCTCTCTGTTTCCTCTTTCCCACTATCTCTCTGGTCTCCCATGCAGAGCTTGCCAGGTGTCCTGCAGTCCTTTGTTCTGTCGGTGCAACCTGACCCTGCTAAGGCTCCTGTCCCCTTCTCTTCTCCAGTTCCCAGCCTCTCTCTCTTCTCTCTCGTTCCCCCTCTCTCCACACACACCCACACAGAGCTGGATTTTCTCACATTTCAGAGCATTTCTCACTGTGCTAAGCCCTGCTGGAGGTCATTTTGCAGGGCTCTGGCAGTGCACCTCCTTGCACAAAGGCGGAGGTAGCGGTCCTGCTGCTGGGTTGTTGCCCTCCTACGGCCTCCTCCACGTCTCCTGATGTACTGGCCTGTCTCCTGGTAGCGCCTCCATGCTCTGGACACTACGCTGACAGACACAGCAAACCTTTTTGCCACAACTCGCATTGATGTGCCATCCTGGATGAACTGCACTACCTGAGCCACTTGTGTGGGTTGTAGACTCCGTCTCACGCTACCACTAGAGTGAAAGCACCGCCAGCATTCAAAAGTGACCAAAACATCAGCCAGGAAGCATAGGAACTGAGAAGTGGTCTGTGGTCACCACCTGCAGAACCATTCCTTTATTGGGGGTGTCTTGCTAATTGCCTATAATTTCCACCTTTTGTCTATTCCATTTGCACAACAGCATGTGAAATTGATTGTCAATCAGTGTTGCTTCCTAAGTGGACAGTTTGATTTCACAGAAGTGTGATTGACTTGGAGTTACATTGTGTTGTTTAAGTGTTCCCTTTATTTTTTTGAGCAGTGTATATATTAATGCAAAGATATAATTTAATTATATTATTATATGTAGTAGAAAGCGATGGGTTAGAAGAAGCCTAAATAACCAACCCATAAAGTAAAATGTAACATTCATATATGGCCAGTTATGTAAACTTTAACACTGATTTAAACTGCAATAGATGTCGTTCAATTGGTAACATACAGTTGATGTCGGGAGTTTACATACACTTAGGTTGGTGTCATTAAAAATCGTTTTACAACCACTCCACAAAATTCTTGTGAACAAACTATAGTTCTGGCAAGTCGGTTAGGACATTAACTTCGTGCATGACACAAGTCATTTTTCCAACAATTGTTTACAGACAGATTATTTAACTTATAATTCACTGTATCACAATTCCAGTGTGTCAAAAGTTTACATACACTAAGTTGACTGTGTCTTTAAACAGCTTGGAAAATTCCAGAAAATTATGTCACGGCTAAAGAAGCTTCTGATAGGCTAATTGACATCATTTGAGTCAATTGGAGGTGTACTTGTGGATGTATTTCAAGGCCTACCTTCAAACTCAGTGCCTCTTTGCTTGACATCATGGGAAAATCAAAAGAAATCAGCCAAGTCCTCAGAAAATAATTGTAGACCTCCACAAGTCTGGTTCATCCTTGGGAGAAATTTCCAAACGCCTGAAGGTACCACGTTCATCTGTACAAACAATAGTACACAAGTATAAACACCATAGGACCACGCAGCCGTCATACCACTCAGGAAGGAGACGCGTTCTGACTCCTAGAGATGAACGTACTTTGGTGCGAAAAGTGCAAATCAATCCCAGAACAACAGCAAAGGACCTTGTGAAGATGCTGGAGGAAACAGGTACAAAATTATCTATATCCACAGTAAAACAAGTCCTATATCGACATAACCTGAAAGGCCGCTCAGCAAGGAAGAAGCCATTGCTCCAAAACCGCCATAAAAAAGCCAGACTATGGTTTGCACATGAGGACAAAGATTGTACTTTTTTGGAGAAATGTCCTCTGGTCTGATGAAACAAAAATAGAACTGTTTGGCCATAATTACCATCGTTATGTTTGGAGGAAAAAGGGGGAGGCTTGCAAGCCGAAGAACACCATCCCAACCGTGAAGCACGGGGGTGGCAGAATCATGTCTGGGGGTGCTTTGCTGCAGGAGGGACTGGTGCACTTCACAAAATAGATGGCATCATGAGGAAGCAAAATTATGTGCATATATTGAAGCAACATCTCAAGACATCAGTCAGGAAGTTAAAGCTTGGTCGCAAATGGGTCTTCCAAATGGCCAATGACCCCAAGCATACTTCCAAAGTTGTGGCAAAATGGCTTAAGGACAACAAAGTCAATGTATTGGAGTGGCCATCACAAAGCCCTGACCTCAATCCTATAGAACATTTGTGGGCAGAACTGAAAAAGCGTGTGCAAGCAAGGAAGCCTACAAACCTGACTCAGTTACACCAGCTTTGTCAGGAGGAATCGGCCAAAATTTACCCAACGTAGTGGGAAGCTTGTGGAAGGCTACCCGAAACATTTGACCCAAGTTAAACAATTTAAAGGCAATGCTCCCAAATACTAATTGAGTGTATGTAAACTTCTGACCCACTGGGATTGTGATGAAATAAATAAAAGCTGAAATAATTCTCTCTACTATTATTCTGACATTTCACATTCTTAAAATAAAGTGGTGACCCTAACTGACCTAAAACAGGGAATTCTTACTGGGATTAAATGTCAGGACTTTTGAAAAACTGAGTTTAAATTTATTTGGCTAAGGTGTATGTAAACTTCCGACTTCAACTGTACATAACATACATTTTTGTCTTCTTCTAATGCCTCTTAAGGGGAAAGTAATCTAAAAGTAACTGAATGTAATCAGTTAGGGTAATCCAAAAGTTGCATTACTGATTATAATTTTGGACAGGCAACTAGTAACACATTACATTTTTGAAAGCCACCTACCTAACCCTGATCCTATCTCACAATAGTGACAAATCTGACCAAGATAATTGCAGCAAATCTAGTCAGGATATACAAGGGCTACTGTAGAGATCAATTTTAAGACCAAAGTGTAGAGCAGAGGTAGTATTACCTTGTGGTAACACCATGAAATGGGTCTCGTCTAACAGCGCTGCCAGTCTCACAGTGTTTTACACTAATAACTGATCCCGGGGCTGTCCCAGTACATCTGGGCCTGGCTAACCAGCAGACTCCAGCCAAGCCAAAACAATGCAGAGGAAGTGGGAGGATGGGGGGGGGGGGGGGGTGAGAGAGAGAATGAGAGAAAGAGAGACAGAAGCAGAGAGAGAAAATGAGAGAGAGAGAGAAATAAAATGGGGGGGAATGAGTGAGAGGAAGGGAGGAGAGGGTAATCAGAGGGAGGAGAAGAATGGAAGGAGAAGAAGATAGAGGGGGAGAGGAATGGAGTGATGGCAGAAGGAGAGAACTTACCAGGCCAGCGATGGGAGTGGGTAATCTGTTGATTTTCTTCACCAAGCCAGGTTTGATGGAGCTCAGCAACCTGAGAGAGAGAAAGAGAGTGATGAGAGAGAGAATGTAAAATAATATGAAACCACAAACATCTGATTCAAATCCAATCAGATATCTCTACAAAACATCAATATCTACAGCTATGAATGGATAACATCTGTAAAGGTATTGTTGGAAACAGTCCCAGCAGATACCATCTGACACTTACAGTATAATTTAGACAGAAAGCAATTTAGTATTTTGTTTTATGGATAGAGGGAGGGCTATAGACCTAAACTTCCTTAGATAACTCCATGTGAATGTGGGTGATCATCATAACCAGAAAGTCCACAGCTGGTGAACTTCAATGTCTCTTATCCAGCATCTGTTGCTCTGAAGAGCCAGGAATCTTATGCATTTCATATAGATAGAGAAGGAGAGAGAGGGATAGATTGAGAGAAATATAGAGAGACAGACAGAAAAAACAAACAAACAAGACAGACTACAACGACAGAAAGAATGAATGAAGGAATCAGAAAACGGCCCCTCCCTCTGAATGTGTCCTATGTGGCCGTCTTGGGAGGATAGCGTTGACACTGGCTCTAAATCAGATGGAAGGACTTTAGGACACATGCTGCTCCCCACTCCTCTGTATATTAGAACAGGTCTCAGGGCAGTTGGAGTGGATAGTGATAATGACAGGGCAGAACCAGACGAAGAGGAAAAACCTCTGTCCTCACGGCCCTCACGGGGGCTGTGGTAAATTGGAGCACAGTGGAGCACACAGCCGCAGCCTTGGACTGCTGTCAGACTCACAGACTGGCCTTGGACTGCTGTCAGACTCACAGACTGGCCTTGGACTGCTGTCAGACTCACAGACTGGCCTTGGACTGCTGTCAGACTCACAGACTGGCCTTGGACTGCTGTCAGACTCACAGACAGGTCTTAAGAGACTTAAATACACACCCAGTCACACAAACACGTAACAAACGATCATACATCCTAACACACTGAGATAGTGTATCTGGCTTTAGTGTATCCAGTCATGTTATTCCTGAGACAGTGGGCATGAGTGGTTGGGATAATGTTGTAAGGTCATGGTTCACAACACATTACTAACACACAGATAACTGTAGCTTTAATACGTTATTGTACACAAGCACTTCTGTCAAAAACAAAATCTGTCAAAAACATGGGAAGTCACGAGACAAGACCCCCCCCTTTTGATGTTCTGAAACTAAACACTTAACTAAAGTACATCCCCCTCCCCACTCAAGGTAACTTCCTCAAAAACTACACATGATAAATAAGCGGGTAAGGGTGTCAAAGACAAAACAGATAACTTCCTCGTGGTCCAGCCCTTCCCTTGTTTTGAGAGCACACATGGTCCACAGGGGACATTCTCCAACTTCCTCCACTTCCTCCCAAGGTGCAAGGTTTTTAGAAAGAGCCTGAGGGGATCTTATCTAATCCTAGGCCTGTTATTGCTGATTCACCTGAGGAATGTACAACAAGAGTTCCCCCTATCTGATTCCAGACCTGTTACTTTGTCCTGTTGTTGAGGAATGCACTACAATAGTTCCCCCTTTGTTCCTCATCAAAGCCAGAGCCAACGTGACATAACCATCTTGTGATAACAATCGCTGTGGTTATGACATGCCTGGAAGGCAATGTGATTCTATCTCAAACGCTGAGTGCAAGAGAGTGGAGAGCTTGAGTTGGATTGAGATGGATGGCTGTGGATGGTGTGATAGGGGAAGGGTTAGATGTAAGGGTGGTTGTTGACAAAGGTGTTTCACACATGACTGTGGTAGTAAAGAGTAAGTGGAGAAGGTGATATGTGATATTGATAATATGGTAAGATAATGCTGGTCTTTCAATGGCGGTGTTATTCATACTACTGTCCCGACTCTGTGTGGATCTCCATGACAGAAACGTGTGGCCTGATATGCATGCAATGATTTTATTGCGAGCGATTAGAAAATGACTGTTATCACGCATGCACACACACAAAATGCACATACAGACAGTGTAGACAGAGTACATACAGTAGAGACCCACAATTCACTGTGAAGACTGTCAACAACCCACAGTAGGATTACCCATCTGTTTGAGTTGACCCCACTGAAGTCCTTCAAACCCCTCAAGTCCCTTCATGGTCTCCAGGGGGCTGTACTGAACCCCTAGGGTGTCTGTGCACTTTACTACACAGAATCCACACACTGGAATTTAGTGGGAAGCCAAAACCATGAAATCTCCTAGATTGACTCCACTGCTGAAAAGGACAGGGTCATGCCGTAAAGTAAAGTATGTTGTATGCACAGGATGAGGAACATGTCTGAAGGGAAGGAGGGAGACTATGGCCGTAAAACAGGACGAGGAACATGTCAGAAGGGAAGGAGGGAGACTATGGCCGTAACACAGGACGAGGAACATGTCTGAAGGGAAGAAGGGAGACTATTGTCGCAACACAGGACGAGGAACATTTCAGAAGGGAAGAAGGGAGACTATGGCCGTAACACAGGATGAGGAACATGTCAGAAGGGAAGGAGGGAGACTATGGCCGTAACACAGGATGAGGAACATGTCTGAAGGGAAGGAGGGAGACTATTGTCGTAACACAGGATGAGGAACATGTCTGAAGGGAAGGAGGGAGACTATAGCAATAACACCGGTGTTCCCACAATGTGATGAATTGAGTTGACACATTTATTGCGGGCTGGGTGGGAGGATGCATGCAATTTACACGCTAAAGGAAAAGGGTTGAAGACTCAATGAGTAGTTTACTGTAGTTATTGAATTGTTAATTTACTGTATCTATATTAAATAATTTATCAGAGTAGATCTAATGGGTATTAAAGAACTCTGGAACACAGTCTTTTTAAATAGAGAATAAATGATTGGTTAAGCCCCTCAGAACTGTGAATATCTCAAATGGCAAACATATCTAGTCAATATTATAAAATGTGCATGTAATGTTCAGCTAGCCTGACTAACAAAGCCAAACTCTGTAGCCATAGTGACCCATTTCAGGAAACTAGGCGTATGTTGCGGGTCACTACTTCACAGGAGAGCCGTTTGAAAGTGAACTTTTTTTTAAACCAAAATGCGTTTTTTTGGGGACCAGAAATGCCTTCTCGAACATGTGAACTTTCATGTGCCCTAATAACAAACGTGTATGCCATCCGTAAATATGAATAAAATTGTTAAATTACGAGCACAGTAGGTTAAGCCACAGAAAAAAACAGCAACATTCCAGCTAGTCATGATTGGCTGAGATAATGAGAGGGCTGGACATGCCGAGAAATGAGTTTAGATTGGTTTGCCATATAGCACGCATTCTGTCTATTTGAGCTGGTCAGTATGTGTAGATAATCCTGTCTAATACGGCTTTTTTGGAACTGTATCGAGTAGTAAAACTACATAAATCAGTATGATATTCAAGTATGATAGCTAAAGAGATGGAGAAAACACCTGTTTCCAGATTACATCTTCAAACTAAGGGCAACCATGGCATCCGTGACAGGAGACGCGTCCATCTATGATGTATGCGGGTAAAACATTCTAACAAGCTACATTTTCAGATATTACACGTTTCTAATTTTGACAGAAAGTAGTTCATTTCAAGTTAAAGTGTACCGTTAGCTAGCTAAAATTAGCTTGCTAACTCGCTAGCTAGCTAATGTTACGTGTATGATCTTATTATTCGTATCTCTGAGTCATTTGCTTGGCTAGTTAATGTCAGCTAGCTACCATTGAACCTGATTGGTTAGCTACCTGCAGACTCATGCAGGGTAGTAACATCATGAGTTGGGATTATGGTTCATTGTTTAGCTAGCTAGCTAGCTACATGTCTTAACAAAAGAATCCACTATGCAAGTAACCATTTCGGATGCATTCGTAAATTCAGTCTGGCCGTCTACTTCTGATTTCAGAGCACTCTCGTCTGAGTGTGCCAGAGCGCAGAATAACTGATGAATTTAGGAACGCTCAACACCCGTTGAATATGGCCAGTGTCAGTAAAAGTAGGCAAAACATTTAATTAAATTGTTACCAGCAGATACCTTACCAGTTACCAGCACAACACTCTGGATAACATGAAAACAGCCTAACCAGCTCTGCTAGGGCGAGCAAAACGGTCAGAGTTTGGGTGGGGGCTAAAGCTTAAAAGGGTGTGAACGATGCTGAATGGGTGTAGACAAAGAGCTTTCCAGTAGGTACCAAAGCATTCAAAGGCCATTTTCTCAAAAGTGAGGTTCATCAACTTAAAGCAGAATTACTTTCCCATTGTTCCTCAAATGCTGTATATGATATACCATTTTGTAGCTCTGTGTCTGTGCTTTTATCCAATGTAAAAAACACAATTTCAAATGTTGCTACATAAGACCGAATCAAGGCGGTCGGTCACATATGGCCAGTAAGCCTGTAGTGTACTTAACTCACTATTGTACCACATGGTCTGGCGTGCCAGGCTACTTACTGTACATTATAAACTGGGTGGTTCGAGCCCTGAAATGCTGATTGGTTGGCAGCCGTGGTATATAGACTGTAGACCACGGGTATGACAAAACATGTATTTTTACTGCTCTAATTACGTTGGTAACCAGTTTATAACAGCAATAGGGCACCTCAGAGGTTTTTAGTATATGGCCAATATACCGCGGCTAAGGACTGTATCCAGGCACTCCGCGTTGCTTCGTGTTTCAGAACAGCCATATAAATGCAACTCTTATTGTGCCAAGCAGCAAAGGAAGACAGTTGAGGGTACAGCTTATGTCATGATCGTAACTTGAAGGTGGTTTTAAAAAATGGTAAAACACTTACTCGCACAGCAGGATCCCATTCTCCAGGCCTCCCCTGAAGTCCTTGTCATTGAAGCATCTGCCTGTGACTGCCTGTCGATCAAAAAGGAAAACCAAAGGTGTCAGTTCCCTTGTTCCTATTCAACCTCTCAGGCACTTTAGTCAGTCAGTAGTCCTGCAGTAGCTATGCCTTGTCCTCCTCCTCAGTGTACAACAGTATTTTCTAAATTCATAGACATGAGTTATTCCTCAGTTGAAGACGTATAACTATAAAATGCTACATTATTTAACATTTAGCTACTTCAATAGCAATATGAAAAAGCATGGCTGGTCCAAGAGGATTAAAGAGAAGGTACAGTAAACTGACACTCACATGTCTACTGTACATCAACGTCCATAAACCAAAAACCCATCTGTGGGAAACAGGCTTCAAACACAATAGCCTTTGTTCCTGGTGCTTCAAAACTTTTCCTCCGTAAATCTCCAGAGACAAACTCCAGAGCAAAGAGGAAAGAACAAGAAACTAGAAAGGCTATCCAGTCACTCTCGCTCATTGACAGGGCTAACTAACAAGCTGTATGTTAACAAGCTTGACGTAAGCTGCCATCATCCCCACCAAATGGTGCTCTGGGGCTGTTCCAGGCCTGTAATTGGATGTGACACAGGGGATTTCTCTCTCGTAGTAGTCCAGTAGCGCTTGCATGACTGGGCTAAGTCTAAATGTGTCACTGTGGTCTAAGGCTCGAAATAGGACATGTGGATGCATATGCTAGACTGTTTTGTTCAAATGTACATTTGTACATCCAAAGATGACAATGCTTCTATACCTCAGACTAGTAGCAGGTTGAAAATCATAGAAGAGCATCTAAAAAGCTCCTCTCAATTTCAAGCTGAGTAAAACTTGGAGAATGCATGGGCTGATGTCAGCACAAATATCACAACCGAAATCTAGGCAAGTTAGAGTACCTTGACCTGTTGACCCGGCCCCGGTTCCCCCAAAAGCATCTGAAGGCTAAGTTCATCGTTAGTACCTTCGTAGGAGCATCGTTAAATCTCAGACCTGTTTTCCAAAACCATAGTTACTAAAGTTGCACTTGAAAATGCTCGTAATCTAACGCCTGCCTCAGCTGTTCTACGAGTGGTCTAAGTGCATCGTTATAAGCTTTTTTGCCCTCCCACTTCATACACAGAATATCTCCGCTAAACATAGAATCACACGGATTATCCGTCTCTCTGTGACTGCTAATAACTTCAGAACAAAGTTGACTACAAATACAACGTTTCCAATGTCTTAGCAATCGATACAAATAACCGACGTATAAACATATGCTTCAAATGAAAACCCAAGATGACTGCATTCTTTCGATCCTATCAGTATCGAAACATGCTCCAACAATGCACTTAGCGACCGCGCTCTCTGCATGGTGTTTTGGGAAATGGATGTTCCATCTTCAGCCGTTGTAGGAAAGATACATTGTTAACACATTCATAGGCCTAAATTCCATCGCTATTGGGAAACCGAACCCTGGAATGATATGTGTATACAAGGACATCCTCCTCACACATACACACACAAATCCTGCCAAAAACATTGTTTAACACACACATACAGTCCCAAACTAATTACAACAGTCTTACTTAAATATCAGCAGCACTTAATAAACAACCTCCCTTCATTCACAAATCACCTCTAATCTTCCCTTTGTAAGTGCGTAACAGTCTTACTTCCGTCTCTCTCCTTGAAGCAACCTGGACATGAACCAGGGACCCTCTGAACACAACTGCCTCCCATGAAGCATCGTTACCTATCGCTCCACAAAAGCCACAGCCCTTGCAGAACCGCTTCTTCTAGGTCTCAGAGAAAGTGACGTTATCGATTGAAACGCTACTAGGGCGCACCGCTAACTAGCTATCCATTTCACACAGGTTAGAATTGCAAGACCAATTTTAATGTTTCTTTTTGAGGCGCATAGTAAACATAGCCATTTAAAAAAGTGGAGCTCTTCGGATGGTTCTTTTTGAAAGCTAAAAATGTGCGGGATTAAATTCCCTGACTGGTCCCGTTACATTTATTTGCACAGCTGTGGAAAAAGTGTGGGGATACGGGATATACAACAACTGGCTGGCTGGGGTGTGCATTTGTCAGTTCTTTGGCTTGTTTGGACGGCGTACAAAAAGAAATGGACTGCTGTATAACAGTGAGTAGTCCAATATGTTGATGTGTTTGGTGGCAGGGAAACAAGGCCAACTGCCTTGTGTATGTGTGCTGACATTGGGGCCTTTCACTAATACTATTCACAGTGGTGGCTAAGAATAGTGAACCAGGCATTGTCTGTCCATTGACTACACAAAACTGATGAGACAACATTCTATTGGAGGTCTGTGTCACTGTGTGAGCTCCAAACATCCTAACACTAAACTATCAAAAAGCACATAGTCCACATTATGAGCATTTAATTTATAATTGCTGTATAGTTTTCAGTGTTTAATAATACAGTGCAATGTCGATTTATACAGTGTCATTTTGAGAGAACAGGTTTCTTCCAGTTCAGATTCAACAGTAAAGTATCAGCCTATATTTGTTTAATACAGCAGAATATTTCCCTGTAGTGAGGATGACGATGATACAGCGACGCCTGATATATTTCTTAGTTAAAATTGTTGGTAATGGCAGTGTCTGCAAGGCTTGAATAATGTCAAACTGGCTGTCCACTGATTCATCTGATGCGGTAACCTCTAACTCCAGACCTAGAGGGCATCAGCAGATAGCTGTGTTTCACAAACTGAACAGAGACCCGGTAAGGAAGCCCAGGCCTTTGGCCGACCAACACACCCTGGCTTACCTCATCATAGGGGCTTCTGGCTGGTGCAACCAGGGGGCCTGATCTCTAACAGGCCTCTCCTGGTTAATATAGCACCTGTGGGACTTTTATCAGGAAGCCACGGCAGTAAAAGGTGAATTTGTTCCTAGCACACCAAGGGAGGGTCCATTGACTGGAGCTATACTGTACTGACAGGTTCAATCGAAATACACTCATTTTCCTGAAAGAAATTGCCTTGGGGTCCAGCATCCAGGAGAGTTTGACCCCAAAGTCCATTTGACCCTTTAGTCTAGTTCAAAGACTAAAACCCTTTAGTCTCGTTCGATAAATGCATCCATCTTACAAATTTCCTCAAATTACCTCTCATTTAGATGGAAACAGACTGAAACTAAGTAATGGGGAGTTATTCTGACCATGTGATCAAGGTCACAGCCAGTGTCCATGCCCAGTGAAGTTGCTGGTAACTTCTGGACCCCAGGTTTCAAAACAGCGGGGTCATCTGAGGGGGCTCAATTAGACGATGGAATGTGTTGCCTTTGTTGTCTCCAGCGGAATGCGGCACGATGCTTGTTGTCCAAAATGCTTGGCCGCATTGTTCCACAAACAATAATTTTTTTCTTACTTCCCATCCCCATGGACCCCTTTAATGACCGAACAGAAGCAATTCTCATGGTTTCGTATCAAGTGTATCAGTTCCAGTACTTTATCATGCTCGCTGGGAGGAAGGCTCCATTGGATCAAACCAGCATAGACATACTTTTAAAGGAAGCAACAGAAAAGCTTTGCTCTTTATCCCGAGCCAGGAAAACCAAGGACTCTAAAGAGTAAATCGACAAAGGCCTTGTTCTACTTTGATGACTTCAAGTGTCCTAGATCTGAGGAGCCTGGGAAATGTGTTCCCCCAAAGGAGAAGCAGTTTGTGACTATTTGTTGCTTCTGAAGAACTGTCTGGTCCGGTTGTTCAAGCCAAGCACAGGGAATGAGCAATGAAACATGAGGTATTGCTTGCTTTCCATTTAGTCATACAATGTCAAAGAAAATCCATTGGAAACAAAATTGAGTAACAAAATGAACTCGAAGGCCTCAATCAAAATAGACAAGGTATACTATTCTACCTGCAAGTTCAAATTCAGATCCAGTGCTCAAGACATCCAATCCTCTCGAGACAAAATCCTCAGTGACATGAGACCCATCCGGGGGCCAACTTTTTCCTGAACAGATGTCTCTTTGTGGAAATAGTCTTAACTGGACCCCCTAGGGCCCAGCCATTGAAAACAGATCCATTACATCCCAACAGTAATCTCTGGAGCATTTCCCTGGAAGGCTACCTGTCGCAAATTAATAACCGGTAACTCCAGGTTTTTGTGACTGCTGGAGTGCAAAACCCTTTTTACCACGAGCCAGAGGCAAAGCATGTTCAACCTGTTCCAGAGTTGACAGCTGTTCACTCCATTGCTCATAAACATAAACAGAGACGTGCGTTCCTGGAAACTGCATGTTGTGGTCTGTTTTGTCAAAAGTTATCTGCCATTCAGGTTTTTTGTATGGGCCCATTGCATAATCCTGACTACTTTATATCATGCACATCAAAAACTCACACATACAGTTGAAGTCGGAAGTTTACGTACACCTTAGCCAAATACATTTAAACTCAGTTTCACAATTCCTGACATTTAATCCTGGTAAAAATTCCCTGTCTTAGGTCAGTTAGGATCACCACTTAATTTTAAGAATGTGAAATGTCAGAATAATAGAGAGAATTATTTATTTCAGCTTTTATTTCTTTCATCACATTCCCAGTGGGTCAGACGTTTACATACACTCAATTAGTATTTGGTAGCATTACCTTTAAATTGTTTAACTTGGGTCAAATGTTTCAGATAGCCTTCCACAATAAGTTGGGTGAATTTTGGCCGATTCCTCCTGACAGAGCTGGTGTAACTGAGTCAGGTTTGCAGGCCTCCTTGTTCGCACACGCTTTTTCAGTTCTGCCCACAAATTTTCTATGGGATTGAGGTCAGGGCTTTGTGATGGCCATTCCGTTACTTTGACTTTGTTGTCCTTTAGCCATTTTGCCACAACTTTGGAAGTATGCTTGGGTTCATTGTCCATTTAGAAGACCCATTTGCGACAAAGCTTTAACTTCCTGACTGATGTCTTGAGATGTTGCTTCAATATATGCACATAATTTTGCTTCTCATGATGCCATCTATTTTGTGAAGTGCACCAGTCCCTCCTGCAGGAAAGCACCCTCCACAACATGATGCTGCCACTCCCGTGCTTTATGGTTTGGATGTGTTCTTCGGCTTGCAAGCCTCCCCCTTTTTCCTCCAAACACAACAATGGTTATTATGGCCAAACAGTTCTAATTTTGTTCCATCAGACCAGAGGACATTTCTCCAAAAAGTACGATCTTTGTCCCCATGTGCAGTCGCAAACATTAGTCTGGCTTTTTATGACGGTTTTGGAGCAGTGGTTTCTTCCTTGCTGAGCGGCCTTTCAGGTTATGTCGATATAGGACTTGTCTTTGTACCTGTTTCCTCCAGCATCTTCACAAGGTCCTTTGCTGTTGTTCTGGGATTGATTTGCACTTTTCGCACCAAAGTACGTTCATCTCTAGGAGACAGAACACGTCTCCTTCCTGAGCGGTATGATGGCTGCGTAGTCCCATGGTGTTTATACTTGCGTAATATTGTCTGTACAGATGAACGTGGTACCTTCAGCCGTTAGGAAATTGCTCCCAAGGATGAACCAGACTTGTGGAGGTCTACAATTGTTTTTTTGAGGTCTTGGCTGATTGCTTTTGATTTTCCCATGATGTCAAGCAAAAAGGCACTGAGTTTGAAGGTAGGCCTCGAAATACATCCACAGGTACACCTCCAATTGACGTCAATTAGCCTATCAGAAACTTCTAAAGCCATGACATCATTTTCTGGAATTTTCCAAGCTGTTTAAAGGCACAGCCAACTCAGTGTATGTAAACTTCTGACCCACTGGAATTATAAGTGAAATAATCTGTCTGTAAACAATTGTTGGGAAAATTACTTGTGTCATGTACACAGTAGATGTCCTAACCGACTTGCCAAAACTATAGTTTGTTAACAAGAAATTTGTGGAGTGGTTGAAAATCGAGTTTTAATGACTCCAACCTAAGTGTATGTAAACTTCCGACTTCAACTGTACAAGTACAGATGTGGGATCTTAGTTCGATCACTTTTTTGTTGCTGAGAATTTTCCTGCGCCCCAGAAAATACAGATGATCTTCATGATTTACTTAAATTCACTGAAAACCCTCAATAAAACAGTTATATTAACAGTATTCCATTTTTCCATGAAGCACACTTTTGTCCAGCTAATAGCCTAACCACAGATCAAGCAACATTATCAACTAAACATTCAAATCCTGTTGCTGCAGGATTATTTTGCTACGACAATACTAGTCAAAATAAGATCCTATACATGTACATTCTGGCTACCGACCAATAATCGTTGTAATTTGAAAAACATGACAAAACATTGCACATCTATGGAAACATTGTGACTACTAAGTTTACCAATATATAGCTACAATAAAAATCTGTGGACCCCTCTCAAACCATCTCTGCCCTCCCCCGTCCCTTGGCCTAGAGACAAATGTACAACATGTCTACACTGTCAGAACCTAAAAGGGCTCTTCGGCTGTCCCCATAGGAGAACCCTTTGAAGAACACTTTTTAGTTCCAGGTAGAACCCCTTTAGGTTCCATTTAGAAGCCTTTCCACAGAGGATTCTACCTGGAACCAAAAAAGGTTATCCTATGTGGACAGCTGCAGAACTCCTTTGGAACCCTTTTTTCTAAGAGTGTACAGTACAATAAAACACATCCAAGGACACCAACATCATCGTATTGTGGATCATCAGTTTCTAGGATTTCCATGTGTGGGGGCTTCTCTTTAGGGTTTGTCAAACCATTTGAGACTTCAACAGTTCAGCCAAAGGGCAAGAGAGGGATGTGTCTTGGATCCACCATCCAAAACTTTCCACACGCTGCCACTGCTGCCATTCTCAAAGGAAGCCAACTGTCTTTGGATGTCTAGCAGCTAGCATCCTCTATTGTGACTATGGGCTGGATGCCCTGGGGCTTGACACATATTATAGACTGGGGTGGGAGGGAGATAGGGGTTCAATGTCGCAGTTAGTGGCTGTGCTTGCTGCCACCACTGTTGGTAACTCAGGGGCAGCTGTTAACTTTAAGGAGACTTCGCAGCACTACAGTGGGTGAGAATAGATGACACATCTCCGCCACAGCTGCCCTCCTCTACGGGCCCAAAGGCTGCTGGGAAAGCGGTTGGCGGCTGGAGGATTCTGGCCTACTTTCTGCATTTAGCACTAGCCCAGTGGTGCTATTCTATTATATTAAGGAGTGGGAGAAAGAGGGGGATGAGGAGGGAGAGGTGGAGAAGAGCTAGACTCGTTTGATAGTAGAAATGCATAACCCCTTGGCAAGAATTGGTTAACATTTCCAACAGTTCCCTCTATCTCTATTTTTTGAATTTGCAAAAAGTAATCAACATACATTTTAACCCAGATTTGAACCACTAATCAACGAAACGGTCACAGGGTCACAAATCAACAAAAGGGTTGTTGCCGAACTGATGGACTAACTGACAGCTGGGAGACACGAGTGAATTGAACAATTATTATTTGGAAAGAGTGTGATTGAGAGCAGCAAAACCTCCATATTTTTAAAACCAGAACACTATCCAAATGCCTGTGGTCTCATTTTTCAGTGAAAGGTCAACGCAGTTTCATTCCTCCGAGCCCTCGGAAACTATTGGCCAGGCCTCCCGTCAAGGAGTGAATTTCCATAAAACTGAAAAATTAGAAGTTTTTTCCCCTCACAGCTTTATGATATTTCCCCTGTTCTGCTGCCCCTCCCTCCCTCCTGTTCAAACAAAACGCAATGGAAGGAAGATGCAAGGCTAGCGACCTAGCTTTAGCGTGTGGTGGACAGGGATGAGCTACAATATACTTTCATCATATTTGCGCCTATGGCGCAGGAGGAGAGAGCCTAGACCATCTGGAGAGAATGCGTAGGCCTGTAAAACTTATCTTCTTTGTCTACTTTGGGTTCATTGATGTGGTCTTGGCAGAGACTGTATCACATTTGGAAACTGGTTCTTAGGCTTGCTGCAGGTCTATATAGTAAATCACCCAAGTGGAGGTCAAAAGTATTTAGAGGCTGACATCCAATAGATACAAGCTAATACAGTGAGCGCACATTTAAAAGTTCGGAGAGGAATACTTGCTAGACAGCTAGGTAACATTGCCTCACAGCCCTGAACTGTGCATTTTTTTAAAAATACCATAAACCTCACAATGCCCCGCGATATACACTGCTCAAAAAAATAAAGGGAACACTTAAACAACACAATGTAACTCCAAGTCAATCACACTTCTGTGAAATCAAACTGTCCACTTAGGAAGCAACACTGATTGACAATAAATTTCACATGCTGTTGTGCAAATGGAATAGACAAAAGGTGGAAATTATAGGCAATTAGCAAGACACCCCCCAAAACAGGAGTGATTCTGCAGGTGGTGACCACAGACCACTTCTCAGCTCCTATGCTTCCTGGCTGATGTTTTGGTCACTTTTGAATGCTGGCGGTGCTTTCACTCTAGTGGTAGCATGAGACGGAGTCTACAACCCACACAAGTGGCTCAGGTAGTGCAGCTCATCCAGGATGGCACATCAATGCGAGCTGTGGCAAGAAGGTTTGCTGTGTCTGTCAGCGTAGCGTCCAGAGCATGGAGGCGCTACCAGGAGACAGGCCAGTACATCAGGAGACGTGGAGGAGGCCGTAGGAGGGCAACAACCCAGCAGCAGGACCGCTACCTCCGCCTTTGTGCAAGGAGGATTAGGAGGAGCACTGCCAGAGCCCTGCAAAATGACCTCCAGCAGGCCACAAATGTGCATGTGTCTGCTCAAACGGTCAGAAACAGACTCCATGAGGGTGGTATGAGGGTCCGACGTCCACAGGTGGGGGTTGTGCTTACAGCCCAACACCGTGCAGGACGTTTGGCATTTGCCAGAGAACACCAAGATTGGCAAATTCGCCACTGGCGCCCTGTGCTCTTCACAGATGAAAGCAGGTTCACACGCACATGTGACAGACGTGACAGAGTCTGGAAACGCCGTGGAGAACGTTCTGCTGCCTGCAATATCCTCCAGCATGACCGGTTTGGTGGTGGTCAGTCATGGTGTGGGGTGGCATTTTTGTGGGGCCACACAGCCCTCCATGTGCTCGCCAGAGGTAGCCTGACTGCCATTAGGTACCGAGATGAGATCCTCAGACCCCTTGTGAGACCATATGCTGGTGCGGTTAGCCCTGGGTTCTTTCTAATGCAAGACAATGCTAGACCTCATGTGGCTGGAGTGTTTCAGCAGTTCCTGCAAGAGGAAGGCATTGAATCTATGGACTGGCCCGCCCGTTCCCCAGACCTGAATCCAATTGAGCACATCTGGGACAACGTGTCTCGCTCCATCCACCAACGCCACATTGCACCACAGACTGTCCAGGAGTTGGCGGATGCTTTAGTCCAGGTCTGGGAGGAGATCCCTCAGGAGACCATCCGCCACCTCATCAGGAGCATGCCCAGGCGTTGTAGGGAGGTCATACAGGCACGTGGAGGCCACACACACTACTGAGCCTCATTTTGACTTGTTTTAAGGACATTACATCAAAGTTGGATCAGCCTGTAGTTTCATTTTCCACTTTAATTTTGAGTGTGACTCCAAATCCAGACCTCCATGGGTTGATAAATTTGATTTCCATTGATAATTTTTGTGTGATTTTGTAGTCAGCACATTCAACTATGTAAAAAAAAATGTTTTTAATAAGAATGTTTCATTCATTCAGATCTAGGATGTGTTATTTTAGTGTTCCCTTTATTTTTTTGAGCAGTGTATATTCAAATCAACTGCCCAAATTATATAGCCTAATTAGCTTACTCCTGTCTATACAGAAATAAATGCAATCTTTCAAAATAGACACTAGTAAGCAGGATTTGGCTACAGAGGATCATTAGCTTCTTTTAAAAAACGATATAGTCAGAAGGGCCCGCAATTTGGGCAGAGCACGCGGCAAATACCAAATAGATGATTGTTGAGATGTGATTGTCAGTGAAAAGCAGACAGACCATGCAAGGCATGTCATATGTAAAAATACTATCGAAAAGTAGTCTTTTATTGGCACCAGCGGAGAACATGGGTCATATCCCCGGTGAGTGTGCATATTCACTGTCTTTATCAATGGGTCAGTGCCACTTTTGTTTTTGGACAATCATTTCCTCCTCCAGGTTAGATGGATATCCTATTGTATTTGCGTCTCCCCTTTTCGTATGCCGACTATATGGATCAGACAGCGTTGTTTCTATTAATCTGTTTTTTAGTGACAGCAGAGTACACTACCGTGTAATTTTTGTCATATTAAAAAATATTCTGGTAATGTCTCCTGTCATATAAAGTGTAGTAGATTTGCTTCAAATGTGTTTATAAAAGGCCAACATTTTCCTGTGCAAAGAAAGGTGAAGAAATGTAGACATCTGATATATCTGATATATCTGATATATCCTATAGCCTAGGCCTACTCTAAGCCACTAGTGCTGCAGTCTTTTTAGTGAATATTGATTGTATTATATATTGTATATTATTACTATATTATCCACTGGTATTTACATATATGAATAGGCTAAAATGCATAATTTCGGAATGGGATTTTTTTTCCTCCCAGACAATTGGCCGGTGCCAATTTTATCTATCTGCTCCTCTTTCTTTTTTTATTGGCCAAAAGCCAGCTATTACCGGCTAAAGGAAACCCTGGTGCATGT
The DNA here is from genome assembly GCF_029448725.1 of Salvelinus fontinalis. Lineage (NCBI taxonomy): Eukaryota > Metazoa > Chordata > Actinopteri > Salmoniformes > Salmonidae > Salvelinus > Salvelinus fontinalis. The sequence continues at coordinate 60,405,210 of NC_074670.1, read as the reverse complement.
GTGCTGTCAGGTCTAGTTGCTAAATGTCTGACTTCTGTTAGATCGCAAGGATCAACATGCTCTTGGAGCACAGAATCTCCCCTTAACTTTGTCATGCCTGTCATTCAGCATAGGACATTAGGAAATTATTCAGACACCTTGATTCTCCCCACATTTTGTTACGTTACATCCTTATTCTAAAATGTATTAAATTGTGTTAATCCCTAATCAACCTACACACAAAACCCCATAAAACAGTAGAATTGTTTATTTTTGCAAATGTATGTAAAAAAACTTAACTGAAATATCACAATTACATAAGTATTCACTTTACTCAGTCCTTTGTTGAAGCACCATTGGCAACGATTACAGCCTCGAGTCTTCTTGGGTACGACGCTACAAGCTTGGCATACCTGTATTTGGGGACTTTCTCCCATTCTTCTCTGCAGATCCTCTCAAGCTCTGTCAGGTTGGATGGGGAGCGTCACTGCACAGCTATTTTCAGGTCTCTATAGAGATGTTTGATCGGGTTCAAGTCCGGGCTCTGGCTTGGCCACTCAAGGACATTGAGAGACTTGACCCGAAGCCGCTCCTGCGTTGTCTTGGCTGTGTGCTTAGGGTGGTTGTCCTGTTGGAAGGTGAACCTTGGACCCAGTCTAAGGTACTGAGCACTCTGGAGCAGGTTTTCATCAAAGATCTCTCTGCACTTTGCGCCGTTCATCTTTCTCTCGATCCTGACTAGTCTCCCAGTCCCTGCCACTGAAAAACATCCCCACAGCATGATGCTGCCACCACCATGCTTCACCGGAGGGATGGTGCCAGGTTTCCTCCAGAAGTGACGCTTGACAATCCTGTCTCTGAGCTCTACGGACAATTACTTCGACCTCATGGCTTGGTTTATGCTCTGACATGCACTGTCAACTGTGGGACCATATATAGACAGGTGTGTGCCTTTCCAAATGTCCAATCAATTTAATTTACCACTGGTGGACTCAAATCAAGCTGTAGAAACATCTCAAAGATGATCAATGGAAACAGGATGCACCTGAGCTTAATTTGGAGTTTCACAGCAAAGGGTCTGAATACTTATGTAAATAAGGAATTTATGTTTTTTAATTTTTAATACATTTGCAAAACTTTCGAAAAACCTGGTTTCGCTTTGTCATTGTGGGGTATTTAAAAAAATGTTTTAATCAATGTTAAGATAAGGCTGTAACGTAACAAAATGTGGAAAAAGGGACGGGGTCTGAATACTTTCCGAATGCACTGTATCTCTCCTTCCTCATCTAAGTGCCACACCCTGATCTGTTTCACCTGTCTTGTACTTGTCTCCACCCCCCTCCAGGTGTCGCCCATCTTTCATAGTTTCCCTGGTTCTGACCATTCTGCCTGCACTGACCCCGAGGCTGCCTGCCGTTCTGTACCTGACTGACTCTGGCCCGTTTACGAACCTCTGCATGTCCTGACCCCAAGCCTACCTGCTGTTCTGTACCTTATTGACTCTGCCCTGGATTACGGACCTCTGGCTGCCTTAGACCTGTCTTTTGCCTGCCCCCTGTCTGTGTCAATAAACATCTGTGACTCTAGCTGTCTGCATCTGGGTCTTATCCTGAGTTCTGATAGTACGAACTGGCCATGACTGACCCAGCAGTCACAGACCAGCTCTCCCTGCAAGGAGCCACGAGGAGTTACTGCAATGTCTTATGGAGGGACTCCATACCCTGGCAGAGTGCCATGGCCAGGCGTTCAATTCATTGCTGGAGCAATTCCGCGGATTCCCCACTGGGCAGCGGGTCACACTCGTAATCTCCCAGCCTACCCCAGTGTCCCGAGAACCCTGATTAACTCCTCCGGAGCGCTACACTGGAGATCCCAGAACCTGCCGGGCTTTTCTCTCCCAGTGCTCCCTCATTTACGAGCTGCAACCTTCTTCGTTCCCCTCGGACCGCTCAAGAATAGGGTACATCATACCGCTGATGTATGGGAGGGCACTCGCCTGGGCCACGGCGGTGTGGGAGCAGCAGGCCGCCGTCTGCCTCAGTCTGGAGGAATTCATGGAGGAAGTTTGGAAAGTGTTTGATTCTCCGTTGTCCGGGAGAGGCAGCTCGTAAGCTGCTCCAGCTACGTCAAGACTCCTGTAGTGTGGCAGACAACGCAGTGGATTTTCGCACGCTGGCGGATGAGATTGCCTGGAAACTGGAAGTATTGTTCGACATGTTCCTTCACGGATTATCGGAGGTGATCAAAGACGAGCTCGCAGCCTGGGAGCTGCCCATGGACTATGACTCGCTCATAGCCTTGACCATCCAGATCGATGGGCGGCTTCGAGAACGTAGGAGGGAGAGGGAATCTGTGCCCTTTCGCACTTGATTGCCCTCGATTCCCACCTCACCTCCGAAGAAGACCCCCAGAGATCCCCGAAGTCTACATGTCCGAGTGAACCCGACTTCACCCGAGTTCTCTCGGGATTCACAGAGGGCTGCCAACTCCCCTCCTTCGGAGTTCATGCATCTGGGCAAGGCTAGATTGAATCCGGTTGAGCGTTTACACCGACTCCACACCCAGAGCTGAGCTGTCACACCCAGAGCTGTCTATATTGTGGAGCTACGGGACATTTCGTAGCTACCTGCCCATTAAAAACCCATACTCTGGTGGGCCATACGGAGAACTTTTCCTTTCCCCTTACTCGCACCCTTTTCCATGCCATCCTGCTGTGGGGGAACAAGTCGAAATCTCTCCGGGTACTCAACTCTGGGGCCGATGACAGTTTTTTGGACGCTACCCTGGCGTCCGAGCTAGGCATCCCCACTCAGCCCCTCTCCATTCCCATGGACGTTAGAGCGCTGGACGGGCGTTCTATAGGCTGGGTCACCCACAATACCACCCCCATCAACCTATGTGTGTCAGGGAACCACAGAGAGACGTTCCAATTCCTGCTTATTAAGTCTCCTCAGGTTCACACGGTATTGGGATTCTCTTGGCTCCAGCGACACAGTCCCCGCATTGACTGGTCTGCTGGTGCCATCAACAGAGAATCAAACACCTTCCAAACTTCCTCCACAAACTCCTCCAGACTGAGGCAGATGGTGGACTGTTGCTCTCACACCGCCATCATTCCACGTTCCCAGGGTTCTCATTACAGTTGTTTTGACTGCAGCTTAGCGTTCAGGCCAGAAGGGTGGTGTGTTAGGGATACTAATACATGAGTTCCAACAACCATGGAGTGTAGCCACTACTTCGGAGACCAAGGAATAGACAGATATAATGAATGAGTAGAAAAGACCCGTGTGGCTCAGTTGGTAGAGCATGGCGCTTGCAACGCCAGGGTTGTGGGTTCGATTCCCACGGGGGGCCAGTACAAAATAGTATGAATGTATGTACTTGTAAGTCGCTCTGGATAAGAGCGTCTGCTAAATGACTTAAATGTAAAAAAGAAGGGATTTCAATCTTTGAACAAAGGAATGGAAAGAATGCATATCACTTTAACACTTGACAGAAGGAAGTGGTTAGTTTCCAAAGCATTGTGAATGCTGACAAATACAGACGCACACATATGCACACATACAGAGACGCATACATGTAGGGATTGTGTGGGAAGAGTGAGAACAAACTGCTGTCAAAACCAGAGCACAAGTAGTGTTCAACACCTCTTCACTGCTGCAGTCTCATTCACACACACACACTGCTACCTTCTCTTTCATCATTTAACACTAACACACACACATACTGCGCTCTCTACATGCTCACAGTACCACCAACATTCCCAGGTCCATTCCCTGGGAGACTCAACTGCGTAGGAAACCTTACATAACCTCTGATTGGTCATCCATTACTCTCCCTCATCAAGAAAGATGTACTGCTTTTCCTGGAAAAAGATAGACCCATAGAGAACCATATCATATATTATCTTCAACCAGGTATTACTAAGCACACACACACACACACACACATTTATATACACACACACCTTTCTGTCTGGAATTAGGGAGGTTGGTAAAGGTTATACAGTGGATGGTACAGGTGTTATTTATCTCCATCTACTTAGCTTTCTCCTACAGCACTCCACGCAAACATGTGTGTTGTCTTACACCTTGATCTCCCTCGTTTTGACAAGCAGAGGTGAAAGACCAACCGACCTCTTGGTCACCCGTCAAATCTGTGTTTGCGGTTTCAGGCTTGATTGAAGGTCACGGTGGTTAAGAATTCACCTCAGGGTCTCACTACCAGAGACATGACTAACACTATAAAGATACTGTTGATCCATCCTCAGGGTGGTGGCCTACAGTATACTGTTGATCCATCCTCAGGGTGGTGGCCTACAGTATACTGTTGATCCATCCTCAGGGTGGTGGCCTACAGTATACTGTTGATCCATCCTCAGGGTGGTGGCCTACAGTATACTGTTGATCCATCCTCAGGGTGGTGGCCTACAGTATACTGTTGATCCATCCTCAGGGTGGTGGCCTACAGTATACTGTTGATCCATCCTCAGGGTGGTGGCCTACAGTATACTGTTGATCCATCCTCAGGGTGGTGGCCTACAGTATACTGTTGATCCATCCTCAGGGTGATGGCCTACAGTATACTGTTGATCCATCCTCAGGGTGGTGGCCTACAGTATACTGTTGATCCATCCTCAGGGTGGTGGCCTACAGTATACTGTTGATCCATCCTCAGGGTGGTGGCCTTCAGTATACTGTTGATCCATCCTCAGGGACGTGCTACATGTGGCCTGATGTTAGACTACCTTTTTCAATTCGTTATGTTTGGCTAGCAAGGAAGGAAGGAAGGAAGGAAGGAGCCCGAATTTCCCCATCTGTTTCTAACACACCTGATCTTGCCAATCAACCAATCAGACCTTGATTGAAGCTGGGATGGAACAAAAGCATTTGTACACCCTACAGAAGTGGAGTTACACTGATAGTGACAGTGGTGTAGTGTCACAGTAGGGTTACCTGTCACTCATACATATTTAACAGACTCAGGGACATAAGCATACAGCTCTGGCCTACATCTAAAGGTCTCTCTCTCTCCCTCTTCTCTACGGGTTGTGTGAGAAAACAGGACCTTGCCTTTGAGACGTAGGGTGATAAAGTGCATAGAAATTCTCTTGTTTAGCATCCTGAATGAACGAGCTGGAAAAGTCCTTGATTTGATTTAATTTGAGGCAATTTCCTTCATGGCCATACTTACATGTCATACACAGTAACAACTTAAACATAATTATGTATTGGAAATAATTTGTTGATATTGAAAAAGAATTGCTAGCCTTGGGTAAATCCTCAAGGCTACAAAGTTAATGTTCAAGGTCCCTCCATCCTAACCTGTCATGACCCCTTATCCAGGGGTGACAAACTCATTCCATGGCGTTCCTAGTGTCAGCTGGTTTTTGTTTTTTCCTTTCAATTAAGACCTAGACAACCAGGTGAGGGGAGCTCCTTACTAATTACTGACTTTAATTCATCAAGTACAAGGTAGAAGCGAAAACCCACAGCCTCTCGGCCCGAAATGGAATGAGTTTGACACGTGCCTTATACAGCATGCACAGGAGGCTGCTGAGGGGAGGATGGGTCATTATAATATCTGGACGGAGAAAATGGAATGGCATGAAACACAGGCATTTGATACCATTCCACCAATTCCGCTCCAGCCATTACCACAAGCCCGTCCTCCCCAATTAAGGTGCCACAGCCTCCTATGACAGTAGGGTATGTAATGTGTTGTTCATATAGTAGATTTATCATACAATCAGCAAAAAAAGAAACGTCCTCTCACTGTCAACTGCGTTTATATTTCAGCAAACTTAACATGTGTAAATATTTGTATGAACATTAGACTCAACAACTGAGACAAACTGAACAAGTTCCACAGACATGTGACTAACAGAAATTGAATAATGTGTCCCTGAACAAAGGGGGGGTCAAAAGTAAGTCAGTATTTGGTGTGGCCACCAGCTGCATTAAGTACTGCAGTGCATCTCCTCCTCATGGACTGCACCAGATTTGCCAGTTCTTGCTGAGAGATGTTCCCCTACTCTTCCAACAAGGCACCTGCAAGTTCCCGGACATTTCTGGGGGAAATGGCCCTAGCCCTCACTCTCCGATCCAACAGGTACCAGACGTGCTCAATGGGATTGAGATCCGGGCTCTTCGCTGGCCATGGCAGAACACTGACATTCCTGTCTTGCAGGAAATCATGAGCAGTATGGCTCGTGGCATTGTCATGCTGGAGGGTCATGTCAGGATGAGTCTGCAGGAAGGGTACCACATGAGGGAGGAGGATGTCTTCCCTGTAACACACAGCGTTGAGATTGCCTGCAATGACAACAAGCTCAGTCCGATGATGCTGTGACACACCACCTCAGACCATGACGGACCCTCCACCTCCAAATCGATCCCGCTCAAGAGTACAGGCCTTGGTGTAGCGCTTATTCCTTCGACGATAAAAGCAAATCCGACCATCACCCCCTGGTGAGACAAAACCGCGACTCGTCAGTGAAGAGCACTTTTTGCCAGTCCTGTCTGGTCCAGAGACGGTGGGTTTGTGCCCATAGGCGAAGTTGTTGCCGGTGATGTCTGGTGAGAACCTGCCTTACAACAGGCCTACAAGCCCTCAGTCCAGCCTCTCTCAGCCTATTGCAGACAGTCTGATCACTGATGGATGGATTGTGCATTCTTGATGCAACTCGGGCAGATGTTGTTGCCATTCTGTACCTGTCCTGCAGGTGTGATGTTCAGATGTAACAACACCTGCACAGGATTGGTACAAGTGGTCTGCCACTGCGAGGACTGCTGTCCGTCCTGTCTCCCTGTAGCGCTGTCTTAGGCGTCTCACAGTACGGACATTGCCACATCTGCAGTCCTCATGCGTCCTTGCAGCATGCCTAAGGCACATTCACGCAGTTTCTTTTGGTGTTTTTCAGAGTCAGTAGAAAGGCTTCTTTAGTGTCCTACGTTTTCATAACTGTGACCTTAATTGCCTACCGTCTGTAAGCTGTTAGTGTCTTAATGACCATTCCATAGGTGCATGTTCATTAATTGTTTATGGTTCATTGAACAAGCATGGGAAAGTGTTTAAACCCTTTACAATGAAGATCTGTGAAGTTATTTCGATTTTTACAAATTATCTTTGAAAGACAGGGTCGTGAAAAAGGGATGTTTCTTTTTTGCTGAGTTTTGCTCCATATGAATGGTTGCCAAGTGTTTGACATGGTTCAAGAACAGTATTCCAATGTTGAATTGCAACATAACAATCTACGGCGTGTTAGTGGCACTTGACAAAGAAAATCATTCTACACAGGTGGAATTCACAGATTCCATGAAGCTAAAACACTACAGTAACACTACAGCTTGAAATTAATTGGCATGCGCTTTCCAAACACAGAATACGCATTTTCACAGACAAACTGCGGCTGGTGGGTTCAGTACATTCATGCAGAATGTACTGCTCCCCAGGAAGTGCTGTGCAGCATGACACAGCAAAACACTAACAATGTAGAGCATTGCCAAATGAAGAACAGAAAAACACACATTACTGCTTAATACCCCATGCCCCCCCCCCCACTCCCGCAAGGAGGGCCTCAACATGAAAGTCACACATACGCCCAGGTTGTGAGCAGCCAAACAGACCCAACCCCCCACTCTTACACTAGCCCAAGCCAATAGCATGTTCCAGATGCTCAGCAGGCTCTTTTCACACTTACTGGTCTGAGGCCAAACCACACAACTAACATTAGACACTGTATGGAACACAAAGGGTTCACTATCTCATTCTGGAATATCCAAGGCCTGAGGTCATCTGCCTTTGGCCTAAAGAGCAGGAAAAATACAGCCATTGTCATCCTATAAGTAACATGGTATAGAGGAGATGGACCCACTGGTTGCCATCTAGGTTACAGACAGCTGGTAGTCCCATCCACCAAACTACCAGGTGTGAAACAGGGAAGGGACTGAGGTGGTATGCTAATTTGGTATAGAGCAGACCTAACTCACTCTATTAATCTAATCAAAACATTTTACATTTGGCTAGAAATTCAAAAGGAAATTCTCAACAGAGAAAAATGTCCTCCTGTGTGCTACCTATATCCCCCAACTTGAATCACCATACTTTAATGAAGATAGCTTCTCCATCCTGGAGGGGGAAATCAATAATTTCTTGGCCCAGGGACATGTACTAGTCTGTGGTGATTTAAATGCCAGAACTGGACAATAATCTGACAGCCTCAGCACACAGGGGGACAAACATCTACCCGGAGATGACAGCATTCCATCCCGCATATGCCCCCCGAGGCACAACTATTACAACTTAACCAACAAAATCACGTCACAACTCCTGCAGCTCTTTCGCACGCTGGGTGACATAGTCAACGGTAGGCTTCGAGGGGACTCCTACGGTAGGTACATCTACTGCTCATCTCTTGGCAGTAGTACTGTAAATTACTTTATCACTGACCACAGTCTCTCAGAGTGTTCACAGTCAGCCCACTGACACCTCTATAAGGTCACAGCAAAATCACAGTCTACTTGAACAGAGCAATACTCAATCACGATGCATCAAAGCCAAAGGAACTGAATAATATTAAGGAATTCCTTTTAGACAACTTTCTGGACAAAACGTTTCACTGTAATAGTGAAGGTGTAAACGTGGCAGTAGAAAACCTAAACAGTATATTTGACCTCTCAGCTTCCCTATCAAATCTAAAAATGTCAAGCAAAAACCTAAGAAAATGAACAACATTGACAAATGGTTTGATGAAGAATGCCAAAATCTAAGAAAGAAATTGAGAAACCTATCCAACCTAAAACATAGAGACCCAGAAAACCGGAGCCTACACCTACACTATGGTGAATCACTAAAACAATACAGAAATACACTACGGAAAAAGAAGGAACAGCTCGTCAGAAATCAGCTCAATGTAAATGAAGAATCCATAACCACTTCTGTGAACACTGGAAAACACTAAACAAACAACGACGAGTTATCTCTCCAAAACAGAGATGTATAGATAAACCACTTCTCCAACCTTTTTGGTCCTATAACGAAGTACAAACAGCAAAAACATATATAGTAGCGGTCAAAAGTTTGGATACACCTACAAATTCAAGGGTTTTTATTTATTTGTACAATGTTCTACATGGCAGAATAATAGTGAAGACATCACAACTATGAAATAATACATATGGAATCGTGCAGTAAGCAATAAAGTATTCAAAAAATCTAAACATATTTTATATTTGAGATTCTTCAAAGTAGCCACCATTTGCCTTGATGACAGCTTTGCACACTTTAGGCATTCTCTCAACCGGCTTCATGAGGTAGTCAACTGGAATGCATTTCCATTAAGCAGGTATGCCTTGTTAGAAGTTAATTTGTGGAATTTCTTTCGATGTGAATGCGTTTGAGCCAATCAGTTGTGTTCTGACAAGGTAGGGGTGGTATACAGAAGGTAGCCCTATTTGGTAAAAGACAAAGTCCATATTATGGCAAGAACAGCTCAAATAAGCAAAGAGAAATGACAGTCCATCATTACTTTAAGACATGAAGGTCCATCAATCAGGAAAATGTCAAGAACTTTGTGCAGTCGCAAAAACCATCAAACGCTATGATGAAACTTTTTATTTTTATTTATTTAACCTTTATTTAACCAGGTAGGCAAATTGAGAACACGTTCTCATTTACAATTGCGACCTGGCCAAGATAAAGCAAAGCAGTTCGACACATACAACAACACATAGTTACACATGGAGTAAAAACAAACATATAGTCAATAATACAGTGAAAAAAATAAAAAAAATAAGTCTATATACAATGTGAGCAAGTGAGGTGAGATAAGGGAGGTGAAGGCAAACAGATATATGTATAAATAAATAAAAATATAAAAAGGCCATGGAGGCGAAGTGAGTACAACACAGCAAGTAAAATAAAAACAAAAAAAAACACTGGAATGGTTGGTTTGCATTGGAAGAAAGTGCAAAGTAGAGACAGAAATAATGGGGTGCAAAGGAGCAAAATAAATTAATAAATAAATACAGTAGGTAAAGAGGTAGTTGTTTGGGCTAAATTGTAGATGGGTTATGTACAGGTGCAGTAATCTATGAGCTGCTCTGACAGCTGGTGCTTAAAGCTAGTGAGGGAGATAGGTGTTTCCAGTTTCAGAGATTTTTGTAGTTCGTTCCAGTCATTGGCAGCAGAGAACTGGAAGGAGAGGTGGCCAAAGGAAGAATTGGTTTTGGGGGTGACTAGAGAGATATACCTGCTGGAGCGCGTGCTACGGGTAGGTGCTGCTATGGTGACCAGCGAGCTGAGATAAGGGGGGACTTTACCTAGCAGGGTCTTGTAGATGACCTGGAACCAATGGGTTTGGCGACGAGTATGAAGCGAGGGCCAGCCAACGAGAGTGTACAGGTCGCAGTGGTGGGTAGTATATGGGGCTTTGGTGACAAAACGGATGGCACTGTGATAGACTGCATCCAATTTATTGAGTAGGGTTTTGGAGGCTATTTTGTAAATGACATCACCGAAGTCGAGGATTGGTAGGATGGTCAGTTTTACAAGGGTATGTTTGGCAGCATGAGTAAAGGATGCTTTGTTGCGGAATAGGAAGCCAATTCTAGATTTGACTTTGGATTGGAGATGTTTGATGTGGGTCTGGAAGGAGAGTTTACAGTCTAACCAGACACCTAGGTATTTGTAGTTGTCCACATATTCTAAGTCAGAGCCGTCCAAAGTAGTGATGTTGGACAGGCGGGCAGGAGCAGGCAGCGATCGGTTGAAGAGCATGCATTTGGTTTTACTTGTATTTAAGAGCAGTTGGAGGCCACGGAAGGAGAGTTGTATGGCATTGAAGCTCGCCTGGAGGGTTGTTAACACAGTGTCAAAAGAAGGGCCAGAAGTATACAGAATAGTGTCGTCTGCGTAGAGGTGGATCAGAGAATCACCAGCAGCAAGAGCGACATCATTGATGTAAACAGAGAAGAGAGTCGGTCCAAGAATTAAACCCTGTGGCACCCCCATAGAGACTGCCAGAGGCCCGGACAACAGACCCTCCGATTTGACACACTGAACTCTATCAGAGAAGTAGTTGGTGAACCAGGCGAGGCAATCATTAGAGAAACCAAGGCTGTCGAGTCTGCCAATGAGGATGTGGTGATTGACAGAGTCAAAAGCCTTGGCCAGGTCAATGAATACGGCTGCACAGTATTGTTTCCTATCGATGGCGGTTACGATATCGTTTATGACCTTGAGCGTGGCTGAGGTGCACCCATGACCAGCTCTGAAACCAGATTGCATAGCGGAGAAGGTGTGGTGTGATTCGAAATGGTCGGTAATCTGTTTGTTGACTTGGCTTTCGAAGACCTTAGAAAGGCAGGGTAGGATAGATATAGGTCTGTAGCAGTTAGGGTCAAGGGTGTCCCCCCCTTTGAAGAGGGGGATAACCGCAGCTGCTTTCCAATCTTTGGGGATCTCAGACGACACGAAAGAGAGGTTGAAGAGGCTAGTAATAGGGGTGGCAACAATTTCAGCAGATAGTTTTAGAAAGAAAGGGTCCAGATTATCTAGCCCGGCTGATTTGTAAGGGTCCAGATTTTGCAGCTCATTAAGAACATCAGCTGACTGTATTTGGGAGAAAGAGAAATGGGGAAGGCTTGGGCGAGTAGCAGAGGGGAGGGCAGTGCTGTTGTCCCGGGTAGGGGTAGCCAGGTGGAAAGCATGGCCAGCCGTAGAAAAATGCTTATTGAAATTCTCAATTATAGTGGATTTGTCGGTGGTGACAGTGTTTCCTATCTTCAGGGCGGTTGGAAGCTGGGAGGAGGTGGTGTTCTTATTCTCCATGGACTTTACGGTGTCCCAGAACTTTTTTGAATTTGTGTTGCAGGAAGCAAATTTCTGCTTGAAAAAGCTAGCCTTGGCTGTTCTAACTGCCTGTGTATATTGGTTTCTGGCTTCCCTGAAAAGTTGCATATCACGGGGGCTGTTCGATGCTAATGCAGAACGCCATAGGATGTTTTTCTGTTGGTTAAGGGCAGTCAGGTCAGGAGAGAACCAAGGGCTATATCTGTTCCTGGTTCTAAATTTCTTGAATGGGGCATGCTTATTCAAGATGGTGAGGAAGGCATTTTAAAAAAATGACCAGGCATCCTCTACTGACGGGATGAGATCAATATCCTTCCAGGATACCCCGGCCAGGTCAATTAGGAAGGCCTGCTCGCTGAAGTGTTTCAGGGAGCGTTTGACAGTGATGAGTGGAGGTCGTTTGACCGCTGACCCATTACGGATGCAGGCAATGAGGCAGTGATCGCTGAGATCTTGGTTAAAAACAGCAGAGGTGTATTTGGAGGGCAAGTTTGTTAGGATGATATCTATGAGGGTACCCGTGTTTACGGAATTGGGGTGGTACCTGGTAGGTTCATTAATAATTTGTGTGAGATTGAGGGCATCAAGCTTAGATTGTAGGGTGGCTGGGGTGTTGAGCATGTTCAAATTTAGGTCGCCTAGCAGCACGAGCTCTGAAGATAGATGGGGGGCAATCAGTTCACATAGTGTCCAGAGCACAGCTGGGGGCAGAGGGTGGTCTATAGCAGGCGGCAACGGTGAGAGACTTGTTTTTAGAGAGGTGGATTTTTAAAAGTAGAAGTTCAAATTGTTTGGGAACAGACCTGGATAGTATAACAGAACTCTGCAGGCAGTCTTTGCAGTAGATTGCAACACCGCCCCCTTTGGCCGTTCTATCTTGTCTGAAAATATTGTAATTGGGGATAAAAATGTCTGCATTTTTGGTGGTCTTTCTAAGCCAGGATTCAGACACGGCTAAAACATCCGGGTTGGTAGAGTGTGCTAAAGCAGTGAACAAAACAAACTTAGGGAGGAGGCTCCTAATGTTAACATGCATGAAGCCAAGGCTATTACGGTTACAGAAGTCATCAAAAGAGAGCGCCTGGGGAATAGGAGTGGAGCCAGGTACTGCAGGGCCTGGATTCACCTCTACATCACCAGAGGAACAGAGGAGAAGTAGGATAATGGTACGGCTAAAAGCTATGAGAATTGGTCGCCTAGAGCTACCAGAGCAGAGAGTAAAAGGAAGTTTCTGGGGGCGATAAAATAGTTTAAAGGAATAATGTACAGACAAAGGTATGGTAGGATGTGAATACAGTGGAGGTAAACCTAGGTATTGAGTGATGAGAGAGATCTTGTCTCTAGAAACATCATTGAAACCAGGTGATGTCATCGCATATGTGGGTGGTGGAACTGCAGGGTTGGATATGGTATAGAGAGCAGGGCTAGACTCTCTACAGTGAAATAAGCCAATAAACACTAACCAGAACAGCAATGGACAAGGCATACTTACATTAAGGAGAGGCAAGCTTAATCGAGTGATAATTAAGGGTCCAGTGAGTAGAGGTTGGTTGGGGTCGTGGCGATCCAGACAGCTGGCCGGGTATATGGCTATCGGTAGCAGCATAGGATGGAGGTCTGTTTGTAGATACCTCGTGCGTTTCCGTCGGTAGGTTCCGTGTAGTGGGGTTTTGTTCAGATAGCAGCCGATAAGACAGCTAACGATTAGCGGGCCTCAGATGAGCGTTCAGGTAACGCCGGGACGGAGGTGCCGGTTGGATAAATCCCTCGGGCAGATAACGTCGGCAGTCAGTCGTGAAGGCCCGGTGGGGTTCCGTATCTGCAGCAGCAACAAAGAAACGGGTCCGGATGGTGATGGAACTCCTCAGCTGGCTAGCTCCAGCATGATTTGAGTTAGCTCCGGGGTCGACGTAAGCCAATAGTCACACGGTATGCAGCTAGCTAGCTGCGAAATCAAGGTGCAAGTGTCCAGAGGCTGCGGTTGGAATCCGGGGAAACTGAGAGAAAAAAAAAAAAAAAAAAAAAAAAACTGGCTCTCCTGAGGACCGCCACGAGAAAGGAAGACCCAGAGTTAACTCTACTGCAGAGGAAAAGTTCATTAGAGTTACCAGCCTAAGATTGAAGCCCAAATAAACGCTTCAGAAAGTTCAAGTAACAGACACATTTCAAAATCGACTGTTCAAAGGAGACTGCGTGAATCAAGCCTTCATGGTCGAATTGCTGCAAAGAAACCACTACTAAAGGACACCAATAAGAAGAGACTTGCTTGGGCCAAGAAACAAGCAATATACATTAGACCAACGGAAATCAGGCCTTTGGTCTGATGAGTCTAAATTTGAGATTTTTGGTTCCAACCACCGTGTCTTTGTGAGACGCAGAGTAGATGAACAGATGATCTCTGCATCTGTGGTTCCCACCATGAAGCACGGAGAAGGTGTGATGGTGTGATTGTGCTTTTCTGGTGACACTGTAGGAGATTTATTTAGAATTCAAGGCACACTTAACCAGAATGGCTACTACAGCATTCTGCAGCGATACGCCATCCCATCTGGTTTGCGCTTAGTGGGACTATCATTTGTTTTTCAACATGACAATGACCCAAAACACACCTCCAGGCTGTGTAAGGGCTATTTGACCAAGGAGAGTGATGGAGTGCTGCATCAGATGACCTGGCCTCCACAATCACCCAACATCAACCCAATTGAGATGGTTTGGGATGAGTTGGACCACAGAGTGAAGGAAAAGCAGCCAACAAGCTCAGCATATGTGGGAACTCCTTCAAGACTGATGGAAAAGCATTCCTTATGAAGCTGGATTTGAGAATGCAAAGAGTGTGCAAAGCTGTCATCAAGGCAATGGGTGGCTATTATGAAGAACCTAAAATCTATAATATATTTTGATTTGTAAAAAATATAAAGGTTACTACATGATTCCATGTGTGTTATTTCATAGTTCTGATGTCTTCACTATTATTCTACAATGTAGAAAATAGAAAAAATGAAGAAAAGCCCTTCAATGAGTAGCTGTGTCCAAACTTTTGACTGGTACTGTACATGATCAATAACAAATCTTAGAATCAACCATTAAAAGACCACCAGCACCCACTGGATTCTTCAATTACATTGAATGAATTACAGGACAAAATACAAACCCTCCAACCCAAAAAAGGCCTGTGGTGTTAATGGTATCCTCATTGAAATGATAAAATATACAGACCACAAATTCCAATTAGCTATACTTAAACTATAACATCATCCTTAGCTCTGGCATGTTCTTCAGTATGTGGAACCAATCACCCCAATCCACAAAAGTCGAGACAAATTTGGCCCCAACAACTACCGTGGAATATGCGTCAACAGCAACCTTGGGAAAATCCTCTGCATCATCATTAACAGCAGACTCGTACATTTCCTCGGTGAAAACAATGTACTGATCAAATGTGCAATTGTCTTTTTACCAAATTACCATACGACAGACCACGTATTCACCCTGCACACCTTAATTGACAAACAAACATGCTATGTTGATTTTAAAAAAGCTTTTGACTCAATTTGACATGAGGGTCTGCTATACAAATTCATGGAAAGTGGCGTTGGGAGAAAAACATACGATATCATAAAAACCATGTACACAAACAATAGTAAGACAAAAATAATGGTGTTCCAAAAAAGGTCCAGTTGCCAGGACTACAAATACAAATTCTGTTGCCCTAGAGCACACAAAAAAAACTATACATACCTCAGCCTAATCATTAGCGCTACAGGTAACTTGCACAAAGCTGTGAACGATCTGAGAGACAAGGCAGGAAGAGCCTTTATGCCATCAAAAGGTACATCAAATTCGACATACCAATTTGGATCTGGCAAAGATTACTTTAATCAGTTATAGAACCCATTGCCCTTTATGGTTGTGAGGTCTGGGGTCCGCTCACCAAACAAGAATTTACAAAATGGGACAAACACCAAATTGAGACTGCATACAGAATTCTGAAAAAATATCCTCAGTGTACAATGTGAAACACCAAATAATGCATGCAGAGCAGAATTAGGCCGATAGCCGCTAATGATCAAATTCCAGAAAAGAGACGTTAAATTCTACCACTACCTAAAAGGAAGCAATTTCCAAACCTTCCATAACAAAGCCATCACCTACAGAGAGATGAACCTGGATTAGAGTCCCTTAAGAAAGCTGGTCCTGTAGCTCTGTTCACAAACACAAACAGACCCCACAGAGCCCCAGGACAGAAACACAATTAGACCCAACCAAATCATGAGAAAACAAAAAAGATAATTACTTGAAACATTGGAAAGAATTAACAAAAAAAAAGAGCAAACTAAAATGCTATTTGGCCCTAAACAGAGAGTACACGTGACTGACCCAAATTTAAGGAAATCTTTGACTATGTACAGACTCAGTGAGCATAGTCTTGCTATTGAGAAAGGCCGCCATAGCCTGTCTTCTCTTGAGAGCCAGGTCTGCCTGTCACACTGCCCACAAAATGAGGTGGAAACTGAGCTGCACTTCCTAACCTCCTGCCAAATGTATGACCATATTAGAGACACATATTTCCCTCAGATAACACAGACCCACAAAGAATTCAAAAAACAAACTCAAATTTTGATAATCCCCCATATCTATTGGGTGAAATACCACAGTGTGCAATCACAGTAGAAATATTTGTGACCAGTTGCCACAAGAAAAGGACAACAAGTGAAGAACAAACACCATTGTAAATACAACCCAGATTTGTTTATTTTCCCTTTTGTACTTGAACATAATATGACATCTGAAATGTCTTTATTCTTTTAAAACTTTTGCTTAATGTTTACAGTACTTTTGTGTAATGTTTACAGTACATTTTTTTATTGTTGAAATTCACTTTTGTTTATTATCTATTTCACTTGCTTTGGAAATGTAAACATATGTTTACAATGCCAATAAAGCCCTTCAATTTAAATTAAATTGCGAGAGAGAGACAGAGAGAGAGAGAAATTTAAGAAGTTTAACACAGACAACCAGAGAGAGGATTAAAGCAAGGGAGACACTAAATCAAACTTAATTAAAGGCGTTGGTCGTGAGTGAGCGAAGCAAAACACAGAGACAACAAGCGCTTGTTTAGGCTACTATATCATTGGTATGCCACTTAACAGACGCTTTGATCCAAAGGCACTTATAATAAGTGAATGCGTACATTTTAGTATGTGATTCCTGCAGGAATTGAACCCATGACTTTGGCGTTGCACGCAGTAAGCTCTAACCAACTGAGCCACAATGATGGACACTAGTATTGGTCCTGAATCCCGGTTGATAAGTGTAGAATTGTTATAATAGAAAAAGTTGTGTTTGTATGCCATTTTAGGAAGTAACCAAACTGTGTTTAGGGTTACCTTTGTTCAATTGAGCCACTACTGCATACCGTATATGTACAGTACACCAACAGCAAACCAAGAGGAAAGAGACAGCAAGGAAAGCAACAAAATATGAGCTAGACAAGCAGTCAAGGCTGTCTTTATAGTGCACATTACTCTGGTATGTCTAGATAGAACCGCATTGAGACGACATAACAAAGGGCCAGTCTTTCAAGGAAATTACCTATAAGCCGCAAGAACTCCAGCGATCTCTACCTACTACTCTATTACGTAAGCACCTCCTGGTCAGTTCGAGGAAGTGGGAGGCGGGCTGTGGCCTGTGTCAGATAAACAGTGGACAGATAGGGTGTGTGTGTGTGTGAACCAAAATAGAAAGGAGGAATCTTGAGTTCTAGTTCATTCTGAAAGGGAGAGTATATTACTTTCACAACCTTCACTCAATACATCACCATCTTCCCTTGTGACAAAATGCATAGCACCATACCCAACAGCATTAAGAAGTAGCAATGCCAAGCCAATGACATTAGATAGCTAGTATTAGTTATTAGCTATTCTGTCTTGTCGTCGTGCTAGCCTCCAGTAGAGCTGATCACTGACACACACCGCCATAGACAGAAATAGTCTGGCATTGCTTTTAGAGGGTGCTGCTTTTCCAGTCGTGTAATGTCTTTAGCAGGAACACCTTAGTGTGGTTCCAAAGACGGAGTGTGAGACAACATAATGTGACAGTGTCGGGAGAGAGAGAGGAGAGTCAGGTGTTACGAAATAGATTGGGAGTACTGTGGCAGGTTTGTAGGAGGGTATTTATACACTCTTAGAAAAAAAGGTGCCATCTAGAACCTAAAACAGTTATTCGGCTGCCCCCGTAGGACAACCATTTGAAGAACCCTTTTTGGTTCTACCTGGAACCAAAAATGGTTATCCTATGGGGGCAGAAGAACGTTTTGGAACTGTAGTAGAGAGTAGTACATGACTTTCGACTTTCCTATCCAGGAAAGGAAAATGTAATGTTTGTTTTTAAATGAGATCCATACCTGCAGCATGGCAGTAACCTCCCAACATTTTTAACTACGCAACACACGCCTCTCTCCCTGGATGCGCACACGCACGAACACACACTTCTCGGTCTGGTGTTCGATCAATAGCTCTGGCCCACATAGAGGATGACCCACTTCACGCTACATCGCTCCTCTCACCCAGACCAGGAACAGTACAGTACAGTACAGCTCTGCACTCCTCTCACCCAGACCAGGAACAGTTCAGTACAGCTCAGCTCTGCACTCCTCTCACCCAGACCAGGAACAGTTCAGTACAGCTCAGCTCTGCACTCCTCTCACCCAGACCAGGAACAGTACAGTACAGCTCTGCACTCCTCTCACCCAGACCAGGAACAGTTCAGTACAGCTCAGCTCTGCACTCCTCTCACCCAGACCAGGAGCAGTTCAGTACAGCTCTGTGCTCCTCTCAACGAGACCAGGAACAGTTCAGTACAGCTTAACTCTGCTCTGCTCTCCTCTCACCCAGACCAGCAACAGTACCATACAGTACAGTGTGTGTGTGTGTGTGTGTGTGTGTGTGTGTGTGTGTGTGTGTGTGTGTGTGTGTGTGTGTGTGTATCTCAATAGCTGGCTTCACTGCCACAGGCCTACTGTACGTTTCAAATGGATGTGAATCAACGGCAACAGTAAAATCACTTCAGGGTGCATGTGTGATAGGCTAGCCTAACCAATATAATGCCATGCATGATAGGCTAGCCTAATCAATATGATGGCATGCCAGTCATTACATCCGTCTGTACAGTTTGATTGGTCTGTCTTCTGGGAAAGAAATACAGATTGTGCCTTTCAAAAAGATACCCATCTTATTCTACCAAAATCATGTTTTATATAAACAACCTTTATTCGATTATCAATAAAGGTGAACAAAGGTATTGTAAAATCTAATTGTTCAGGCTTTTCAGTATACACCTCTCCCACATGTCACAGTACTACTGCTCTGAGTCTCTGCAGTGCTAGGAAATATGACCGAAGGTCACAAACATTTATTTTGGGATTTTGATGCCAGGTAAATAGGCTGCCGGAAAAAAAGAGAAATGTTTGATTCAGCAAAAAAAATACCATAGAGGACTGACAGAGGGGTTGAGCTAACAATGTTCCCATAGAGGACAGGCAGAGGGGTTGAGCTAACAATGTTCCCATAGAGGACTGACAGAGGGGTTGAGCCAACAATGTTCCCATAGAGGACTGGCAGAGGGGTTGAGCTAACAATGTTCCCATAGAGGACTGACAGAGGGGTTGAGCTAACAATGTTCCCATAGAGGACTGGCAGAGGGGTTGAGCTAACAATGTTCCCATAGAGGACTGACAGAGGGGTTGAGCTAACAATGTTCCCATAGAGGACTGACAGAGGGGTTGAGCTAACAATGTTCCCATAGAGGACTGGCAGAGGGGTTGAGCTAACAATGTTCCCATAGAGGACTGACAGAGGGGTTGAGCTAACAATGTTCCCATAGAGGACTGACAAAGGGGTTGAGCTAACAATGTTCCCATAGAGGACTGACAGAGGGGTTGAGCTAACAATGTTCCCATAGAGGACAGGCAGAGGGGTTGAGCTAACAATGTTCCCATAGAGGACTGACAGAGGGGTTGAGCCAACAATGTTCCCATAGAGGACTGGCAGAGGGGTTGAGCTAACAATGTTCCCAGAGGACTGGCAGAGGGGTTGAGCTAACAATGTTCCCATAGAGGACTGACAGAGGGGTTGAGCTAACAATGTTCCCATAGAGGACTGACAGAGGGGTTGAGCCAACAATGTTCCCATAGAGGACTGGCAGAGGGGTTGAGCTAACAATGTTCCCATAGAGGACTGACAGAGGGGTTGAGCTAACAATGTTCCCATAGAGGACTGGCAGAGGGGTTGAGCTAACAATGTTCCCATAGAGGACTGACAGAGGGGTTGAGCTAACAATGTTCCCATAGAGGACTGACAGAGGGGTTGAGCTAACAATGTTCCCATAGAGGACTGGCAGAGGGGTTGAGCTAACAATGTTCCCATAGAGGACTGACAGAGGGGTTGAGCTAACAATGTTCCCATAGAGGACTGACAGAGGGGTTGAGCTAACAATGTTCCCATAGAGGACTGA
Source organism: Salvelinus fontinalis (assembly GCF_029448725.1). Taxonomy (NCBI): domain Eukaryota; kingdom Metazoa; phylum Chordata; class Actinopteri; order Salmoniformes; family Salmonidae; genus Salvelinus; species Salvelinus fontinalis. Next base: position 60,384,867 of record NC_074670.1, on the reverse strand, counting down.
CAGAGGGGTTGAGCTAACAATGTTCCCATAGAGGACAGGCAGAGGGGTTGAGCTAACAATGTTCCCATAGAGGACTGACAGAGGGGTTGAGCCAACAATGTTCCCATAGAGGACTGGCAGAGGGGTTGAGCTAACAATGTTCCCAGAGGACTGGCAGAGGGGTTGAGCTAACAATGTTCCCATAGAGGACTGACAGAGGGGTTGAGCTAACAATGTTCCCATAGAGGACTGACAGAGGGGTTGAGCCAACAATGTTCCCAGAGGACTGGCAGAGGGGTTGAGCTAACAATGTTCCCATAGAGGACTGGCAGAGGGGTTGAGCCAACAATGTTCCCATAGAGGACTGACAGAGGGGTTGAGCCAACAATGTTCCCAGAGGACTGGCAGAGGGGTTGAGCTAACAATGTTCCCATAGAGGACAGGCAGAGGGGTTGAGCTAACAATGTTCCCATAGAGGACTGACAGAGGGGTTGAGCCAACAATGTTCCCAGAGGACTGGCAGAGGGGTTGAGCTAACAATGTTCCCATAGAGGACTGACAGAGGGGTTGAGCTAACAATGTTCCCATAGAGGACTGGCAGAGGGGTTGAGCTAACAATGTTCCCATAGAGGACTGGCAGAGGGGTTGAGCTAACAATGTTCCCATAGAGGACTGACAGAGGGGTTGAGCTAACAATGTTCCCATAGAGGACAGGCAGAGGGGTTGAGCTAACAATGTTCCCATAGAGGACTGACTGCCTCCCCATACCTCCCGGGGACCTGCACACACCCACTTTAGTGGTTCAGAATGCCCACCTTTCAGAGTAGAGCCGTTATCCCAGGTGTGCAGTTACAAATCCCTACCCGCTAACCCCGCTCATCCCCGCACACACTTTCATTACAGTGGAACCTGAGTCTGGAGGTGCCTTAGTGAGGTCCATTCTCCCCTTCCTATCTGGACTCCACTGGCCCCAACACCTACAGAGTCATCCATGAATAGTTGAAGGTACCCAACGTGGATGAGGTTCATGAGGTTGGTCTGCAACCCTCAGAACACTATATGAAGCCAGAAGACTGCCATAACCAATCATCATATTTCTATGTGGCCTCTATTGACAAGCCCCCAACAGTTCCTAGCACCAGATCAGAGATAAGGAGTGTTGGCTGGGAGGACTCCCCCTGGACTAAGCCTTAAGCCCCACAGGGCTCCAATATCCTGGGCTGGCTGCTCCACAGTCCCATAAGCTGGGGCCATATTCAATAGGAAAATGTTTAATAACGTTGGGGGGAAAAAAATTGCATTTCTTATTGATCAAGTTTCAGTCCATTTTCTTCCGTATGGTGCATAATGAATAGACCCCTATGGGACAAGCCAGGGGTACGAGCCAGACAGAACATGGAGACAGATGACCTTGCATCGACCCAGCAGACAGACAGACTCCAACATTCTGATACCAACGCTGTGTCAACCATCAGCATCCCTCAACCTGTGCCTGGGTATATACAGGGGCTCTTTCAGGCTCTCAGTGGCTGGAGTGTTCATAGGAGTCTTTGACACAGTCCCACTGTGTGTAAGTACACACACCTCAAACACACAGTCTCTAATATATCCAAACAAGATAGGATACTTGCCATTAAAGCTGGAGCACTGTGTTGTTAATCGAGTAATAACTTCAACAACGTGAATATGGGCAAACACACACACAGAAAGGACAATGTGTACAACGTAGTACCTCCAGCAGCCCCCTAGCACTTCGACATGTCAAGACATGCCTGCCTCTCTTCATTACATATATAGTTCAAACAATGGCGGGCTAATCAAACGCTACTCACACAATACTGTGCAAACATCAACACACAATAGTAGGTCCATCAGCGTGTTTACAGTGTGCAGCTTCTGTTCTGACATGTATACGCTCTTCAAAGCATGCTAAATATGATAAAGCTATAGCAAGTCCTCAACATCAGAACAGCTGGAGCACAGTAGAGAAGACGACCAAAGACCACCAGAAGTGGATAGCCTTTGTTGTTGTCCTACATTCCAACCGACACAAGTAGTATCACATTTCATTTCATTTTATTTCATTACAGTACAACGGTTTGATTTGTTTGATCTTAGCTAGCTACATAGCCGTCTTTGTATCAAAGATAATTGTGTAGTTTAGAGTAATTATCTAGGTTAGCTAGCAAGCTATTTTAGTCCGTCTAACGTAACGTAGTCAACACTGCTAGCTAGCCAGCTAGCCACCGAATAGCAGCACTGTAGAAACTATTACATTCAACGGAACGACTTGATTAGTGTAGTGTTAGCTAGCTACATAGTTGTCTTTGCTGTCTTTGTATCTAAGATAATTGTGTAGTCTAGAGTAATTATCGGTTAGCTAGCCAGCTATTTGTGTCCGCCGCGCTGCCGTTCTCCTACCTAGTCAACACTGCTAGCTAGCCAACTTCTACCGAATAGCAGCACTGTAGAAACTATTACATTACAACGGAACGATTTGATTAGTGTAGTGTTAGCTAGCTACATAGTTGTCTTTGCTGTCTTTGTATCTAAGATAATTGTGTAGTCTAGAGTAATTATCGGTTAGCTAGCCAGCTATTTTCGTCCGCCGCGCTGCCGTTCTCCTACCTAGTCAACACTGCTAGCTAGCCAACTTCTACCGAATAGCAGCACTGTAGAAACTATTACATTACAACAGAACGATTTGATTAGTGTAGTGTTAGCTAGCTACATAGTTGTCTTTGCTGTCCTTGTATCTAAGATAATTGTGTAATTTAGAGTAATTATCTAGCCAGTTATCGAGGTTACCTAGCCAGCTATCGAGGTTACCTAGCCAGCTACACTTTCAAACAAAGTCAACAACGCAGCCACTGCTAGCTAGCCTACTTCAGCAGTACTGTATCATTTTAATCATTTTAGTCAATAAGATTTTTGCAACGTAAGCTTAACTTTCTGAACATTCGAGACGTGTAGTCCACTTGTCATTCCAATCTCCTTTGCATTAGCGTAGCCTCTTCTGTAGCCTGTCAACTATGTGTCTGTCTATCCCTGTTCTCTCCTCTCTGCACAGACCATACAAACACTTCACACCGCGTGGCCGCGGCCACCCTAACCTGGTGGTCCCAGCGCGCACGACCCACGTGGAGTTCCAGGTCTCCGGTAGCCTCTGGAACTGCCGATCTGCGGCCAACAAGGCAGAGTTCATCTCAGCCTATGCTTCCCTCCAGTCCCTCGACTTCTTGGCACTGACGGAAACATGGATCACCACAGATAACACTGCTACTCCTACTGCTCTCTCCTCGTCTGCCCACGTGTTCTCGCACACCCCGAGAGCTTCTGGTCAGCGGGGTGGTGGCACCGGGATCCTCATCTCTCCCAAGTGGTCATTCTCTCTTTCTCCCCTTACCCATCTGTCTATCGCCTCCTTTGAATTCCATGCTGTCACAGTTACCAGCCCTTTCAAGCTTAACATCCTTATCATTTATCGCCCTCCAGGTTCCCTTGGAGAGTTCATCAATGAGCTTGATGCCTTGATAAGCTCCTTTCCTGAGGACGGCTCACTTCTCACAGTTCTGGGTGACTTTAACCTCCCCACGTCTACCTTTGACTCATTCCTCTCTGCCTCCTTCTTTCCACTCCTCTCCTCTTTTGACCTCACCCTCTCATCCTCCCCCCCTACTCACAAGGCAGGCAATACGCTTGACCTCATCTTTACTAGATGCTGTTCTTCCACTAACCTCATTGCAACTCCCCTCCAAGTCTCCGACCACTACCTTGTATCCTTTTCCCTCTCGCTCTCATCCAACACTTCCCACACTGCTTCTCCTCGGATGGTATCGCGCCGTCCCAACCTTCGCTCTCTCTCCCCCCCGCTACTCTCTCCTCTTCCATCCTATCATCTCCTGCTCCGTGGCTCGACGACGCATTGCGAGCTCACAGAACAGGGCTCCGGGCAGCCGAGCGGAAATGGAGGAAAACTCGCCTCCCTGCGGACCTGGCATCCTTTCACTCCCTCCTCTCTACATTTTCCTCTTCTGTCTCTGCTGCTAAAGCCACTTTCTACCACTCTAAATTCCAAGCATCTGCCTCTAACCCTAGGAAGCTCTTTGCCACCTTCTCCTCCCTCCTGAATCCTTCCCCCCCCTCCTCCCTCTCTGCAGATGACTTCGTCAACCATTTTGAAAAGAAGGTCGACGACATCCGCTCCTCGTTTGCTAAGTCAAACGACACCGCTGGTTCTGCTCACACTGCCCTACCCTGTGCTCTGACCTCTTTCTCCCCTCTCTCTCCAGATGAAATCTCGAGTCTTGTGACGGCCGGCCGCCCAACAACCTGCCCGCTTGACCCTATCCCCTCCTCTCTTCTCCAGACCATTTCCGGAGACCTTCTCCCTTACCTCACCTCGCTCATCAACTCATCCTTGACCGCTGGCCACGTCCCTTCCATCTTCAAGAGAGCGAGAGTTGCACCCCTTCTGAAAAAACCTACACTCGATCCCTCCGATGTCAACAACTACAGACCAGTATCCCTTCTTTCTTTTCTCTCCAAAACTCTTGAACGTGCCGTCCTTGGCCAGCTCTCCTGCTATCTCTCAGAATGACCTTCTTGATCCAAATCAGTCAGGTTTCAAGACTAGTCATTCAACTGAGACTGCTCTTCTCCGTATCACGGAGGCGCTCCGCACTGCTAAAGCTAACTCTCTCTCCTCTGCTCTCATCCTTCTAGACCTATCGGCTGCCTTCGATACTGTGAACCATCAGATCCTCCTCTCCACCCTCTCCGAGTTGGGCATCTCCGGCGCAGCCCACGCTTGGATTGCGTCCTACCTGACAGGTCGCTCCTACCAGGTGGCGTGGCGAGAATCTGTCTCCTCACCACGTGCTCTCACCACTGGTGTCCCCCAGGGCTCTGTTCTAGGCCCTCTCCTATTCTCGCTATACACCAAGTCACTTGGCTCTGTCATATCCTCACATGGTCTCTCCTATCATTGCTATGCAGACGACACACAATTAATCTTCTCCTTTCCCCCTTCTGATAACCAGGTGGCGAATCGCATCTCTGCATGTCTGGCAGACATATCAGTGTGGATGACGGATCACCACCTCAAGCTGAACCTCGGCAAGACAGAGCTGCTCTTCCTCCCGGGGAAGGACTGCCCGTTCCATGATCTCGCCATCACGGTTGACAACTCCATTGTGTCCTCCTCCCAGAGCGCTAAGAACCTTGGCGTGATCCTGGACAACACCCTGTCGTTCTCAACTAACATCAAGGCGGTGGCCCGTTCCTGTAGGTTCATGCTCTACAACATCCGCAGAGTACGACCCTGCCTCACACAGGAAGCGGCGCAGGTCCTAATCCAGGCACTTGTCATCTCCCGTCTGGATTACTGCAACTCGCTGTTGGCTGGGCTCCCTGCCTGTGCCATTAAACCCCTACAACTCATCCAGAACGCCGCAGCCCATCTGGTGTTCAACCTTCCCAAGTTCTCTCACGTCACCCCGCTCCTCCGCTCTCTCCACTGGCTTCCAGTTGAAGCTCGCATCCGCTACAAGACCATGGTGCTTGCCTACGGAGCTGTGAGGGGAACGGCACCTCAGTACCTTCAGGCTCTGATCAGGCCCTACACCCAAACAAGGGCACTCTGGCCTGCTCATCCACCTCTGGCCTGCTCGCCTCCCTACCACTGAGGAAGTACAGTTCCCGCTCAGCCCAGTCAAAACTGTTCGCTGCTCTGGCACCCCAATGGTGGAACAAACTCCCTCACGACGCCAGGACAGCGGAGTCAATCACCACTTTCCGGAGACACCTGAAACCCCACCTCTTTAAGGAATACCTAGGATAGGATAAAGCAATCCTTCTGACCCCCCCCCCCCTTAAAAGATTTAGATGCACTATTGTAAAGTGGCTGTTCCACTGGATATCTTAAGGTGAATGCACCAATTTGTAAGTCGCTCTGGATAAGAGCGTCTGCTAAATGACTTAAATGTAAATGTAAATGTGAATGAGGGAGGGAGTGACTATAGAAAGTCCATGTAGGGAGTGGACTGTCTCCCAAAAGGGGTTGCCACACAAAAAAACTTTAGAAAAACCCCTAAGCAAGCACCACTGACTGACTCAAATTCTTCCCAACACCCCACAAAATCCAAATCCACACAAAATGACACCTTCATCCCTGACATTTTCCCAAGGCCCTGGTCCAAATTCAGACTTTTTCCCCATCTCCGGCCCCTGGAAATACCGTCCCTGGTTGGCATCACCGAGTCCCCACTGGGAAAGGGAAGCTAGGGAGTGGAGAGCCAGGTTTTCCTTACCCTTTATATGCAATAGTCCTGCCATTGAACCTCTCCCCAGGGGCCCCATACTGTATCCTTCCCTAGGCGAGGGGAGGGGGGAGGGGAGACTTGCCCTGGACTGGTTCTTACCTCCAGAGAGAGATGGTGAAAACATATGAGAGGTGTGGAAACCAAGATGGTTGACGATTAGGCCTATACGGTAATGACTATGGGTCTTAACTGGTAACTCAACAACATACTCATTATCAGTCATTATCAGAGACCATTTGACTCAAAATCAAATCAAATTGTATTGGTCACATACACGTTTAGCAGATGTTATTGCGGGTGTAGCAAAATAACACATAGGACTGATTTCCCGGACTGAGATTAATAGTAATCCTCGACTAAAAGGCACTTTACATGGAGATTCTAGAAGCAGGCTTAATCTGGGTTTGTGAAGCTGGCCCATTGTGTTCAACTACAAACTTGGTATGTCTTTCTCCTACTGAATCACTGCTGCTGAGCCATATGGCTAGATGTGAAGTACTAACACATTGTACCCTGTTATGTGTACAGTGGTCACTTCACATCAACATCTGATTAAGTCTTAAATCAGAGTAATATGGTACAATCTCTGTGTGGATAGAAGGGTATTGTCATCTTGATGAAAATTGCTGTTCACATACAGACTGTCTCGGCAGGGGCGTTAGGGATTAGTGTCAAGATGGGAAGCCTAAGCAGTGTTGATCCCCAAAACACCCTTTCACCTAAACATTACAGAGTACCTTCAAACTGCACAATCTAACACATTAGGAGACACTCTTAATTTGGTCATCTGAGATCACATTTAAGTGGACTTGACATATGGTACTATGTCAAATAAGCTATTTGAACACGATTTGTTCTCTTCTTGGGATAACTATTACCTTCATAGAGAGCGTAGACTACCAACAAGACATGGCGCAGCCATTCCAAACATATCCTTATGTCCTACTATAGACAAATCCCAATTCCCGACATTGACAAATGTTTTCCAAAAGTATGTGAACACCTGCTCGTCGAACATCTCATTTCAAAATCATGGGCATTAAAAATTTACTTTGTATTCCCTGTGCTGCTATAGTAGCCTCCACTCTTCTGGGAAGTCTTTCCACTAGATGTTGGAACATTGCTGCGTGGACTTGCTTCCTTTCAGCCAAAAGAGAATTCGTGAGGTCGGGCACTGATGTTGGGCGATTAGGCCTGGCTTGCAGTTGGCGTTCCAATTCATCCCAAATGTGTTTGATGTAGTTGAGGTCAGGGCTCTGTGCAAGCCTTCTTTATGGACCTCGCCTTGTGCACAGGGGCATTGTCATGCGGAAACAGGAAAGGGCCTTCCCCAAACTGTTGTCACAAAGTTGAAAGTACATAATCATCTAGAATGTCATTGTATCCTGTAGCATTAAGATTTTCCTTCACTGACCATTATTCCTCCTCCACCAATCCACCAAACTTTACTGTTGGCACTATGCAATCAGACATGTAGCGTTCTCCTGGCATTTGCCAAAACCTGATTTGTCCATCGGCCTGCCATATGGTGAAGCACGATTCATCACTCCAGAGAAAGCGTTTTCACTGCTCGAAAGTCCAATGGCGGCGAGCTTTCCACCACTGCAGCTGACACTTGGCATTGCGCATGGTGATCTTAGGTTTGTGTGCGGCTGCTCGGGCATGCAAACACATTTCATGAAGCTCCCAAAGAACAGTTATTGTGCTGACGTTGCTTCCAGAGGCAGTTTGAAGAGTGTTGTAACCGAGGACAGACAATTTTTACACGCATTGCACTTCAGCACTCGGCGGTCCTGTTCTATAAGCTTGTGTGGCCAACCACTTCGCGGCTGAGCGGTTGTTGCTCCTAGACATTTCCACTTCACAAGTGGAACGGGGTAGCTCTAGCAGGGAAGACATTTTACAAACTGACTTGTTGGAAAGGTGGCATCCTAGGATGGTGCCACGTTGAAAGTCACAGAGCTCTTCAGTATGGGCCATTCTACTGCCAGTGTTTGTTTATGAAGATTGCATAGCTGTGTGCTCAATTTTATACACCTGTCAGGAACGGGTGTGGCTGAAATAGCCGAATCCACTCATTTGAAGGGGTGTCTTTTGACCATGTATTGTACCTACCCAAATAAACTCTGTTTCATTGTATTTTTCCAGTCTATGGTGTAATTTCCCTTCCAACTCTATTTAAAGGTGGTCATGGCTAATGTACAATGTGCTGCCCAGATGACAGAGATATAGATAAGCCCTTTGGGGGTTCAGCCTCTGTTGTTAAAATCTCTTTCAGAACAGGAAGGAAGTTGGGCTGGGCTGAAGGACATACAAAGGACTACTTTCAAAGAGAGAAACAGAGGAACGAGGGAAAGAGAAAAAGCGAAATGGCTAGACCAATGCCCAATGTATATCTCTGGTGCAGACTGGCACAGTCTTGTTTTGAAGGAAAACGTGTGGCAAAGACACAAAGGAAACACCCAGATGCTTCTTTCCTCATATTATGAAGGGGTGCTGTTGTTTGTGTGTGTGTGTGTCAGGCAGACTAAGAGGGAGAGAGAAATTAAAACAATCACCCCCCCCAAAAATAGTGTATACTCAGTAACACAGTGAACGTACACACACACAAACCAGACGTAGTGCCATGGTTGCCAGCCATAAAACAAGTGGAACCCCTCACTGCCTCAGACCGTGTCTAAAGCCTTGAAACTGAGATCTGTGAAAGATGACCCCAAAGGTCACCACAAGACATTTGTTATCATTTTTGTTTTGTTTTTGAAAAGGAGGAGATGAGCACCCTGCAACAATTTAAAAAACGTAGAACAGCAGAGTATGTACTATCACATGAGCTATAATGTCAGAGGGAAAAACACAGTGTTGGATGTTTGAAGTAACGTCTTTGTTGTTGCATATCAAACGGACGTAGCAGTTTGACCGAGGCAGTATTACTGCCACACCCGCGGTCACTAGTCATGAAGGCAGTCAAATTCCACGTGACCGTTTAGTCACGGTAATTAGGCTTCTCCAAGCTCTGATGCTGCTGCTGGTCATTAGTAGCCTACCAAACACTGCAAATGTAATCGAAGATCTAATCAAACACTTCATGAGAGCCCATGAGCTCATGTTGTGCAACATTTCTATAGGCTATGCAATTGCACGCGAAAACAGAGTGATGGTCTCTACTAAAAAGAGGAGGATCCATCAGCTTTCTATAGGCTAGGCCTACTATATTTATTTCTCAACTTTCCTAATATTAAGCACATTGTTTATCTTTACAACAGGAGTGTAGCCTACCTGACTGGCATGAAAATGAACCACGGGAAAAGCGTCATCCATTCGCCATTTAAGTGCATAGATGCCATATTTTTTCCCGTTGCCCCTATTTTGAGACAGGTGCACAATAATGGTCCATTCTAAATCAACACAAATTTCACACTTATTTTATTTAGTATATGTAAAGACAAGATTAAATCAAGAACAGTCTGATGGGTGACAATATTAGCCTATCACTTGTGAATTATAACATCACTTGTGAATGATGCCCAGCACAAGAAACTACCTTTTTTTTGTGACTTTTTTGAATCATAGTCGCACACCTCATGTAGCCTAGCCCTATATGTTTTGATAAGGTTTGTTAAACAACTAAAGTGGCCAAATAACTTCTTAAAATTAAGCACATTAATCCGCTTTACAATGGTTGTAGAGCCTATCTGGCAAACATAAATGTATTACATGCATAACGCATTTGCGGTCACTTTTGATAATGGTGTTTTCCCGCTAATGGAACATTCACGCTTATAGCCTACTGCCATGTGCACATTGCTGCGCTTATAATGTGAAGAAATAGCCTAATATTTTATAAACATTTTAAGCTAAATGCTTTTTTTTATGCTAGTGGTTGTATTCATTTGGGATCCATTGCACCCCACAACTGTCACAGACTATGTTTGGAATATTTATCTATTGCAAAGAATAGATAGTAGATTGACATAGGCTAGTGCTTTTGCTGTTTATTAAACCTACTCATCTTGTTGGCCGACGAAAAATAAATGTGGACAGTTCTTCCAATATCTTCATTATGCACCTTGGAATTGAATAAGGGTAGTTATTCAGTTGCGTCCCCAATGTATCGGTCTTCACTTGTAGCCTGTGAGAAAGACTCGATCACACTCTCCATATGAGTGAGAGGTGCTTCGGATAATGCAGCACCCAGGCCGCAAAAGGCATGGATGTTTTTAGAGTGCTTTGCGGCCACAAAGGGGATGCCGCTGTGACATTCGAGGCATTATCAAGTGTTTGTCAAATTTTGAATGAGAGACTATTGAAGTGTGTACAGCCTGTGCAAAAAACAAAGCAGAGCTTTGCCTTTCAAGCAACTCTTTTCAAATTATCTTTAGTCTCATCATGCAGCCTTACAATGTATTAAAAATCAAAACACATAGCCCAACGTTTGTAGAACAACTAAAGTTACATTAATAACTATACCCATTTCTTTGTTAACCACTCAACACAGAATAGCTACATGTGTGCACTCCCTCAAATCGTTTGTGGAGAAAATAAGCATATTTTAATTGTATTCTCCAAACTATAACATAATATTAAATGAACTAGTGTAGCCCACAGCTACTTGGCATAGCCACATCAGGACAACTTCTGAAATAGACTACCGTTTCTTCATATCATGTTTCTTTAGACCGGTCTAAAATAAATAATGGATTTATTGTTAAGGTGTAGGCCATATTACATGGATCAGTGGCTTGTAGTGTTTATGTTAATTAAGGGTCAATTACTGTGAGAACGACAGTTATTTTCTTGACAATCACCGGCTGACAAAGGTTCGTGACCGCCACAGCCCTAGTTTGACCATTAAGGATTCCAATTTTAAGCAGGTTTAATAAGAGGTCATCAACTCTGGGCTCTCTACTGATCAGGGAGGATCATGATAATGTTCACCACTCTGTATTCATATTCCTTCCCCATGGACTGACGCACGCACACACAGTACAGTGCAGTAGGATGGCAGACAGGTCACGACTTTCAACAGCACCTTAGGGCTGAAAGAGGTCATTGTAATCAACCTCCCTCAATCTGCCCACCCCCTAATGCCTCCCCCTTTAAACCACTTCTCACCCCCCACCCCCCATTTGCCCTCACAGCTTGATTCCCCCATCCTAATGGCCAACCATATGATTGGCCAACATAATTTAATGTCAGACATTGCTATTGTTCACAATTCATAAACAACAAACAAATCCCCCTTATTCCCTCTCACTTATGTCAACTATTCCGGCTCTAGATTCCCAACTGACCACGCATGCAAGTGCGCACACACACACCTCATTGGGGCCCATACTGTAGCCATTCGCTGAAGGTCTACTGACACAAAGGGAGCACTCTGAGGTATCGATGGGGAGCAGAGTTACACTCTATGTGATTTCAATACACAGTCCATAGAGGGAGGTTTCTATGGAGTTTCATACCAGCTAATTATACCGCAAAACTGAGAAGGTTTAGTCATAAAGACTTAGGCTTACATAACCTGTAATACTCATAAAGTAGCTGTTTAAATAACTGATTATATCAATGAAAAACCTAACAGTGGGCCGTTTCAGAGCAAGTGCACACTGTACAAATAAACATGCAAATATGAATCAAGTCAAGACCAAGCGCCAGTCTACTCTTAAAGAAATCAATAGAATGAAGAGAGGACTTGTTCTCCAGCAAGAGTACTAATTGGATAATTTTCCCTGTTCAGCTAGACAGATCACGTGCCAGGAAAAACAATTAAGTATAAAAAGAACAACAGTTACCAAGCCTAGGGGCAGAAGTTCTACACATCTGACAATCTGACAAATAGTAACACGATTGACACGTTATGTAACCAACCCATTCTCCAAATAGAACGCCAACCAGTGGTGTAAATGCAGTAACAGAATTACGCCATGGCTTGACATTTTAATTACGCCATGTGGTGCCGTATTTTAGCTGTCAGTCAAACTCCGCAAAAGTGAAACTAAAGCTAGGAATTAATTACGAATGTTTCGTGTTAGAGTTCAACTTTAGTTTAGGCATTAATTCCGAATGGTTAAGGTTAGAGTTAAGGTTTAGGAAAGGCTTAAAACAAAAACTAGTGTCTAGCACTGGGACTGAACATGCAACATTCAGAGCCAGAGTCTGCAGTTTAAACAACCATCCACCATCCCCATCCACAATGCCCTAGTAAGCCGCACGCCTACGAGAAGGTCATATGTGCTTACATTGCTCCTAGTGGTCGGTATAGCTTCCACATTTTGCCAGGTCCAAAGGTAATCTGGTACCTACAGAATCGGCACCTCCTGGCATATTCCATAAGAGAATGGGCTGTAAGTAACACTACTGACAAGTAACACTATTAACAAAAATTAGGCATAGACATCTAAGAGACGTCATCAATCCCACCGTAAGAAACTTCCAGGTTTAAAGTACTCAAGGGCACAATGTGCTTCAACAAGACTTTGGATATGCACCCATCTCTGACCACTACTTCCACTCGCTTTGAGGGGCCTTTCCAATCCTAAGGGTGGTGGGGTTAGAACCACCCCTGGTACTCTCATCTATTTTGGGGGAGCACCATGACATTATAGGACCTCCACCCCCATGTGGTGGGTCACCCACGTCACATGCCCAACCTAAATATCCACGGCACGACCACAACCCCACTTAGCACAGGGTATCTGAAGGCCCAACCCCCAATCGATCCACAATCAACCTACAACTCAACCACAACCCATTCACCATGTGGTATCTCATCGACAACGCCCAACCAATCCACAATCAAACTTTGACACACCTATTTATTTTATTATTATACCTTTATTTAACCAGGAAGGGCTCATTGAGATTTAAAATCTCTTTTTCAAGAGCGTCCTGGCCAAGATAGGCAGCACCAAGTCATTACAAAAATTCCAGACAAACAACATGAAAATCTACAAGTAATCTAGTAAAAACCATAGAACTCACAAGAGTATAACAAAATCCAAAACAGGAAATTAAAAACATTGACAGGTCAGGGAATCAGTCTCAAGAGCATTCATCAGTGATTTAAAAATACCAATCGGGACAAGTTCTTCCAGTTTAAACGTATTTTTTAAGGCGTTCCAAGACGATGGCGCAGAGTACATAAAAGCCCTTTTACCAAATTCAGTTCGGACATTTGGAACAGTTAGGAGGATAAAGTCCTGCCTATACCTTAAGCATTGATGTTCTTTACTACTGAGGTGAATTGATGTTATCTAGGACAAGGCCACCTGTCACGCTTACCCAAAGAAGAGGGAGGTGCACCTGGGTAGATTAATCAGGATTAGGGTTTATCCCTTCCAGAGCTAGCAGCAAGCTAAAGAGGATTTTTACTGGTTAAAAACACTACCCCGGAGATATGTACACTGCAGTGGGACATATACTCCTAGTGGAGGTGGAATAAAGATTGTTTTTCAAGCTACAGTAAGTTCTCATATATTGCATAGTTCTTATCATAAGAAGTCAAACTTATGCTAACAAACACTAAGCAGGTAGCATAGTGGTTTACGAGCATTGGGCCAATAACCGAAAGGTCGGTGGTTCGAGAATCCCCGAGCCAACTAGGTGAAAAAAATCTAGTGATGTGCCCTTGAGCAAGGCACTTAACCCTAATTGCTTGGGTAAATCGCTCTGGATTAGAGCATCTGCTAAATTACAAAAATTTACAAAATATATAGTTAAACAGGATATTTGATTTACCTCAGGTTATGACAGACTTTTCTTGAATATTGTGAAACAATACTGGGTAAAGTATTATGAACAATAACTTTGAAATTAAAACTGAACTGTCCAGAAGAGTATGGGGCAGGTCCCTCTGTGTTCATTGACTTTTCTCTACAGTAGCTTTTTCCATGGTCAATTTCCACCCTGGCTTGTTTGACAGCGTTGTTGACAGACTTATTGTATATTGGGATTGGAACTTCAATGCGAGCTTTTAAATGAGTTGTGACAATCAAATGTTAGACATCGCTAAACAAATACCTTACCTAAATGGATTGGCGAGGCTGGCGTTGGCTGCAGGCCAATATGAAGTGGACTGAACAGACCTCTGTCCCTGACAACAGGCCTGGCCGAGGGTTGAAGAGAGGCCTGATACAGTTGAGAGGAACAAGGCCTTTACTGTACACTACTGCCCTACTGCCACATCATCATAACTCATCATTATCACTGGGAGAGGGGTGGGAGATCTCACTTTATTTCGATAGTTCTGCAAAAAAAATGTTTTGACTCTGAACCAACTATCTAGAAGATTTGAACTATCTAGAAGGTGTAGTTGTAACAGGTTGCAGGCAATAACTAGGTTTATTGAGATATATTCAGTCACTGCGAAAGTAGTTGCTGGATGTTGCACTTGATTCAATGATCAGTTATTTGAACATCAAATCATCTGTAGGTGACCATCCAAATAAAGAGAAGAAAAGGAGGGATACAAATGTAGGATCTTAATTTGAGCCAGTTTTCTAAAGCAGGAAAATAATCATGCAGTAACAGGACATGTGAGTTATTATGTGGATTATAATTAATGGACAATTTTGTAGGGGTTGATAGATTTTTCGTAAGGGAAAATCAAGTCTGAAATTGCAAAATGGAAATTACAAACTTCAAAAGCCTTTTTAAAACCTCAAATACACTAAAAGTCTGACAGAGAAGTGACACAATTTCCCTAGTTAATATTGCCTGCTAACATGAATTTATTAACTAAATATGCAGGTTTAAGATTTTAAGAAAGGCATTGATGTTCATGGTTAGGTACATTCGTGCAACGATTGTGCTTTTGTTAAATCATCACCCGGTTGGCGAAGTAGGCTGTGATTCAATGATAAATTAACAAGCACTGCATTGATTATATGCAATGCAGGACAAGCTAGTTAACCTAGTAATATCATCAACCATGTGTAGTTAACTAGTGACTATGTGAGGATTGATTGTTTTTTATAGGATAAGTTTAATGCTAGCTAGCAACTTACCTTGGCTCCTTGCTACACTCGCTTAACAGCTGGTCAGCCTGCCATGCAGTTTCCTCTTGGAATGAAATGTAATCGGCATCCAAAAATGCAGATTACCGATTTTTATGAAAACTTTAAAATCGGCCCTAATAAAAAATCGGGCCATGCCGATTAATTGGTCAACCTCTAATAAAGACTAACCACTCATGGAAGGATATTCGGTAAAGTTGAACAAGAGTTTCAACTTAATGACCCAGTCTCAGTCGCTCCCTGTCACTGAATCAGTACAAACAGGTGGGACTGAGATTTCAAATCCAGTCCTACTGAGAATGTCTGGAACATCTTCACAATTCCATGTAATAAATTGCCTATAAAAGTGTACAAAAACAAATACAGGCAATTTATCCTATTCCCTGCAACCATTTCTGTGAGAACAGGGGGGGGGGGGGGCTATTGGTGTTTGTGTATCATTTTTGCATGCTGGTAGATAATTGATAAGCCAACCACACTTCTAATCTTCTATTTCTCTACAAAAGTGGCCATTCATGAAGTAGGCTAATACTTCATACAGCTCTAGTGACATGAGGGATACAGACAATGAGAGTACCCAGGGGACTAGATTACTGATTCTGACAGACAGGAGACAGAATGTGAGAAAACGTGAGACAGAAGCAGAAATGTATTATCATGCAAATAATGCCTAATGGTTTTAAGTCAATAGTAAAATGAATGAGATGTGGGAAGACAAATAGATAGTCTCTAAAGAGAAGGGAGGGTAGAAACAACATGGCCATGACATAGGCTAGACAGAGTATCTACCTACTAGTGCGTTTTCTTATTTCAATTCTCTCACAGAGATTGAAGCAGCTAAACTGTTGCTGAAAAGTACATTACTAATATGAAAGGAACAAGGTCAAGAAGCTCAGCTATTTGCAAGGAGGGAGGAAGACATGCTCTGCTAGCTACAAGTGTCTTATTTCAACGCAGCATTTTGTATTTGTGTACTCACATGTGAGTGTCTCCTGGCTACTGTTCCCTTGCTTTAAGAACATCCAGACCTTGGCCTTTTGTTAAGCATTTCTATGACTATTTAGCTCATGTATGCTAATATTAGCTTGTAACCCATGCTAACAGGCTAACAATGCTAAGAAAGGTAACACAGCTAACATGCACATTTTTACTTTTGGTTTTAGTACACTGTGGGCAGTGTAGCTAACAACAGAATGAGCTTCCCATAGCAGTCGGACAGCTTCACTAGACCTTAATGGACCTGGTTAAGCTCATTCACCCACTGCCCTGCAACTTCCCTCATCCACTTTACAGGGGCAGGTGTCAGAGACACTGATAGTTCCATAGCTTAGGCTAACTGCACTAAGTACTATGTTGGATGGGGGCCTGTTTCAGCAACATTTCCAGGTTGCTAAATACTTGACAAAGAAAATACTTGAGAGAAAATCTAAACATGTACTCACAATGGGGTCAATCTGGTCATCACAATAAGAGAAGCACACAAAGTAGTTGCAAAAATATATTATAGCACATATTTTAGAGGTAAAATCAAAGTAGTGAGATTACACATTTTACATTGATTTCCCAAAGAATCTCAAGAGCTTTATAGTCCAAGATGGCTTAATCTGTCTCTGGGTAAAGTGATCTGTAGTGTTTTATAGCTGTTGCTATTAGATTGTCTGTCAGGGCAGAGGCCTGGGGCAGTGGAGACCCGGCACATGCCAGTCAGCTGAGGGACGATTGTGTCACTTTCCAGAGCTGGTGACAGGGCGCATTGTTGCCATGGGGGACTAGCTGAAGGGGGGAGTATGTGTATATGTATGTGAATGAGGTGGTTGAATTCAGGAGCTTAGGAATGTTGGGGTGGGTATTGAATCGTGTGTGTGTGTGTGTGTGTGTGTGTGTGTGTGTGTGTGTGTGTGTGTGTGTGTGTGTGTGTGTGTGTGTGTGTGTCATCAACAATGGAAACCAACCCAGCACCGGTCTGAAAGGCACCATTCATAGTGGACGATCATCATTTTCGCTCCTCTAGGCCATCTCACCATTGCAGAATTCCTACCAAAAGGACAGTTCCCCCCAAGTACAACTGAGTTGGGTTGAGCCGAAAAGCTAATACGAATCAAATTGGTTTTACAGGCTGACTACACCGCTCGTGTTGCGTGCGCGAGCGTTGCAAAATAAATTTAGACATACATGTTGTTCAATTATTGCGCGCGCCAACGATCGTCTGCGTTGCCAAGGGCTAAAATAGAAGTCAGTACTATTTCTGACGCAGATCGCGCTGCAAGTCCTGCCTCTCCCATCTCCTCATTGTTTTGTAGAAGCAGGTACCCACGTACCATCTCCTCATTGGTTATACCCACGTGGGTGACTGAAAGATGAACGAGGTCAGTGGCAGTAATGCACCTAATTTATGAAAGTTGCCAATCGCAATATAAAAGTCAAGAGAAGAAAAAGCCTGGAAGGAAGAAAGTTGACTAGAATGCTAATAAAGGTAACACTGCTAACATGCACATTTTTACTTTTGGTTTTAGTTGTCACCAAACGATTTAGTTGACCGTTTTATGTGTCGATTAATTGGCGGAGTAGAGGACCTTGTGCATTTCAGGTAAAATCACAACTCAATGTTTATATCCCAGGACAAATTGCTAGCAACAGCAAGCTAGCTAAAAGGGCAAATTAGCTAGCAAGTGCAAGCTAGCTAGTTAAATTGCCATAAATGTTTAATGCTTTTCGACCTGTCCCCAAATTAATATAATTGGTTCAGGGTTTGGGTTTCGTGTTAGGATCTCCAACGGATAAGAAGGGATGAGAGGTGCGACAAGAACAGAAGAGATGTTGTGAATCAAAAGCTTATTGATAGAAGTATCTAAGACAATACTTTAATAAACCAAAGAACAACTGCGCTAGGAGTTGAAATTGGGGTTAGGCATGCAAATAAGCCTGTTGAGCTAATACTGCCTGAACTTTACCCTCTAACGGTCACCAACCGGTCCATCATGATCACGATCGACTGGTTTATCTCCAAGGCATTCCTAGTCGTCCACCAAACATTTTTGTAAAAAACCCAATGCTAAAATGCTATTTAAAAAAAATGTTTTGCACTGCAGGTGCATTTGAATCAGCAGCCCTAGCCCCGGGAAGGCAAAGTGTTTCTATTTGGAACCATTTCATGTGTCTGAAGGTAAAACTCCGCCTACCCGGCAGGCCCAGTGAGTAAATCAAGTGCACCTATAGGCCTACCGCTGGCCAATCAGATAGCTCAGATAACCGTGTCTGCAGTTTGCTCGAGCCATAGACTGTAAAAAGAATCCTTGAATGCACAGAGAAAATCTAAACATGTACTCATAATGGGGTCAATCTGGTCATCACAATAAGAGAAGCACACAAAGTAGCTGTGTGATACTGTGAGATTTAAAAACTTTTAAAAACCATGACTAGAGACAACGAATACAGCAAATAACCTGCTGTTTTAATGAGTAAGTTTCTCTTTAAGTTGTTATTCAGCACTTTATTTCAATTTTTTTTATAAGCCATAAAATGTGAGTTCTCCCTACCTCCATTTACGCTACATCCAGCACTGCAGCTGCAATAAATGAGTCTCCTATAGTGAGCTTGCGTTTTTTTTATATCGAGGAATATTTAACTTTCTCTGGTCATAGGAGTAACAACATAAATTTGTGCATGAGGCAGAAATAATGCAGTGCGACTTGAGTTTCGCCATCAGCTGGAAGACTGTTTCCTTTTCTCAGCGGAGGGAAGGAGGATGGAGGGACGGTGAGAGAGTCAGCCTCATCGTTGCTCCCTCCCCCCAGACTGACAATCACATGCATCAGTCCAATAAAAAAGAGCTAATTATTATGCTCACTCAGCTGTGTGTCACAAGTGATACAACAAATTGTCCATTACCAGTGTGCTCATATACTTAATTTATTAAAATACTATTTCAGAATTGCTACAGAATTATTTTTTATTTTTTTTTGTTGCATAGGCTTAACACGTTTTTGAAATCATGTAAAAAATAAAACATCTGAGCAGTAGATCTCGGCTTGCATCTCGACTCAGAAAAGGTTGGTGACCACTGCTCTAATACTAACAAGACCATTTGTTGGAATCGCACTGGAACCGGTCCTTATGTAGAAATGTATGTGTGTATAACATTATCATATCACTCTGAACACACTGTGTCAAAGAGCAGCAGTGAAGGAGACACCTAATTTCCCATTCAAATGTCACCCAATCTCCATAGGAAAAATAGACAGGGCTTCTCCAAAGACACAAAGAGCAATTGGATTATACAGTAAATGTCAGTGCACTGAGTATGTGTTCTATTGCAGATAATGACACACTGTGCAGGTTACTTCAGTGTGTGTGTGTCTTTGCCCCAATGCAGACGGAGACACACTGCGCAGGTTCTAGTGCCTCCCTCGGCAGTCTAGAAAGAGTCCAGCTCCCATGAGCCTTAGCTCAGTAAACTAAGAGGCCATCTCAGTCTCAATGCCCCAATTAAAATCATACACGCTACTGAGAGAGCACTCCACCCATCTGTTTGACTATCCTGTATCTATGTCTGTCTGTCTGATATAAAGCCAACACTTGACTCATTCGTTTGGAACAATACTTTACGATGACGACCCTAAACTATTGAATAGGAAAAAAACACAGCGATGCCTGGTTCAGAAGAAGGTCTATATTTCTACTCAGCAGCTGGTACACGCCTCAACACTAACTTGAAATGTCCCTTTGTTTATGTGCCCAGAGAAGGAAGCAGCTCACTTTCCTATGATGACAGGCCTATTCTGGGAACAAACCTAACAGGACTTCTGGTGTTGAATAGGAGGAAGAAACAGAGATGGGGGGGAAACTTTAGTTACATATTGGGATATTATTTTTGACAATATATTGTATCGTTTTGACAATATCATTGTTGTGCTTTTGGCTGTACCTGCATACATGTATTTGTTTTTAACACTTATTTCCATGACTGAACAAAACTAATTTTTTCGTGGCTCTCTTTTCTCTCTGCAGCAGACACATGGTGAGCAATATGTTTGGAACATCAAATAGCAATAAAAATCACAGTATTGAATCGCAATACATATAAAATCGTGAGAATTGCAAAACATATTGTATCGGCACTTAAGTAGTGTGATGTTCCTGGCAGTTCCCAGTTCTAGAAGAACACCCCCATGGTCAAAACAAAGTCCAACGTTATTGTTCCTTAAAAAAATACAAATATTTAACCAGGTAGGCAAGTTGAGAACAAGTTCTCATTTATAAAACAAACATACAGTCAATAATACAGTAGAAAAATAAGTCTATATACAATGTGAGCAAATGAGGTGAGATAAGGGAGGTAAAGGCAAAAAAAAGGCCATGGTGGCAAAGTAAATATAATATAGCAAGTAAAACACTGGAATGGTAGATTTGCAGTGGAAGAATGTGCAAAGTAGAGATAGAAATAATGGGGTGCAAAGGAGCAAAATAAATAAATAAATACAGTAGGGGAAGAGGTAGTTGTTTGGGCTAAATTATAGATGGGCTATGTACAGGTGCAGTAATATGTGAGCTGCTCTGACAGCTGGTGCTTAAAGCTAGTGAGGGAGATAAGTGTTTCCAGTTTCAGAGATTTTTGCAGTTCGTTCCAGTCATTGGCAGCAGAGAACTGGAAGGAGAGGTGGCCAAAGTAAGAATTGGTTTTGGGGGTGACCAGAGAGATATACCTGCTGGAGCGCGTGCTACAGGTGGGTGCTGCTATGGTGACCAGTGAGCTGAGATAAGGGGGGACTTTACTTAGCAGGGTCTTGTAGATGACCTGGAGCCAGTGGGTTTGGCGACGAGTATGACGCGAGGGCCAGCCAACGAGAGCGTACAGGTCGCAGTGGTGGGTAGTATATGGGGCTTTGGTGACAAAACGGATGGCACTGTGATAGACTGCATCCAATTTATTGAGTAGGGTATTGGAGGCTATTTTTTAAATGACATCGCCGAAGTCGAGGATCGGTAGGATGGTCAGTTTTACAAGGGTATGTTTGGCAGCATGAGTGAAGGATGCTTTGTTGTGAAATAGGAAGCCATTTCTAGATTTAATGTTGGATTGGAGATGTTTGATGTGAGTCTGGAAGGAGAGTTTACAGTCTAACCAGACACCTAGGTATTTGTAGTTGTCCACATATTCTAAGTCAGAACCGTCCAGAGTAGTGATGTTGGACGGGCGGGCAGGTGCAGGCAGCGATCGGTTGAAGAGCATGCATTTAGTTTTACTTGTAATTAAGAGCAATTGGAGGCCACGGAAGGAGAGTTGTATGGCATTGAAGCTCGTCTGGAGGGTTGTGAACACAGTGTCCAAAGAAGGGCCAGAAGTATACAGAATGGTGTCGTCTGCGTAGAGGTGGATCAGAGACTCACCAGCAGCAAGAGCGACATCATTGATGTATACAGAGAAGAGAGTCGGTCCAAGAATTTAACCCTGTGGCACCCCCATAGAAACTGCCAGAGGCCTGGACAACAGGCCCTCCGATTTGACACACTGAACTCTATCTGAGAAGTAGTTGGTGAACCAGGCGAGGCAATCATTTGTGAAACCAAGGCTATCAAGTCTGCTGATGAGGATGTGGTGATTGACAGAGTCGAAAGCCTGGCAAGGTCAATGAATACGGCTGCACAGTATTGTTTCTTATCGATGGCGGTTAGGATATCGTTTAGGACCTTGAGCGTGGCTGAGGTGCACCCATGACCAGCTCTGAAACCAGATTGCATAGCGGAGAAGGTATGGTGGGATTCGAAATGGTCGGTAATCTGTTTGTTGACTTGGCCTTCGAAGACCTTAGAAAGGCAGGGTAGGATAGATATAGTTCTGTAGCAGTTTGGGTCAAGAGTGTCCCTCCCTTTGAAGAGGGGGATGACTGCAGCTGCTTTCCAATCTTTGGAAATCTCAGACGACACGAAAGAGAGGTTGAACAGGCTAGTAATAGGAGTTGCAATAATTTCAGCAGATAAATTTAGAAAGAAAGGGTCCAGATTGTCTAGCCCGGCTGATTTGTAAGGGGCCAGTTTTTGCAGCTTTTCAGAACATCAGCTGACTGGATTTGCGAGAAGGAGAAACGGGGAAGGCTTGGGCGAGTTGCTGTGGGTGGTGCAGTGCTGTTGACCGGGGTAGGGGTAGCCAGGTGGAAAGCATGGCCAGCCGTAGAAAAATGCTTATTGAAATTCTCAATTATAGTGGATTTATCAGTGGTGACAGTGTTTCCTGTCCTCGGTGCAGTGGGCAGCTGGGAGGAGGTGTTCTTATTCTCCATGGACTTTACAGTGTCCCAGAACTTTTGGAGTTTGTGTTGCAAGAAAAGCAAATTTCTGCTTGAAAAAGCTAGCCTTGGCTTTTCTAACTGCCTGTATATATTGGTTTCTAGCTTCCCTGAAAATTTGCATATCACGGGAGCTGTTCGATGCTAATGCAGAACGCCATAGGATGTTTTTGTGTTGGTTAAGGGCAGTCAGGTCAGGAGAGAACCAAGGGCTATATCTGTTCCTGGATCAAGAAATTTAGAATGGGGCATGCTTATTTAAGATGGTGAGGAAGGCATTTAAAAAAAAATAACCAGGCATCCTTCCAGGATACCCGGCCAGGTCGATTAGAAAGGCCTGCTCGCTGAAGTATTTCAGGGAGCGTTTGACAGTGCTAAGTGGAGGTCGTTTGACCGCTGACCCATTACAGATGCAGGCAATGATCGCTGAGATCTTGGTTGAAAACAGCAGAGGTGTATTTAGAGGGCAAGTTGGGTAGGATGATATCTATGAGGGTGCCCGTGTTTACGGCTTTGGGGTGGTACCTGGTAGGTTCGTTGATAATTTGTGTGAGATTGAGGGCATGAAGCTTAGATTGTAGGATGGCTGGGGAGTTAAGCATGTTCCAGTTTAGGTCGCCTAGCAGCACGAGCTCTGAAGATAGATGGGGGGCAATCAGTTCACATATGGTGTCCAGAGCACAGCTGGGGGCAGAAGGTGGTCTATAGCAGGCGGCAACAGTGAGAGACTTGTTTTTAGAGAGGTGGATTTTTAAAAGTAGAAGTTCAAATTGCTTGGGTACAGACCTGGATAGTAGGACAGAACCCTGCAGGCTATCTTTGCAGTAGATTGCAACACCGCCCCCTTTGGCCATTCTATCTTGTCTGAAAATGTGTAGTTAGGAATGGAGATTTCAGAATTTTTGGTGGTCTTCCTAAGCCAGGATTCAGACACGACTAGAACATCCGGGTTGGCAGAGTGTGCTAAAGCAGTGAATAAAACAAACTTAGGGAGAGGGCTTCTAATGTTAACATGCATGAAACCAAGGCTATTACGGTTACAGAAGTCATCAAATGCGAGCGCCTGGGAAATAGGAGTGGAGCTAGGCACTGCAGGGCCTGGATTCACCTCTACATCACCAGAGGAACAGAGGAGGAGTAGGAAAAGGGTACGGCTAAAAGCTATGGGAATTGGTCGTCTAGAACGTCCGGAACAGAGAGTAAAAGGAGGTTTCTGCGGGCGATAAAATAGCTTCAAGGTATAATGTACAGACAAAGGTATGGTAGGATGTGAATACAGTGGAGGTAAACCTAGGTATTGAGTGATGATGAGAGAGATATCTCTAGAAACACCATTGAAACCAGGTGATGTCATCGCATGTGTGGATGGTGGAACTGAAAGGTTGGATAAGGTATAATGAGCAGGGCTAGAGGCTCTACAGTGAAATAAGCCAATAAACACTAACCAGAACAGCAGTGGACAAGGCATATTGACATTAAGGAGAGGCATGCTCAGTCGAGTGATCATAAGGGTCCAGTGAGTAGTGAGGTTGGTTGGGGTAACGGCGATTCAGACAGCTAGCCGGGCCATCGGTAGCAAGCTAGCATAGGATGGAGGTCTGTTTTTAGCCACCTCGTGTGTTTCCGTCGGTAGATTAGTGGGGTTCCGTGTGGTAGAGTGGATCAATCCAATTGGCAAAATAGATATAGTTATAGTGACCCAAGAAAAATTGTCCGATAGACCAACTCAGATAGCAGCCGATAAGACAGCTAACAGTTCGGCTTGATGGAAGAGGGTGCTTTTTCTGTCATGTCTTACAGGAAACTAGAATTCCGTTCTGGCTGAAACATTTCCAAAATGTTTGCTGGGATGATGGTATCATTTAAATCTGTGGCTCAATTTGTGGTAAAAGCGCAATGATTTATGACAACCTAAAACTTTACTTCAGTACAAAACAAACTATAGTAACAGTAAGAAGCGGACATCAGCAGCTAATACACTGTAACAAGGTCTCTCTACATCCCACAAAGCAATGGTACATAGCAATAGCAGCATGACCAGTAGACTTCACCTCCGTAATCCAGATTAGGATTGAGGATTCAAGTGAAGCTAGTGAGGTCAAGACGGAGCATCCCGACTCTCAACCCAAACAATAACAAACTGACTGCTGCCGCTCAGAGTGGAAACACTTGTAGACAGTGTAGCTCTGTGGCAACAGGTGTGCTAGCCACTGTAAGGATGGATATGCTAAAGTGTCATGCTGTTAAACCCACCCTGATGGAGATTGAGTGAATGCAGTTGCAGCCCCATCTCCTCTGTGTGTGTGCTTGTGTATGTGCGTGTTTGTCGCACTGCAGGTTGACATTCTCCTACTCGCCCTCCCTCCCACAGGGTCCACCTCAGGCATGGGACAGCTATGAATGTGCTCCACAGCCTGATCACAAAGATCGACAAAAATGGTAGAGGACAGGGAAGCATAGATAACCATTCAGAGAAAAGTAACACACTCACATGCATACAAACCGCATACAAAGAGACGCATGCACAGTGGATATCCTAGTGCATATCATACAGACAAATGCAAATACAAAAACAGACACACACACAGGTGTTTTAACCCATCTGTCAATCCCACCTAGGACGACAGGAGTATGCTTACTAGGCCCAATTCCAATCCCACTAGGCCTGAGCTCTCCCCAGAGGCACTTGTAGATCAAAGGATTGGGATTAGCAACATAACAATTAACTCCACCATACCCTCTAATTGGCTACGTGGGATTCTCCTATTGCAATTTAGGCAAATTAAGCTAAATTGTACAAAGTTTCCCCCAGAACTAGACAGAATGTTGCATAATGAGGGGAGAAAATCTGTTAGTCAAAATTAAAATCTCCTCAACAGAAGTCTTCCTCCACGATTAAGAAGATCATAGATGAAGTTTTAGTCACTAGTTTCTTACTTTCAGGGCTTTTATCTTTGTGTGACTGGTCGAGACTGTGCAAGTGTGTGTGTCGAGTGTGCAAGTGGAGTGTGTGTTACCTGGCGCTGGTGAACGAATTGTTGAAACTAGAGTTTTTGCATAAACAACTTGTTATACAGTACCAGTCAAAAGTTTGGAGACATCTACTCATTCCAGGGTAACTAAAAAAAGTGTTAAATAAATCAAAATATATTTAATATTTGAGATTCTTCTAAGTAGCTACCCTTTGTTTTGATGACAGCTTTGCACACTCTTGCCATTCTCTCAACCAGCTTCATGAGGTAGTCACCTGGAATGTATTTCAATTAACAGGTGTGCCTTGTTAACACTTAAATAGCATAATTAATTTTCTTCTTAATGCGATTGAGCCAATCAGTTGTGTTGTGACAAGGTAGGGTTGGTATACAGAAGATAGGGCTATCAGTACAGGTGCATCAAAGCTGGGTTCGAGAGACTGAAAAACAGCTTCTCTTTCAAGGCCGTCAGACTGTTAAATAGCAATCACTAGCACATAGAGGCTGCTACCTATATACATAGACTTGAAATCACTGGCCACTTTAATAAATGGAATACTAGTCACTTTAATAATGTCTACATATCTTGCATAAGCCATCTCATATGTCTATACTGTATCCTATACTTCTCCACTGTATCTTATTCAAATTCTATGACATTGCTCGTCCATATATTTTTATATTCTTAATTCCATTCCTTTACTAGATTTGTGTGTATTGGGTATATGTTGTGTAATTGTTAGATATTACTGCCCTGTCGGAGCTAGAAGCACAAGCATTTCGCAACACCTGCAATAACACCTGCTAACCATGTGTATGTGACCAGTAAAATTTGATTTGGGTAAAAGTTTAAATCCATATTATGGCAAGAACAGCTCAAACAAGCAAAGAGTTGAGACATGACGGTCAGTCAATCAGGAAATTTTCAAGAACCTTTCTGCAAGTGCAGTCGCAAAAACAATCAAGCGCTGTGATGAAACTGGCTCTCATGAGGACCACCACAGGAAAGGAAGACAACTTTTCCTCTGCAGCAGAGGTACCTCTCATTAGAGTTACCAGCCTCAGAAATTGCAGCCCAAATAAATGCTTCACAGAGTTCAAGTAACTGTCACAAATTCCGCCGAAGTTGGTCCCTCTCCTTGTTTGGGCGGCGTTCGGCGGTCGACTTTCTAGTCACCACCGATCCATGTTTCGTTTTGATTGGTCTTCATTGTACACACCTAGTTTCCATTCCATGATCATGTTCCTTATTTAACCCTCTGGCTTTCCCTTTTGTTTTGTGCGTGATTGTTTTTGTCAAGTGGTTCCGTGTACGTGTTCTGGATTGTTTATGTTTATCCTTGTTGGATTATTGTTGATATTGAGTAAATATCGTGGCTTTACTCATTCCTGTGTCCTGCGCCTGACTCTCTATTCCATTCACCTGGAACATTGACAGTAACAGACACATCTCAAGATCAACTGTTCGGAGGAGACTGCGTGAATCAGGCCTTCATGGTTGAATAGCTGCAAAGAAACCGGTACTAAAGGACACCAATAAGAAGAGACTTTCTTGGGCCAAAAAAACACGAGCAATGGACATTAGACCGGCGGCAATCTGTCTTTTGGTCTGATGAGTCCAAAATCCAACCACTGTGTCTTTGTGAGACGCAGAGCAGGTGAACGGATGATCTCCGCAAGTGTGGTTCCCACCGTGAAGCATGGAGGAGGTGCGATGGAGTGGGGATGCTTTGCTAGTGACACTATCAGTGATTTATTTAGAATTCAAGGCACACTTAACCAGCATGGCTACCACAGCATTCTGAAGTAATACTCCATCCCATCTGGTTTGCACTTAGTGGGACTATCATTTGTTTTTCACAGGACAATGACCCAACACACCTCCAGGCTGTGTAAGGGCTATTTGACCAAGAAGCAGAGTGATGGAGTGCTGCATCAGATGACCTGGCCACCCGACCTCAACCCAATTGAGATGGTTTTGGATGAGTTGGTTTTGGATGAGTTGGACCGCAGAGTGAAGGAAAACCAGCCAACAAGTGCTCAGCATATGTGGGAATACCTTCAAGTGTTGGAAAAGCATTTCTAGATAAAGCTGGTTGAAAGAATGCCAATACTGTGCAAAGCTGTCATCAAGGCAAATGGTGGCTACTTTGAAGAATCTAAAATATATTTTGATTTGTTTAACATTTTACTGGTTCCTACATGCTTCCATAAGTGTTATTTCATCATTTTGATGTCTTCACTATTAATAGCAAAAATAAAAAACCCTCGAATGAGTAGGTGTGTCCAAACTTTTGACTGGTACTGTACATTACATTATTTTGAATAAATCCTACTATATCTTCATCAATAGTATTTTTGTACTGATCTTCATTTAATTGATAAGAGCATTATTGATTGGTTGCTCCACTACTGTAACTAAGGTTTTTCACCAGAAGTGAATAAGCAGAATGTTACGTAATTTGCATAGAAAATTAATTTGTGGGCAATGGAAATGAATCAAGATCAAGGTTAAGAAACTTGTTCTCCCATGAACAGCTGAAAATATCTACAGGAAGGTTGGTGTTTTTTTTCCATTCTCACACCCACCAACACCCACTGTATGAAGGTTATCTTTAAAACACATTATAATACTCCCTTCATTATTCAATCCATCCAAACAGAATCCTAGCCTCTACTTTCGATGCACTTCTATCCATGCCTCACAGATGGCCAGGTGTAGCTAAGCAACATGGCCAATAGCTCCATCTTGTCTCATAACACGTAGTGGAAATGTTGTCATTGCTTTTCATACACTTATCCCATCCTTTCAGATCTACAAAAGTGCCTTGGGTTTAGGGCTCGGGGTTGATTTGAGATTTACAAATCCTTAAATCTACTCACTTCCTCTTACCTTGCCGCTAGTGGTAGGCTTACAGCATGCTTCTGGGTCTTAACTACTCACGCTCATCCACCTAAAGACAACCATACAAAAACCCCTCAACCCTCTCAGAACTCATCACTCCAGTCTATAGGAAGGGGGAAAACAAACCCAACATAGGAGGACATCATGTAATGTAGTAGTGGCAGTTATTCCCACTGTCTGGTCTCTTTGTTCTGTCTTGTTTCTTACTTTCCCTACCAGGCAGAGACAGAGTGCTCTCACTAAGTCTGGTCCCCCTCTGCCACTTGCAGATTATACAGTGTCTTCTTCCACTAAACTTCATTAGTATAGTATGCCATGCATCTGTAAGAACAAATGTCAAATGTACAGTCGTGGCCAAAAGTTGAGAATGACAAAAATATTAATCTTCAGGAAGTCTACAGGAAGGTCTACAGAGCTTGCTCCGGAATGGCAGCAGGCAGGTGTGAGTGCATCTGCACGCACAGTGAGGCGAAGACTTTTGGAGGATGACCTGGTGTCAAGAAGGGCAGCAAAGAAGCCACTTCTCTCCAGGAAAAACATCAGGGACAGACTGATATTCTGCAAAAGATACAGGGATTGGACTGCTGAGGACTGGGGTAAAGTCATTTTCTCTGATGAATCCCCTGTCCGATTGTTTGGGACATCCGGAAAAAAGCTTGTCCGGAGAAGACAAGGTGAGCGCTACCATCAGTCCTGTGTCATGCCAACAGTAAAGCATCCTGAGACCATTCATGTGTGGGGTTGCTTCTCAGCCAAGGGAGTGGGCTCACTCACAATTTGGCCTAAGAACACAGCCCTGAATAACGAATGGTACCAACACACCCTCCGAGAGCAACTTCTCCCAACCATCCAGGAACAGTTTGGTGACAAACAATGCCTTTTCCAGCATGATGGAGCACCTTGCCATAAGGCAAAAGTGATAACTAAGTGGCTCGGGGAACAAAACATCGATATTTTGGGTCCATGGCCAGGAAACTCTCCAGACCTTAATCCCATTGAGAACCTGTGGTCATTCCTCAAGGAGGCAGGTGGACAAACAAAACCCCACAAATTCTGACAAACTCCAAGCATTGATTATGCAAGAATGGGCTGCCATCAGTCAGGATGTGGCCCAGAAGTTAATTGACAGCCTGCCAGGGCGGATTGCAGAGGTCTTGAAAAAGAAGGGTCAACAATGCAAATATTGACTCTTTGCATCAACTTCACGTAATTCTCAATGGAAGCCTTTGACACGTATGAAATGCAGTGAAAGACAGTGAAGCAGCAAACTTTGTGGAAATTAATATTTGTGTCATTCTCAAAACTTTTGGCCACAACTGTATGCAGATAGATTAGAAGGGATGGGCATGGTGGTTGTTGCTCTGTACTTTTCATTCATTTAAAACCATGATCCAAATTAAGAAGACAATTGGGGGAACCATTCCCCTCCATTCTTTTAAGAATCATCTCCACATTCATCGACCAACAGTGAACCCAAGCACGGAACAAATAAAGTGTATTTCCTCAGAGTTCCTGATAAATTATTAAATAGTGCATGAGTGGAGCTGCGTGATGACTTGTTTTCAGAAATCAGAGTTTAATTAAGTAAGTAAATCAAATTTTCATTATCAACACGTAGCCTATCATAACAACCCCACTGTATCAACACTCCCAGAATATTTGCCTATTACAAACAGTGATATCTTCTGAATGGTATCACCCAATGACAAGTGGATGATATCAGGGCTCCCGAGTGGCGCAGCAGTCTAAGGAACTGCATCTCAGTGCAAGAGGCGTCACTACAGTCCCTGGTTTGAAACCAGGCTGTATCACATCCGGCTGTGTTTGGGAGTCCATTGGGCCAGCACACAATTGGCCCAGTGTCGTACAGGTTTGGCCGGTGTATGCCGTCATTGTAAATAAGAATTTGTTCTTAACTGACTTGCCTAGTTAAATAAAAGTTCAATAGAAATAATAAAAATATCACATTCCATTTCGGCCTGTCACAATAGAACACACTCACAGTATTGTTGCAGAAGGCAACATGTTCATACTGAGTGTGAGAAGGGATAAACGATAAATGTCAAAACAAAGCACTGAGCAAGAAAAAAGTATGGTTATTCAAGAGGGAAGAAATATCCAAACATTTCCAACCAGTATACCTGAACCCTCTCTAATTTGCTTGATGTGTGCTTGTAACATTGTGTGATTCAATTCATGTCAATCGAATTCAATTTAATATTGATGTTTGTCTAAAGTCAATTGAAATATGTTGACAAAAAATATCATATCAGCATTTCACATTTCATTCCCTTATCTACTTTGTGGAAAGTAAGTTGTTTTCATTTGAGCAACCTTAAGATGAGCGATTTCATTCCACCATTCAGTGGGAGGTGTCAAATGGTTGACCAACATAGTCATTGGCTGGGAAAAACCCTGTGACTATAGTTAATCAGCACAACAACTGTTTATGCCCTCATCAAAGAGCTGTCTGTCTGGAACTCAGAGTAGACTTAACACTATCATTACCAGCGTCTCTGACAAGGTGCTGGCAGAAAGGTAACTGTGGCCAATTTCAGTTCAAAAACCGCTGTATATTTCTAAATTCATCTTATTGAGCATGAATTGGCAATTGGTAGGCTACAATCAGAGTGCTAACACATTGAATTAAGGTATACTCATTAAGTAGTGAAAGATGAAGATGGCACTGCAGTGGCATAGCAGCCATCTTACGGGCTCCTGACCAATTCTGCTAATGTGTGTGCATTTTTTACACTGTTCTGAATTTTTTATTTTACATAATGTCTCTGCCATAATTTCCTACGACCAGAAACAGCTTCTGGACATCAAAACAGCGATCAATAACCTTGATCTGCTTTCTACAGACCAGGCCCTAGTCCCCGAGACTCGAAAGAGGAAGCGGCAGCGAAAAAAAGGCAACTGAACCGGCACCCTGACGAGACTATGTTGGCGAGCAAATAGACCACCATTGCCCTGTGTTCCATTCGCAAACGTGCAATCACTGGAAAAAAACTGGATGAGCTCCGTTCGAGACTACCCTATCTACGGGACCTGAAAAACTAATATCCTTTGTTTCTCTGAGTCGTGACTTAAAGAGGCCATGGATAAACATCTCACTGGTTTTTCTATGCATCGCCAAGACCGGGCGGCAGACTCGGGTAAGACGAAGGGAGGAGGTGTGGTTCTCTTTGTTAACAACAGCTGGTGTCCGATCTCTAATGTTAAGGAAGTCTCAGGTTTTTACATGTCTGAGTTAGAATACCTCATGATAAGCTGCAGACTATACTATTTTTCGTAGCTGTCTATTTACCGCCACAAACTGATGCTGGCACTAAGACCGCACTCAATGATCTGCATAAGGCCATAAGAAAACGCTAATTCAGAGGCAGCATTTCTCATGGCCGGTGATTATAATGCATGGAAACTTAAATCCATTTTCTTATTTTTACCAGCATGTCACCTGTGCATCGGTGACAAAACGCTCTAGATCACCTTTATTCCACACACAGAAACACATACAAGGCCCTCCCTCACCCTCCCTTTGGCACATCAGATCATAACTCTATCCTCCTGCTTGAAAGCAAAATCTCAAACCAAAAGTACCAGTGATGTGCTCAATACTGAAGTGGTCTAATGAAGCGGATGCTGAGCTATAGGTTATGTTCCCGGGATTCATCCAATTACATTCAGGAGTTTACCACATCAGTCACTGGCTTCATTAATAAGTGCCTCGGCAACATCATCCCCACAAAGACTGTATGTACATACCCCAACCAGAACCCATGGATTACAGACAACATCCGCACTGAGATAAAGAGCTGCTGCTTTCAAGAAGCGGGACACTAATCCGGACTCTTACAAGAAATAACCTCCGACGAGCCATCAAACAAACAAGGTGTCAATACAGGACTAAGATTGAATCCTACTACGCCGGCTTTGACGTTCAAGAGAGTGGCAGGGCTTGCAAACTATCATGGATTACAAAGGGAGACCCGTGAGCTGCCCAGCGACGCGAGCCTACCAGACGAGCTAAATGCCTTCTAAGTCCGCTTTGAGGCAAGCAACCCTGAACCATGTTTGAGAGCACCAGTTGTTCCGACCTAGTTTGTGATCTTGCCCTCTGTAGCCAATGTGAGTAACACTTTTAAACAGGTTTAAACATTCGCAAGGCCGCGGAGCCTGACGGAATACCAGGACGCGTATTCAGAGCATGCGCTAACCAGCTGGCAAGTGTCTTCACTGACATTTTCCACCAATCCCTGACCCGGTTTGTAATTCCAACTTGTTTCAAGCAGACCACCATAGTCCCCATGCCCAAGAACCCCTAAATGACTATTGAACTAAATTAACTGCCTAAATGACTATAGCCCCGTAGCATTCACATTTATAGCCATTAAATGCTTTGAAAGACTGGTCATGGCTCACATCAACACCATCATCCCAGAAACCCTGGACCCACTCCAATTTGCACACCGCCCCAACAGATCCACAGATGACGCAATCTATATTGCACTCCACACTGCCCTATCCCATCTGGACAAGAGGAATAACTATGTAAGAATACTGTTCATTGACTATAGCTCAGCATTCAATACCATAGTACCCTCCAAGCTCATCATTAAGCTTGAGGCCACGGGTCTGAACCCCGCCCTGTGCAATTGGGTCCTGGACTTCCTGATGGTCCGCCCCCAGGTGGTGAAGGTAGGAAACAACACCTCCACTTCGCTGATCCTCAACACTGGGGCTCCACAAGGGTGGAAATCAGTGTCTTTGTTAGAAAACTATCTATGTACATACGTGAATATTGTCATATTTTGTTTCTCATATTCTATGTTTGAGATAAAAACTGATATATTAACTGATATATTATATACTATTCTACTGTATCTTAGTCTATTCCACTCTGACATTGCTCATCCATATTTTTAAATATTCTTAATTCCATTCCTTTACTTAGATTTGTGTGTTTTTTGGTATATGTCGTGAAATTGTTAGATATTACATGTTAGATATTGCTGCACTGTCGGAACTAGAAGCGCAAGCATTTCACTACACCCGCAATAACATCTGCTAAACACGTGTACGTCACCAATAATATTTGATTTGATGTTAACATTTAATTGAGAAGGTTTTGGGGAAAGTATTTCTGTCAACCCACAAGAACGTTATCACAACTGGCTACACACTGAGTGATAGACAAACATGCGCACCACACATACAGACAGGAACAATATTTCTGGAAATTAACTGGCAGATAGTGTTAGGTTTGGCTTTTTAAGCCAATAGTGGCTAACCAGGGGTGGGATAATGTCAATGCTGTGTTGATTAGATAGTAGCTGGTAGCTTGAGGTGGAACACGTGAAAATTGCATGTACAGTGCCTTCGGGAAGTATTCAGACCCCTTGACTTTTTCCACATTTTGTTACGTTACAGCCTTATTCTAAAATGTATTAAACAAAACATTTTTCTCAGCAATCTACACGCAATACCCCATAATGACAAAGTGAAAACTGGTTCAGACATTTTTGCAAATGTATTACAAATAAAAAACAGAAATACCTTAGTTACATAAGTATTCAGAAACTTTGCTATGAGACTCGAAATTGAGCTCAGGTGCATCCTGTTTCTATTGATCATCCTTGAGATGTTTCTACAACTTGGAGTCCGCATGTGGTAAATTAAATTGATTGGACATGATTTGGAAAAGCACACACCCGTCTATATACAGTCCCACAGTTGACAGTGCATGTCAGAGCAGAAATCAAGCCATGAGGTTGAAAGGAATTGTCTGTAGCGCTCCGGGACAGGATTGTGTCGAAGCACAGATGTGGGGAAGTGTACATAAAAATTCTGCAGCATTGAAGGTCCCCAATTGGGGGAGAAGGGCCTTGGTCTGGGAGGTGACCAAGAACCTGATGGTCCCTCTGACAGAGCTCTAGAGTTCCTCTGTGGAGATGGGTGAACCTTCCAGAAGGACAACCATCTCTACAGCACTCTACCAATCAGGGCTTTATGGTAATGGCCAGACAGAAGCCACATGACAGCCTGCTTGGAGTTTGCCAAAAGACAACTAAAGACTCTCAGACCATAAGAAACAAGATTCTCTGGTCTGATGAAACCAATATTAAACTCTTTGGCCCGAATGCCAAGAGTCACGTCGGGAGGAAACCTGGCACCATCCCTACGGTGAAGCATGGTGGTGGCAGAATCATGTATTGAGGAAAAGAGGAACGGAGCAAAGTACAGAGATCCTTGATGAAAACCTGCTCCAGAGTGAAGGTTCATTTTCCAACTGGACAACGACCCTAAGCACACAGCCAAGACAACTCAGGAGTGGTTTCGGGACAAGTCTCTGAATGTCATTGAGTGGCCCAGCCAGATCCCGGACTTGAACCCGATCGAACATCTCTGGAGAGACCTAAAAATAGCTGTGCAGCAAAGCTCTCCATCCAACCTGACAGAGCTTGAGAGGATCTGCAGAGAAGAATGGGAGAATCTCCCCAAATACAGGTGTGCCAAGCTTGTAGTGTCATACCCAAGAAGACTTGAGGCTGTAATCGCTGTCAAATGTGCTTCAACAAAGTACTGAGGAAAAGGTCTGAATACTTATGTAAATGTGACATTTCTGGGGGTATTTTTGATCCATTTGCCAACATTTCTAAAAACCTGTTTTTGCTTTTTCATTATGGGGTATTGTGTGTAAATTGATAGGGGAAAAATCTATTCAATCAATTTTAGAATAAGGTTGTAACGTAACAACATTTGGAAAAATTCAAGAGTTCTTTCCGAATGCACTGTACTTTCAGAATTGTTTGCCGAGCTACTCATAGGTGGTCTGCAAGCTACTGGTAGCTCGCAATCGACCTGTTGGAGACCCCTTGTTTATAACTATAAGCTTGTTCATTAGCATATACGTTTAGATCAAGTTTTTAAATCTGCAATACAGTTAATAGATTGGTTGGAATTGTGTTCCATCAAGTATACTGTAATGTACAGTGTTACTGTCAGAGCAATCCAAGGCCTAACACTCAGAAACGGCTAAGAAATATACTCATGACCGAGAAATTAAGCCTAGAAATGAAACCTTCTTAATTTACCTGATAATAATGGGCTTGGCTCTTGTTTGTTTCCTTCAAAACCAGTGATCTGTATCAACTCTCAATGCCCCCAAGGGGACCCAGTGACAGACACCAGGTGTATGTGGGTAAGGTGAGCAGTCCCCTTGAGAGGACAGAGAACGACCTGTCCAACTGTTGTTTATGCCCTCCTTTCATTCAACTGTGTGGCTCATTATCAGTCAAAGGAGACAGGGCCAGTAATGGCTGCTTTAAACTAGGTTGACTACCCATACATTACAAAAATGGATAAAAGTGTCTGCTAAATGGCATATATTATTATATTAACATGCTACAACGATAATGGTGTAAGCTCAAAACAATACATATGGTGATAAAGTACACAAACTTATGATTAAGTACATGTCTGTGGGGGTTAAACGCTGAAAGGGTGAAAGGGATAACAGGCTTTAAAAGTTATCTACAGTTTTTAAAATACGTGTCCAGAATAGAAACTAATGCCTCAAAGTTATTTCACGTAGGCCTAGTTTACCAAGCTTAGTTCACATCACAACAACCTAAAACAATGTGTTGAATAGAACAATGTAACAGCTAATCACAGTCTAACAAAGCCAAGTGCAACGCGGCCAGTGAATGCCGTGATTTCAAATCTCACAGAACAAAAACCCATTTGTGCGATTATTGTCCGACAAACTCGCAATGAGGCAAACAAAAAAATCCATTCCAGATGATGCATTCTTTGTTTTCAACCAAACGCGCACCCAGCTCCACAGCAGAGGCTACTGTTCGTAGGGCAATTGGGATGACGAATTTGCGTCACTTATTCAACAGGTGACTAGGCAATAAAACCGGTTAGCATGGTTTACTGTGCCTTTGTGACATGATAATATGATAACGTGACGGGGCTTTAGGCAAATTACAAGTCTGTAAATTGTAGGCCTATTTGGTCACTCTGCAGTCTAATAACGTGCCAGTATGAGTTTGATAAGGACAGTGACTCACCTCAATCCATTTCTGCGCTTCTAGAAACGCGGGCTCCGAGGCCGATTCGGAGAGGGGATGTCGCTGGTGTGGTTGTCCTCTATCTGCAGCGGGACTTGCCATTTGCAAAGCTGCTCAGTGTTAAAATAGACCAACAATAAATCTACAACTGTAGGCTATTGGAAAATCCTCAGGCTACAGCCTCAGCACCTGACCGTGAAAAGCCGATAATGCCGTTTATTTATTTTTACTTGACTTGCTGTGTAGCCAGTCTCCCCCAATCTCCTTCGGTCTATGTCGCAAACCCCGTGCACTGCACTTGCAGGTACCCCCTGTAACTCCCGTGTAGCCTACTGGGACTGTGGACCGAGTCGCCTCGCTCGCACCGCAATATGAATTGCATCAATGGCTAAAAATACACGGAGCAGTGCTGCTGTGCGGTCAGCCAATGCAAAGACAGCAAGCAATTCCATCAGCCACTCCGGATCACACACCCAGTTTCCCGACAGCAGCAACACAGAGCAGTGAAGATAATTATCATCGGGTGTGTTCGAGCAGTACGCCTAACGAAGCAGACTGTAGAAATTAGGCGAGTGAAGTTGGGGGAGGTGCATCTGTAATAGCCGAAAGACGGACACTGCAAGACTCAGATGAACATGTCAGTGTCAACATAGCTGCTCTTTCTATTACAACAAAAATATTTATAGATGTCAAAATAAACTTTTCTATACCCTCATATCACACACTTACAAACTGAAAACATAACGTTTGTACAATTAATTGGTTAGGGAGAGGTCTCAAATATCGCTTTTATTTGTGTAGGTTTTAGAATAACAGCAAAGCTGGTTCCTGTTTCAGTCCCTTCTTTTACCCTCCTAATGATTGGTTGACAAATAGTCCCTCCCACAATGCAGGTGGTGCAGTTGGTGAGGAGCAACTGCAGCGATTTAAGGATGCGCTATGCAGAATTCACTCATCCATTTCCTGGTTGCTAAAATTCTAATGGTTGGCCTAATTTCAGTTTATGTGACAAAACAAGCAAGTATAGCATAGTACCATCTAAACTGCTGTGAATATTTTTTTTTCATCAGTGGCATGTATTCATGGATGCCAAGGGAAGCCAGGCTTCCCCAAATATTTTACAAAAAAATAAAAGGTATTTCTTCTCTCTGTGTGTTTTTAGAATTTTCTGTAAATTCGCAAGTGGCTAAATCTCACCGGAGAAATCATCCAAGCGAGGGAAACAGCACCCCTCTCAGTACATGTAGCCCATGTATCTGATGCTGTCTGGACCAAAAGAGTATGACATGTTGCGGCTGTAGCTTTGATTGATGCAAGCAAGCATTTGGCTTCCCTTGATTAAAAAATGATTAAAGAATGAGCTGAGCTCAACTGTGAGTTGTCCTGGTGTAGCAAAACACCCCCCAAGGGAAAACAGTTTGGATTTGGCATCACACCAATCAAATCACATCCTAAGCAAAACATAATTTTAGTATTTGGTACGCTTGTGTTGATGTCATGCAGTAGCTAGCTCGCTAAATCGGTTTTTCCCTAAGCCATGGATGAAGATGGGGATTTGGACTTGTGGTTTTGACTTAATTCTCAGTAGAGGCCAATGATTATGACGGCGATTCTGATTAATATGTTGTGCCACTGGCCTGGGAGTTTTGAAGTTCAATATGTGGTCTAGATGTAGCCTAGCCCTTTTAGGCTCACGTTAACTAGCTAGCTAACTTAGCTGGTTCATTGTTGCCCATGCAAGGAAGTTAGGCTAGCAAGCAATTTAGCTAGATAGCCTATGACAACAAAAACTAAAAGCGTACTGTATGACAGAGCCATAGACTGTTTTGCCAACATGAAAGAAAGGAGGATGGCATTGGCGTTCAGCTAGTCTTCAAGTAGGGTGATTCCAACATTTATTTTTGCTTACACACGCATGCACACACACATACACACACATAGAAGATGGTACCAGAGGGGAAGGCGGCCGTTTTATTGTCTCTAAACCAACCGTGCTATTTTTTTTTTTCACCTTATTTGTAACTTATTTTGCACATAATGTTGCTGCTTATTTTATACATAATGTCTCTTATGACTGAAAAGTGCTTCTGGACATGAGAACAGAGATTACTCACTTTGAACTTGACAAAGAATTTTTCTTTAATGAGTTGGACGAGAGAGATTTACTCCAGACACCTGAACAGGCCCTCATCCCCGTCATTCGCAGGAGAAAGAGACAGAGGTTTTGGAAAGAGATCGGGGTGCCTTGTGAGGATCCGGCGACGAGTGGCTAATCTGCCTTTGCCATATGTCCTATTGGCCAACGTACAATCGCTGGATAATATAGTGGACGAACTACAAGCATGTATATCCTACCAACGGGACATTAAAAACTGTAATATCTAATATTTCACAGAGTCATAGCTGAACGACGACATGAATAACGAACAGCTGGCGGGTTATACACTGTTGACAGGATAGAACAGCAGCCTCTGGTAAGACAAGGGGTGTCGGTCTATGTATATTTGTAAACAACAGCTGGTGCACGATATCTAAGGAAGTCTCAAGGTTTTGCTCGACTATGGTAAAGTATCTCATGATAAGCTGTAGACCATACTATCTACCTAGAGAGTTTATCTATATTCTTTGTAGCTGTCTTTTTACCACCACAAACCGATGCTGGCACTAAGACCGCACTCAATGAGCTGTATATGGCCATAAGCAAACAGGAAAACGTTCATCCAGAGGTGGCGCTCCTAGTGGCTGGGGATTTTAATGCAGGGAAACTTAAATCCATTTGACCTAATTTCTACCAGTAGGTTAAATGTACCAGAGGGAAAAAAACTCTAGACCACATTTACTCCACACACAGAGACGCATATAAAGCTCTCCCTCGCCCTCCATTTGGCAAATCTGACCATAATTCTATCCTCCTGATTCCTGCTTACAAGCAAAAATTAAAGCAGGAAGCACCAGTGACTCGGTCAATAAAATAAATGGTCAGATGAAGCAGATGCTGAGCTACAGGACTGTTTTGCTAGCACAGACTGGAATATGTTCCGGGATTCTTCCGATGGTATTGAGGAGTACACCACGTCCGTCACTGGCTTCATCAATAAGTGCATTGATGACGTCCCCCCCACAGTGGCTGTACGTACATACCCCAACCAGAAGCTATGGATTACAGGCAACATCTGCACAGAGCTAAAGGGTAGAGCTGCCGCTTTCAAGGAGCCGGACTCTAACATGGAAGCTTATAAGAAATCCCCCTATGCCCTCCAACGAACCATCAAACAGGCAAAGCGTCAATATAGGACTAAGATCGAATCGTACTACATCGGCTCGGACGCTCGTCGGATGTGGCAGGGCTTGCAAAACATTGCAGACTACAAAGGAAAGCACAGCCGAGAGCTGCCCAGCGACACGAGCCTACTAGACGAGCTAAATTACTTCTATGCTCGCTTCAGGGCAAGTAACACTGAAACATTTATGAGAGCATCAGCTGTTCCAGATGACTGTGTGATCATGCTCTCCGCAGCCGATGTGAGTAAGACCTTTAAACAGGTCAACATTCACAAGGACGCAGGGCCAGACGGATTACCAGGATGTGTAATGCGCTGACCAACTGGCAAGTGTCTTCACTGATATTTTCAACCTCTCCCTGTCTGAGTCTGTAATACCACATGTTTCAAGCAGACCCCCATGGTCCCTGTGCCCAAGAACACTAAGGTAACCTGCCTAAATGACTACCAACCGTAGCACTCACGTCTGTAGCCATGAAGTGCTTTGAAAGACTGGTCATGGCTCACATCAAAACCAATATCCCAGAAACCCTAGACCCATTAGAATTTCCATACCACCCCAACAGATCCACAGATGATGCAATCTCTATTGCACTCCACACTGCCCTTTCACACCTGGACAAAAGGAACCCCTGTGAGAATGCTATTCATTGACTACAGTTCAGCGTTCAACACCATAGTGCCCTCAAAGCTCATCACTAAGCTAAGGACCCTGGGACTAAACACCTCCCTCTGCAACTGGATCCTGGACTTCCTGACGGGCCACCCCCAGGAGGTAAGGGTAGGAAACAATACATCCGCCACGCTGATCCTCAATAAGGTGGCCACTCAGGGGTGCGTGCTCAGTCCCCTCCTGTATTCTCCCTGTTCACTCATGACTGCACGGCCAGGCACGACTTCAACACCATCATTAAGTTTGCAGATGACACAACAAGTGATATTAGCATATGAAGATACCATGGGATGAATATTGCTCAATTGTTTTTGTTTCTTGCTGGAAGCCCACTCGTGAATGGTATCCCGCACTTACAGAGAGTGAATTTAAGAGTGAATAGTGCCTAAACACAATGCAACAAGTTCACTGCTAATGGAGAAATTAAGATGAGCAACATTTTTGAACATGCAACATAGCTAACCTGGTTTGACTTTTGCCTAAGCAGAGTCATCCTTCACATTTCAGCAGTTTAAACCAATCCAGAAAAGATATGATTGATCGCATGGAATCCAAATTCTCATTAGATTCAGCTGCTGTAGCCTAAGGACTCACTTAATGATAATGAAAAAGAAAGACACATCATTGACAAACACATCCTATTACACACCAAATTAATAAAACAATATTGCTTAGGCTAGTCAATGTATTTTACACTCAATAGTTTGTCAATCGAAGGAATTAAAAAGGCATAATGGCAAAAACAGCATGTTTTCTTGTCCTCTACTGGCCTCTTCAGGAACATTGCTGAAATGAGGATACTTGATAAGTCACTTTCCCTCTGTCATGTCTCAAATCCTGGTGCACCTTTTAAATCAAACAGTTTGAATTGCATTTTGAGGCCTGTATTGTGTCACCTACAACTGATATATCTTCCATATGAGGGGTCATAGCTCAATGGAGGAGCATTTTCAAATCCCAGATTCAAATCCTGGTGCCCCCTTAAAATCAAGTTGTTTAAACTTGTATATGCATTTTGATGCCTATGTTGTCAACATGAGGGGGTTTAGCTCAACGGTAGAGCATTAATCTGATATAAATCTTCAATAAATCTATTCAATATACGTATTGCCTTAATTTAAATATTTTTGATGCATTACAAAACATTGACTTGTTTTTAAACAAATGAAACTGAGCAGCTGGCGGGTGTAGGGGACTGGATTGATCTCTGACCTATTTCCTGTGAGATATTTCCTGTGAGATATTTCCTGTGGTTAACAACAATGATCATCAATTAGCTGGAAGAGCAGTGAATTTGAACAATGCTTAGCATGAGAAAAGGAGAATGCAAGAAGATACAAGTCCACTCCACTCTTCAGTCAACTCTTTAGACAGCAGGCTTTCTGCTCAGTGGAGCCGCTGTTTGAGACAGATATGATACATGCAGTGAAATGTTAGCAAATTGATTCAAAACAAAAAACAGAAATACCTTATTCACATAACTATTCAGACCCTTTGCTATGAGACTCGACATTTAGCTCAGGTGCATCCTGTTTCCATTGATCCTCCTTGAGATGTTTCTACAACTTGATTGGAGTCCACCTGTGGTAAATTCAATTGATTGGATATGATTTGGGAAGTGTTAAAGGAATTTAATTCCTATATGTTATCAACCAGATACTTATAAGCATTAAATGGACAGAAACCAGTCTTAAAATCAATCAATCAATAGCGTTTATTCTCGAGACTACTGATCATAATACAATTTACATCAGATTATATAATAAAGATGATGTCATAGGTTTTAATGTCCATCCTCCTCTCGGATACAATGGCAGTATAGTTAGCGTTCTCATTACTGTCTGCCACCTGTTAAATAATCTGCCACCAACCCAAGGTCTTTCCCCTCCCTGGGTAGACACACCATTCAAGCCTGTCTGAAGATAAACCCGTTCTTTCTAACAAGGAACACATTACATTCAGCATCAGGTTATAATACGTTTCATTCATACAGT
Source organism: Salvelinus fontinalis (assembly GCF_029448725.1). Taxonomy (NCBI): domain Eukaryota; kingdom Metazoa; phylum Chordata; class Actinopteri; order Salmoniformes; family Salmonidae; genus Salvelinus; species Salvelinus fontinalis. The sequence goes on along the minus strand of NC_074670.1, from coordinate 60,342,365 downwards.
AACATCTAAGTCAAATGTATACATATTTTAGTCATGTATTCATAAAAATCCCATAACAGGAAGGCACACACCTGTCTATATAAGGTCCCAGAGTTGACAGTGCATGTCAGAGCAAAAACCAAATGATGAGGTCGAAGGAATTGTCCATAGAGCTCAGAGACAGGATAGTGTCGAGGCACAGATCTGGGGAAGGGTACCAAAACATTTGTGTAGCATTGAATGTCCCCAAGAACACATTGGCCTCCATCATTCTTAAATGGAAGAAGTTTGGAACCACCAAGGCTCTTCCTAGATCTGGCCACCCGGCCAAATTGAGCAATCGGGGGAGATGGGCCTTGGTCAGGAAGGTGACCAAGAACCCGATGGTCACTCTGACAGAGCTCTAGAGTTCCTCTGTGGAGATGGGAAAACTTTCCAGGACAGCCATCTCTTCAGCACTCCACCAATCAGGCCTTTGTGTTAGAGTGGCCAGATGGAAGCCACTCCTCAGTAAAAGGCACGACAACCTACTTGAAGTTTGCCAAAAGGCACATAAAGAATGATGAAAGCAAGATTGAATTCTTTGGCCTGAATGCCAAGCGTCACGTCTGGAAGAAACCTGGCACCATCCCTACGGTGAAGCATGGTGGTGGCAGCATCATGCTGTGGGCATGTTTTTCAGCGACAGGGGCTGGGAGACTAATCAGGATCGAGGCAAAGATGAACGGAGCAAAGTACAGGGAGATCCTTGATGAAAATATGCTCTAGAGCGCTCAGGACCTCAGACTGGGGCAAAGGTTCACCTTCCAACAAGACAACAGCCATAAGCACACAACCAAGACAACGAATGAGTAGCTTTGGGACAAGTCTCTGAATGTCCTTGAGTGGCCCAGCCAGAGCCAGGACTTGAAACTGATCAAACATCTCTGGAGACCTGAAAATAGCTTTTCAGCCACGCTCTCCATCCAACCTGACAGAGCTTGAGAGGATCTGCAGAGAAGAATTGGAGAAACTCCCTAAATACAGGTGTGCCAAGCTTGTAGCGTCATACCAAAGAATACTCGAGGCTGCCAAAGGTGCTTCAACAAAATACTGAGTAAAGGCTCTGAAGACTTATGTAAATGTGATATTTCAGTTTAGATTGATGAGGAGAAGAAAAAAACAACAGTCAATTTTAGAATAAGGCTGTAACCTAGCAAAATGTGGAAAAAAGTAAAGGGGTCTGAATACTTTCCAAAGGTACTGTATACACATCTCTATTATTGCAGGTAGGACTGATATACACCTGTGTTAGTGCAGGTAGGACTGATATACACCTGTGTTAGTGCAGGTAGTACAGTTATACTGATATACACCTGTGTTATACTGATATAGACCTGTGTTAGTGCAAGTAGGACTGATGTACACCTGTGTTAGTGCAGGTAGGACTGATATACACCTGTGTTAGTGCAGGTAGTACAGTCATACTGATATACACCTGTGTTATACTGATATAGACCTGTGTTAGTGCAAGTAGGACTGATGTACACCTGTGTTAGTGCAGGTAGTACAGTCATACTGACATACACCTGTGTTATACTAATATAGACCTGTGTTATTGCAGGTAGTACTGTTATTCTGATATACACCTGTGTTATACTGATATACACCTGTGTTATACTGATATACACCTGTGTTAGTGCAGGTAGGACTGATATACACCTTAGCGCAGGTAGGACTGTTATACTGATAAACACTTGTCTTAGTGCAGGTAGAACTACAGCTGCATCCTCCACGTCTCCATGACTGATATACACCTTAGTGCAGGTAGGACTGTTATACACTTGTCTTAGTGCAGGTAGAACTACAGCTGCATCCTCCACGTCTCCATGACTGATATACACCTTAGTGCAGGTAGGACTGTTATACACTTGTGTTAGTGCAGGTAGGACTACAGCTGCATCCTCCATGTCTCCATGACTGATATACACCTTAGTGCAGGTAGGACTGTTATACACTTGTGTTAATGCAGGTAGGACTACAGCTGCGTCCTCCGTGTCCCATATCGAATTGATCTTCCACTCTCCTTCCTTGTACACCTCCAGTGTACCTGCACAGCGACTGCCTCCTCTCACCAGTCTCACATCATCAGGCTGTGAGCAGGTCAGGCCAACAGCATTGTCAGGTAAATAGGTGTGTTCTTCTCTGGCTGAAGTGCTACAGAGCAGGAGAAGAGACTCATTACCTTTACATTGGAACTCTGTAGTCCAGGTTGGACCCTCACCTTCCCCATAGAGCACCCCCCGTAGATCTGAAGGAGCCCTACAGCCAATCTCCCGACAGACTACCTCTGCATCCTGTGAGTTAAAGTCAGCTTCATACACTGAAGACCACTGAGATCCAGACTGATTGGACCTCCACTCTCTCAGAGCATAGACCAGCTCCATTCACAAGCCTCACAAACTTCGAACAGACCACATTGGCACTGCTCTCATCCCAAATACTCTATGTCACTGTGCATTTGACAATGCCCAAGACTAGACTCAATGCCAAGACAAACAACTGACATTACTTTGCGCCCTTTTCCAAATTAAGGACCTTTAGGTGCATCAACAGGATGCCCACACCCCAGCTGTCCACACATCACCTTGGCATTTGTCATGCCCCAACCTTGTCTACATACGCCCGTCCATTCTCCTTGGTCAAAGACCTCCACTGTCCCAATGCAGGAGCTGGTCTCATTCACCAGTCTGACTGCTATTCCAGTTTCAACTGTTCTGCCTGCGGTTACGGAACCCCTACCTGTCCCAGACCTGCTGTTTTCAACTCTTAATGATCGGCTATGAAAAGCCAACTGAGATTTATTCCTGATTATTATTTGACCATGCTTGTCATTTATGAACATTTTGAAAATCTTGGCTCTCTCTAATTTTCTCCTTCTCTCTTTCTTTCTCTCGGAGGACCTGAGCCCTGGGACCATACGTCGGGACTGCCGGGCGTGGTGGCTCCTTGCAGTCCCCAGTCCGCCTGGCCTTGCTGCTGTTCCGGTTTCAGCTGTTCTGCCTGCGGTTATGGAACCGCCACCTGTCCCAGACCTGTTGTTTTTCAACTCTTAATGATCGGCTATGAAAAGCCAACTGAAAATTATTCATGATTATTATTTGACCATGCTTGTCACTTATGAACATTTTTGAACACCTTGGCCATGTTCTGTTATAATCTCCACCTGGCACATCCAGAATAGGACTGGCCACACCTCATAGCCTGGTTCTTCTCTAGGTTTCTTCCTAGGTTTTGGCCTTTCTAGGGAGTTTTTCCTAGCCACCGTGCTTCTACACCTGCATTACTAGCTGTTTGGGGTTTTAGGCTGGGTTTCTGTACAGCACTTCGAGATATTAGCTGATGTACGAAGGGCTATATAAAATAAACTTGATTGATTGATTGAACCAAAGGCTGGTGTCTAATCTGAGGAGACACAAACACACAGGTCATAATCAGTAAATAGACAACTGGGCTGTGGCTCCACTGTTTCAAACGTAGCGCCCTCCACCTTTGTAATCAAGCAGGGAGACTCATTTATCTGCACTGACTCTGAGCCTCCACTCTGGGAAGGTAAAGCCTATTTTTCTGGAAATTCTACCCCATCAGCTGAGATAGTCCTGCTGCAGCCTGATATATCCTGGACTGTCTCAATGGGAGAGGCTTCTGGTCACCAGGAGGCTCCTTCTTCCTCATGCTCAACGTCTCCAACAGATTCCAGACCCAGCCAGCTGTCAATCAATCTGCTGCCTTCCTCTTCCCTGCTGCAGACGACTACCACCAAGGGAACTACAGCTGTGTTTACGGGAACTCTGTTTTCTCTCAAAACTTCTCCTCTATCTGTACTTCAACACCACCAGGAGGCAGAAGAGAGAATAAGGGGAGAGTGTGGAGATGGTGTCCCTGCAGGGGAGACCTGAGGTTGGGCCAACAGAAGAAAGGAGAGGAGAGGAGAAGGGAGTAGACGAGAGTAGGCGATGAGATAGTAGGAGAAAGTGAAAGAGAGTAGGGGATTGAAGGAGAGGAGAGGAGTACTTTCTGGAATGCTTTGAGATTATTCTCATTATCAAATAGTTTAAACCTAAGGTTAGTTAAAACCCGTGTTGTCCTTAGTTTAAGATTGAGTGTTTGTCAACTTTCTAAGTTCTATCTATTGATTGATTGTTTTTCTTTTAAATTGTTGTATAGTTAGGACACATGTATACATTAGTTTTTGTTCTGATGACTAAATGGAAGCTTTGAGTTCAATCGAAACGTAAAAGGACAGAGTTTTTATCAGCGTTTCTATGGTGTTTCCACTTTTTATGTTTTTAATTTGACGTGTGGTTACTTGGAAACTAATTGTGAAGAGACTTTTCATTATAAGACATGTTTATCATTGTTCTAAATTGTTTACATGGAGTTTTGTATTTCATTTTTCACATATTAATAAACTTTGCTAATAATGTCGATCTCTACAGTTGAAGAAGCATCTAGTCTCTTTTACAACTTTTATAATCTGCCTGTTTTTAACATGCTTTATCTATTATAATAAAAAACTATTTTACTTGAGGAACACTCCTGTCTTTTCAAGAGAAGTGTGGAGAGTGTGGTGAGATAAGGATACTCAACTTGATGAGTATGCTTTCAGGCCATTTGGGTATGGCAGGATACGGCAGTCGCCATACCCTAGCTCAACACCAACAATTTAAAATCTGCTACTAAAATCATAAGGGAAATTGGGACGTCATGCCCATCTCAAATCTAGATGCAAAATGTTTGGCTGCTTTGAGCTTGCAACAACACTCAAATAAAAATAATCGGAACATTTGCTGGCCCTGAAAATCCCTTTTAAATAGGCATATTAAGCTTGGTGGTATAGCTAACTGGTAGAACATTTGACTGCAGATTAAGAGGTCCCAGGTTCAAATCCTGGTGCCCAGTGTAGTAGCTCAGTTTCGCGGGGCCCCCTTGCTAGGTCCGAGCAAGGGCACCACCCATGGATATTTATTTATTTTGCCATGGGGCAGAGAGAAAAATGTGCCGTTCTATAGCTAATCTCATGATATTTTACACATTTTGCCCCCATCAGGCTGAGAGAAAATGTTGCTGTTTTAGAAATTGGGGAGATTTGAAAGACGGGACAATATATTTTTTCCAAATATTGACCCCCAAAAATCTTAGGGGTGTTAGCCATCAGTGAAGGTACTCAGATACTCAAAACATCAGCCATCGCCAGCATTGTGGGAGACTCTATAGTTAACCAATCATTGGAGTGTTTTTTGTTTGACCCACGCGAACGTCAGAGACGTCATGCCCATAGGGGGCACACGCCCTTAATAATATATATATTTTAAAGTAATTCTTTTTTTCTCTCTTTGTAAAATTATTAGACACCATTTTTTATTTTTTATTATGTTAGCTTTAGCTAGCCCTACCAATAAGCCATTTCAGGCTATTAATCAAGTTAAAGTAGTTGGCTTGTCTAACTAATTATCTTAGCTGGCATGCTGCTGGCAACGTTGAAAAGCAAGATATTTATTTTTATTTTATTTTACCGTTATTTTACCAGGTAAGTTGACTGAGAACACGTTCTCATTTGCAGCAACGACCTGGGGAATAGTTACAGGGGAGAGGAGGGGGATGAATGAGTCAATTGTAAACTGGGGATTATTAGGTGACCATGATGGTTTGAGGGCCAGATTGGGAATTTAGCCAGGACACCGGGGTTAACACCCCTACTCTTACGATAAGTGCCATGGGATCTTTAATGACCTCAGAGAGTCAGGACACCCGTTTAACGTCCCATCCGAAAGACGGCACCCTACACAGGGCAGTGTCCCCAATCACTAAATGTACTGAATAAGACTCACATTCCTGTCTATCTTTTACCCAGATTTTAGCAGGGATGCAAAGAAACATATTTAGTTTATTTTTTAAAAAGAACCACCAGTCACAAAGATACAGACAGCTCAAGAGTTATGCTTAGATATTTGTAGTACTACAACTAGGCCCTCTAAACTGTTCAAGTAACATGTTGATTATTTGTGTCTTTTCAGTAATGTTCAGTAACATGATTATTATATATATCATTAGGCTGTATGTATTTCTATAGGCCTATTGTAAATTAGTATTATTGTAGCATCACCATCTTTATTGCAAATATAAATACAAATATAATATTAGACTTTATATTCATTTCAGAGGTAATGAACTGTCCATTGATCAGCACAGCAACTGATAAAACAGGACCATGTTTCCAAAACAAGTGTTTCTGAGCTTATGTTAATATCACACAGGTAAACTAGCAGTTACAGAAATCAGGAATGGAGACAGGCTCTATCTATCTGAGCTACTGTGTCCAACACACCACCACCTGTTGTTATGTTGAGCACCTACTGACCCCCAACAAATTATGAGGTTTTGTTTTTCTCAAAAAGTTAAGGAAATACAGGCAGGTACCAATTGCTACAATACGAACAGCTCACTCAATCAAGCCTGATGGTATGTACAAAAGCAAAGCTAGCTTTCATTTAGCTTTCATAAGAAAAAAAGCTTGAAAAAGGTAGTGGAATGGGATAATGTCTTCGTGTGGTGTAAAGAATCCAATACTTTGCCTTGTATGCGGTACAAATCACAAGCAGGAATTGGGCTGCTTGTGAAGGTTTGAATCCTAAGCAACCTGCATACGCATTGAGTACGGTTGCATGTACACAATAAAGTGATTATTGTGGATAATCAGATTAATATAATAGTTGGATTAAAAAGTTTACATGCTTTCCCTAATAAACGATTTGCCTAATAATCCTGTTTACATGGACACATCTGAAATAGGGCTACCTGATGGCACTCTGATAAATGCAGAAAATCACCAACCACAGTGACCATGTTATTTTTAGTAAGCATATTTGATTCTAAGTTCGGACATATAAAGTTTGTGTGGAAAACAACTTATAAGACTCATACATTCAGTTGTTCCAAACTCACTTCACCGATGCTAAAGATGGAGGCTCGCTCGGCTGGCGCTAGCATATGCGCAAATCAAATATTCTGCTGGAATGCCGATGAAGGTGTTACATGTCCTAATAAGTCAAACAATTGTGATTACGGTTATGGTTCTAGATTGCAGGAAAATCTGTTTTAGGTTCTTGAAAAATGCTAAATTCTCCAATTTACAGATTTGGGGTGCATGATACCCCTGGTGAACGTGACCAAAGACATGACTGAAACAGGAACCAATTTTATTTCGGCTATACAGTGGATAGGCTATATACAAATGAATGTGATATTTGGAGCTCTCTCTCGGTAATTGATTGTACGTGTAAGGGCTGTTGTCCTCCTCTTCCTCAGATGAGGAGAGGAGAGAAGGATCAGTGGACCAATACGCAGCATTAGGGAAATATGCCATCTCTTTATTTGAAACGACGGCACACGAAAACAAAACACTTACAAAATTACAAAACAAGAAAACGACGTAGACGAAAACCTGAACATGAACTTACTTAACTAAAACGTAAAACTCACGGACAGGAACAGACTACATCAAAACGAACGAACAACCAAACAGTCCCGTATGGTACATACATCGACGAAACAGGAGACAATCACCCACAAACAAACAGTGAGAACACCCTACCTAAATATGACTCTCAATTAGAGGAAAACGCAAAACACCTGCCTCTAATTAAGAGCCATACCAGGCAACCCAAAACCAACATAGAAACAGAAAACATACACTGCCCACCCAAAACACACGCCCTGACCATAAACACATACAAAAACAACATAAAACAGGTCAGGAACGTTACAGTACGTTGAACACACATATGAGTTCAGTTTGTGAATGTGTGATATTAAGGTTAGAGCCATGTTTATTTCGACATTATAAAGAAAAGCTTTGATTAACAATGGCAACACTGCCATGTTGATCTGAGCCTTGTCTTTGAAACACCACATTAGTGCCCGACTTTCAGCTGTTGCAGATGCACCTCTCCTGACTTCATTCATTGACTTTCATCTACGGTCGGTTGCTTTGGCTTACCACTCAAACGTGCCCAGAGTTTCTGCAGAGGCAGCACATTGGCTATGACCCAGTACAGCAAAGCATCATGGGTCATTAGACATAAATGAAAGGCCCAGTGCAGTCAAAAACGTGATTTCCCTGTGTTCTATATATCTTTCCACACTATGAGTATTCAGTGAAATTGTGAAAATAATGATAATGCCATTTTAGTGTAAGAGCTGTTTGAAAAGACCGCCTGAAATTTCAGCCTGTTTTGGTGGGATGGAGTTTTGGCCTACCATGGTGACATCGCCATGTGGTAAATTAGTTAACAGAGCAATAAGAAAGGGAGTTCCCAACCTCTACCAGGGATTGGAACCAATTCAGGGAACACAACAGGAAACCCGAAAATAACGAAATATTCAGAATCAGAACCGGGAACGAAAGGGATCTATTCTGTTCTGGAACAGAATCGTATTTTAAAAGCCTGGGAAGTGGTTAATAATAACGTGCTTTTACGTCCCGGGCCTTTTTTTCAGTCCCACAAAAAAACACAACAGGAGCCTATGCAAAGCCCTCTCTCGGTCACTCAGAAACATATTCCAGTATCTTCCTGTACTGTAATATGTAGGCTACCTGCACTACCCCCCCATCCTCTGAAGCATAGGCTACTGTAGCCTCTCAACTTTACAAGCATGATTCAGAAATGTTTAATTAGAGAATAATGCATAAACTTTTTCAATGCTAGTTAAGGATACTATAGTCATCACATTTCACATTTGATTTATTAACTACAAAAAGATAAGATGTGTTTTTAATTCTGGTGCTGCTCTGCACACACAAGCGTGTTAGCTAGCTAGTTCTAGTACGCTCCATAGCAAGCTGCTCTATCCACACTGTTTGGTGAAGTAATTAAATGTAGAGCTAAATAAATAAAAAATTATGATTTCAGAAGTTTAAAAAGGAAGAGAAAATAACAATATAAACTAGTACTTTTTTGCTTCAAAGCATTCAGAACTTTCTTTTGCAGGTCAGAACAATGGAACAGAACCCCCAAAATAATGGTTCTGTTCAGAACTAAACAAAGGAAATGTATTTTGGTTCCAACCACTGCTCTCTACCAATAACAGCACATTTTTTGTTTTCCCTTCCCCAAACCAACCACTACCAGCAGTCCTCACTAAATTATTGTTTGAGAAATTGCTCTTTGTTAAAAAGCTAATTTGATTTCTTTTTGGCCATTTTAATTGAAAACAATCACAGTAAAGTACTTAATTGTTACCCAGAAATGATTAAATATTGAGATAAAAACAGCTGCATTGGACCTTCTCCAGCGGTAAGCACATTCAAGGATGCTCTACGTCCAAGTAGATTGGGGAAAGTTTACTGATCGCATGAGGATATTGAAAAGGTTTAATAACCTTGGAAGCTCATTCAATCAAGAGGCGTGTGGAGATTGGAAAGACAAGGTGTTTTCTGTTAGTTGTCGGCTGTTCCCAGTGGTGAAGTACCTTTGAGACAAGAGGCTGCTGGTAACCTGACATTGATTAACGGCGTAGCCTTGTAACGTGTCATTGTGCTCAATGACCTGTCAGCATCTGTGCAGAACCGTGGTATTTGTTTGCTTCAGGGATGTCAGATAGAATGATATAGTCAGAAAAGTTTTGGGAATATGTTTGATTGAGCTAGTTAGTTGGATCAGTAAATGCTTGGGGGACGATTGGATTATCTTTGAATAGACATGTACATAAATACACACATATCTTCACAGAGCTACAGGATTTGTTGTTGTGATTAGTGTGTTTATATAGGCCTACACCTCATCATTTATTTTGGGTGTGCGTCTACCGGGGTGTATTTATTACTTCATTACGCTGATTCTTTTGCGAAACGTAATGAATACGAACCCCTATTGTCTACTGTTCATAGTCTCCTCAACAATATCAATGATGACGATTTTGTTAAACATTTCTACATTTCAAAATATTCATGCTATTTGTAAGGCCAAAACAAGACCTTATGATCATGTTTGTAGTAATTAGATATAGAACATTTTAGATCATGGGTTTCTGTTAAATGTTTTGCAGCATTCCAACAGATGGCGCTGTTGAAATATGAAAATGTTTTGGGGATATTTGCCACTACCACAGTATTGGTGCATTTCCAATCAACCAAAAATACATATTGTGTAGGAGATAGGGTTGTTTAATACATTGGCGCCTTTGTTAAAAAAAAACCCTTTAAATTAAGTGAAATATGTTAACATATGTCAATTTGCCATTGATACTATTCTGGAATCAACATTCTAAAATGCTGGGATTCATTAATGTCTTAATGTTTGTATCTGTTTATAATGTTTTTTTATATACTTTTTGTTTCCAGATCATCTTCAGACTTTAAGGCTAGATGAAGTTAGGTAATATTGTATTGTATAAATATTTATAATACTGCCCCTTTAAAAGGCTGGAACTGCAGCACCTCCCCTTTCACACAGAGGATTATGTCATCATGGTTTCCCCCGACTCTGGACAAATGATGCTGGGAGTCGCTCAGAGGGATTTTTTTCTCCTCTATCGCTCTCTCCTGGCATTTGCTCTTTCCATTAGTGAGGTGACAGTGGCTGGGGGAACGGATACTCTGTCTCCATCTTTTCTTTCTTTATCTCTCTCTCTGTCTCTCTCTCTCTCTCTCTCTCTCTCTCTCTCTCTCTCTCTCTCTCTCTCTCTCTCTCTCTCTCTCTTCCTCCTCAGCTAATTCTAACAGCAGGGATGTAGTCCTCTGTCTCTTTCAAACTTCAGCACCGGCTATGCTGTGAACTCCTTTGTGACCGCTGTTGATTCTATTGGGACCTTTTTCTTCTCTTGCTCTTCACTGAGCTTGTTTGAGAGGATCTATACCTTAATGAGTTTGGAAGGGGAGGTGTTTAATTTCTCTCTATAACCTGGTGAAACTACGGGACCATGGCCATGAAGGAAACCATTCTGCCCATCAGCGAGGTGTCCGCCCCGGCCCCGCCCCCAACCCCAGAGGTGGTGGAGCTAAATGTGGGTGGCCAGGTGTACGTCACCAAGCGCTCTACCCTGGTCAGTGTGCCCGACACCACCCTGCACGCCATGTTCGCCCGGTGCCCACCGCGGGAGCTGCCGAGGGACAGCAGAGGTCGATTCTTCATCGACCGCGATGGCTTCCTGTTCCGCTACGTGCTGGACTTCCTGCGAGACCGCCAGCTGGTGCTGCCCGACCACTTTCCCGAGCGCGAGCGTCTGCAGCGGGAGGCTGAGCACTTCCAGCTGGGCGAGCTGCTGCGCCTCCTGGGGCCCCGCGTAGGTTCCAAGCAGGGCTCCATGAACGATGAGGGCTGCCACAGCGACATCGAGGAGAGCTCGCAAAGCAGCGAGTACCCCACAGGTCGAACCTCGACTTCCTCAGACAAGAGGTCAGGGTTCATCACCATCGGCTACAGGGGCTCCTACACTACAGTGCGAGACAACCAAGCCGACGCCAAGTTCCGACGTGTGGCACGGATCATGGTGTGCGGACGCATCGCCCTGGCAAAAGAGGTGTTTGGGGAAACATTGAACGAGAGCCGGGACCCCGACAGGCCGCCGGAGAAGTACACTTCGCGGTTTTACCTCAAGTTCACCTACCTGGAGCAGGCATTTGACCGGCTTTCTGAGGTGGGCTTTACAATGGTGGCGTGTAACTCCACGGGAACAGCCGCTTTTGTCAACCAGTACAGGGACGACAAAATCTGGAGCAGCTATACGGAGTACATCTTCTTCAGTAAGTGACTTCTCACCCATTCACTAACATACATATTGGATAGGTGAGTCCAACATGTTTTCTCAGGTTTTAGAAGTATTGTGTAACATTTATCTTTACATTTGGAAAGATTAAACGAATTGCGTACCTTTTCTGACTTGGATTGTATATGCTATTGAAGGTAAATAATAGCCTTCTCTCTCTGTGGTTCAAAGTAATCCCATTACCAGCTTCTTCACTTTCCTTGAGAATACCCTTCCTGTGTGGTCCAGTAATGACGGCCGCTGACCCCGGCAAACATGGATGCTAGAGTCAGCATGGGTTTCAATCCGGGCCCACTGCCCTTTGACTCACCCTTCCCCGTCTTTCAAACACTGTTCTACCTCTTCAATAAAGCTCATAAATTACGTAAAGAATGTGGGACTGCCCCACCCTCCCTGGTTCTCTCATCAGTTGGAAATGTTTTCCAAATCACAGCAGGTAGGTAAAAGAGAGAATAGATTAAAGGGAAAGGTGTGTGAGAGTAACATACAGTTTCATTGTAAGAAGAATAATTGAAAGACCAAACATTTCTTGAGGACTGTAGATAGTGCATTTGCAAAGTATTCAGACCCCTTGACTTTTTCCACAATTTGGTACGTTACAACCTTATTCTGAAATGGATTAAATAGTTATTTTTTTCTCCTCATCAATCTACACACAATACCCCATGACAAAGAAAAAAATGTTTTAAGAAATTTCTGCAAATCTATTCAGCATTTTAAACTGAAATATCACATTTACATAAGTATTCAGACCCTATAATCAGTACTTTTTTGAAGCGCGTTTGGCAGCAGTTTGACAGCCTCGAGTCTTCTTGGGTATGACGTTACAAGCTTGGCACACCTGTATTTGGGGAGATTCTCCCATTCTTCTCTGCAGATCCCCTCAAGCTATGTCAGGTTGGATGGGGAGCGTGGCTGCATAGATACTTTCAGGTCTCTCCAGGAATGTTCGATCAGGTTCAAGTCCGGGTTCTGGCTGGGCCACTCAATGACATTCAGAGACTTGTCCCGAAGCCACTACTGCGTTGTCTTGGCTGTGTGCTTAGGGTAATTGTCCTGTTGGAAAGTGAATATTTGCCCCAGTCTGAGGTGCTGAGAGCTCTGGAGGAGGTTTTCATCAAGGATCTCTCCGTACTTTGCTCCGTTCATCTTTCCCTTGATCCTGACTAGTTTCTCACTCCCTGCCACTGAAAAACATCCCCACAGTATGATGCTGCCACCACCACCATGCTTCACTGTAGGGATGGTGCCAGGTTTCCTCCAGACATGCTTGGCATTCAGGCCAAAGAGTTCAATCTTGGTTTCATTAGAACAGAGAATCTTGTTTCTCATGATCTGAGAGTCCTTTAGGTGCCTTTTGGCAAACTTCAAGCAAGCTGTCATGTGCCTTTTACTGAGGAGTGGCTTTCGTCTGGACACTCAACCATAAAGGCCTCATTGGTGGAGTGCTGCAGAGATGGTTGTCCTTCTGGAAGGTTCTCCCATCTCCACAGAAGAACTCTGGAGCTCTGTCAGAGTGACCATCGGGTTCATGGTCACCTCCCTGACCAAGGCCATCTCTTTGAAGAGTCTTGGTTGTTCCAAACTTTTCCATTTAAGAATTATGGAGGCCAGTGTGTTCTTGGGGACCTTCAATGCTGCAGAAATGTTTTGGTACCCTTCCCAAGATCTGTGCCTTGACACAATCCTGTCTCAGAGCTCTACGGACAATTTTTGCTCTGACATGCACTGTCAACTGTGGGACCTTATATATACAGGTGTGTGCCTTTCCAAATCATGTCCAATCAATTGAATTTACCACAGGTGGACTCCAATCAAGTTGTAGAAACATCTCAAGAATGATCAATGGAAACAGGATGCACCTGAGCTCAATTTTGAATCTCATAGCAAAGGGTCTGAATAGTTACAAGTGCCTTACAAAAGTATTCATCCCCCCTTGGAGTTTTTCCTATTTTGTTGCATTGCAACCTGTAATTTAAATAGATTTTTATTTGGATTTCATGTAATGGACATAAACAAAATAGTTCAAGTTGGTGAAGGGAAATGGAAAAAAAAGTACTTGATAAAAATACAAATAAATGGAAAAGTGGTGCGTGTATATGTATTCACCCCCTTTGCTATGAAGCCCCTAAATAAGATCTGGTGCAACCAATTACCTTCAGAAGTCACATAATTAGTTAGATTGCACACAGGTGGGCTTTATTTTATCTGTCACATGATCTCAGTATATATACATCTGTTCTTAAAGGCCCCAGAGTCTGCAACACCACTAAGCAAGAGGCACCACCAAGCAAGCAACACCACGAAGACCAAGGAGCTCTCCAAATAGGTCAGGGACAAAGTTGTGAAGAAGTACAAATCAGTGTTGGGGTACAAAACATATACGAAACTTTGAACATCCCAAGGAACACCATTAAATCCAAAAAATGGAAAGAATATGGCACCACAACAAACCTGCCAAGAGAGGGCTGCCCACCAAAACTCACGGACCAGGCAAGGAGGGCATTAATCAGAGAGGCAACAAAGAGACCAAAGATAACCCTGAAGGAGCTACAAAGCTCCACAGCGGACATTGGAGTATCTGTCCACAGGACCACTTTAAGCTGTACACTCCACAGAGCTGGGCTTTACGGAAGAGTGGCCAGAAAAAAGCCATTGCTTAAAGACAAAAAATAAGCAAACATGTTTGGTGTTCGCCAAAAGGCATGTGGGAGACTACCCAACCATATGGAAGAAGGTACAAAGGTCAGATGAGACTAAAATTGAGCTTTTTGGCCATCAAGGAAAATGCTGTGTCTGGTGTAAACCCAACACCTCTCATGACCCTGAGAATACCATCCCCACAGTGAAGCATGGTGGTGGCAGCATCATGCTGTGGCGATGTGTTTCATCGGCAGGGACTGGGAAACTGGTCAGATTTGAAGGAATGATGGATGGCTCTAAATACAGGGAAATTCTTGAGGGAAACATGTTTCAGTCTTCCAGAGATTTGAGACTGGGACAGAGGTTCACCTTCCAGCAGGACAATGACCCTAAGCATACTGTTAAAACAACACTCGAGTGGTTTAAGGGGAAACATTTAAATGTCTTGGAATGGCCTCGTCAAAGCCCAGACCTCAATCCAATTGAGAATCTGTGGTATGACTTAAAAATTGCTGTACACCAGCAGAAACCATCCAACTTGAAGGAGCTGGAGCAGTTTTGCCGTGAAGAATGGGCAAAAGTCCCAGTGGCTAGATGTGCCAAGCTTATAGAGACATACCCCAAGAGATTTGTAGCTGTAATTGTTGTAATTGTACTTTTTTTGTCTTACTTCTTGTTTGTTTCACAATATAAAATATTTTGCATCTTCAAATTGGTAGGCATGTTGTGTAAATCAAATGATACAAACCCCCCAAAAATCTATTTTAATTCCAGGTTGTAAGGCAACAAAATAGAAAAATGACAAGGGGGTGAATACTTTTGCAAGCCACTGTATGTAAATAAGGTATTTTTGTTTTCAAATTTTTAATACATTTGCAAAAATGTATAAAAAACATGTTTTGCTTTGTCATTATGGGGTATTGTGTGTAGATTGATGAGGGGGGGAAAAACAATTTTATACATTTTAGAATAAGACTAACGTAACAAAATGTGGAAAGTCAACTGTAGATGGGGTTTTGGTATAGTGTGTCTGGGGGTGAGGTGTGAGGTGTGTCTGGTTTGTGAGGTGTGAGGTATGTCTGGGGAATAGGGAATGAAATGGGGGGGGGGAAACAACCAAGGAAGTGCAAAAGGTCAGGCAAATCTAAACAGATTGGAACAGTCTAATCAACACAAATAAATCATGACAAAGAGAGGGGGGGTGTGTGTGTGTGTGTGTGTGTTTGTGTGTATGTGTGTGTGTGTCTTTGAGTCTGCATCATGTGTGTTTCTATGCCTGCACAGGTGTTAATGAAGACGAAATGGCCAGTCTATATATTGATCGTATACAGTATACAATTCCAGACATATATACAGTATACAATTCCAGACAATTCCAGACCGTATACAGTTCAAGACATTTTGCTCCCTGACTTGTCACCCTTTTTCAATCTCCCGGTCACATGTCCCTGCTGGTAACGAAGAGTTCGGGGCTTTGGACGTGAAGGCTTTGACAGGAGAGAGGGGAGGCTTGATTTTGTCTGTTCATTCTAAGACGAGTTGAACAAGCACAGAATATATTTCAGTTTTATGAATACACCACCAAGATATTATTTGGTTTCCTTTTTAGGCAATGGAGTCAGTACAAGATCAATGACATCTACAACAGAAAACACAGTTAGATTTTTTTAATGGAGTACAATTCTTGAAATAGAGTCCAAACCGGTGTTAACATTCAATAAAAAAGATAGAGCTACTTTTCATAAGCCTATCATTCCAAGATATGGCAGAGAGGGCTCAGAGGAATCAGCTAAAAATCTTCCATGGGAGGTGTTTTATTTTGAAGGAAGCACAGATGCCAACATAACAGATGTAGAGTATGCGAGAACACTCCATTGGTGGGGGGCGACATATCTGACATATCAATGCATCTTACCCCACTCCCTGTGAAGTCACATGGTACTGTTTAACACTTTTGAAAGTGCTAGAGGGTGTGAATATGCAGGGGGGTAATGGATGGGGTGACGAAGCAGAAGTGCTGCGGTGACATCCGAGGAATTCGAGGTCAACAGTAGCCGCTGACAAATGCCTGTCTGGCTCAGAGGTTGAGGAGGCTGTTTCGATTGGGTTATTTTCATCTAAACTTTTCCTCCTCTCGATGGACGTGTTGGCATTGTTGTACACACTTCTCACTTCTCTCCGCTGAAGCTGATCCGCCTGTGTGATCCTGCTTGGGTCTTGCATAATTCATTAGCTTCTCTGCAACATGGCATTGTATTGATATTTATGAGGGATCAAGCTTTTATTCCTGTGCGATGTTGGAACATCACTGCCATAACAAGCAGATTTTCCCCCTGTTGAGTACAGTATAAGCATTGAGCTGCTATTATGCTTATAGATCGGCTAACTCCTCAACATGTGTTTTAATTGCATTCTGTTGTTGTTCTAAATAAATAATAAATAATTTGATACGCTTTTCACGTCAAGAAAATGCTAGATAAGCCTATAGGTACCATAATGGCATGTTACAGTATATTAAATTACAACAGTAACATAATAAAAAGGACTCATTTATATTTATATTAACCATGTAAAAAAATTGAGCAGGCACATTGTTTGTTTGCACATTATGAATACTGTATACCGCATTTATGCTTCAAATGTATTCTATACTACAATATCCAATTCAACACAGATATACAGTATATTCGGAAAGTGTTCAGACCCCTTGACTTTTTCCACATTTTCTTACGTTGCAGCCTTATTCTAAAATTGATTAAATAAAAAAAGAAACTCATCAATCTACATATAATATGACAACCCGAAAACAGGTTTTTGAAATGTTTGCACATTTATTAAACAAAAAAACCTGAGGTATCTTATTTACATAAGCATTCAGACTCTTTTCTATGCCACTCAAAATTGAGCTCAGGTGCATCCTGTTTCCATTGATCATCCTTGAGATGTTTCTATAGATTGGAGTCCACCTGTGGTAAATTCAATTGATTGGACATGATTTTGAAAGGCACACAAAGGTCCTACAGTTGACAGTGCATGTCAGAGCAACAACCAAGCCATGAGGTCGAAAGGAATTGTCCGTAGAGCTCCGAGACAGGATTGTGTCGAGGCACAGATCTGGGGAATGGTACCAAAACATTTGTGCAGAACTGAAGGTCACCAAGAACACAGTGGCTTCTATCATTCTTAAATGGAAGAAGACTCTTCCTAGAGCTGGCCGCCCGGCCAAACTGAGCAATCGGAGGAGAAGGGCCTTGGTCAGGGAAGTGACCAAGAACCTGATGGTCACTCTGACAGAGCTCTAGAGTTTCTCTGTGGAGATGGGAGAACCTTACAGCAGGACAACCATCTCTGCAGCATTCCACCAATCAGGCCTTTATGGTAGTGGCCAGATGGAAGCCACTCCTCAGTAAAAGGCACATGACAGACCATTACAGCCCACTTGGAGTTTGCCAAAAGGCACATTAACCCTTGTGTAGTCTTAACATTCTGTATACTCCCCTTGTCTTAAGGGTAAAAAATGATCAGCCTTCACTAAACACCTAAAATGAAGCAGCTAAATTGAATTTTAAACCCCAAATCTATTTTGCATAACGAAACAACCTGTCATTCATCACAAACTTTGTGAATATCTGGGTTTTCCCTCTTCACAATGCGGAAATACTGCATTTAATCAGTGGACACCACTCGTTT
Organism: Salvelinus fontinalis; assembly: GCF_029448725.1. NCBI lineage: Eukaryota > Metazoa > Chordata > Actinopteri > Salmoniformes > Salmonidae > Salvelinus > Salvelinus fontinalis. The sequence continues at coordinate 60,324,248 of NC_074670.1, read as the reverse complement.
TTATTACAACACACCTGGCATAATTGTTTTCTTTACTAAAGTAGAAGTTTATTATTATTATTATTATTATTATTGCTAAAGGTACGGCATAGGTGTAAACATAATTTTTTTTAGCAAGAGATAGCACTTGTATAGCCTAAGAAAGTAGCAGAAATGTGCAGAAAGTAGTTTTGAATGCATTTTATTGAAGGGAAACAGTAACAGTCTTGAACATTTTTGGCAACATAGTGATATATTCCTATAAACTGTACAATGAGGAATTCAACTACAAAATACAATTCTTCTCACATTTTTTTTAACCATTTCCCCCACCCACAAGGTGTATAAACAACAACAATAAATAAGAATAAAATAAGATAATAGATCCAAAACAAAAACATGAAGAACATAAATCAATCAACACTAATTAGCACATGTAGGACAATATGCAAGTGTGTGTGCATGGACTTTGCAGATGTATTTCTCACATGTGCAGCACATAGTATTTGTTTTACAGGCCTTCTTTGGGGGGCAGAATTGGAATCTCCTCCTCTTGCCTGCCCCAGCTGCAGCCTCAGGTGGAACAGGACAAGATTTAGCCCCCTGAACAGCTTTCACAAGTGCTGCAGAGGCTGTGTGTGGGGTTACACATGCCTTTCCCAGCTGTTCCAGGAACGCCCTCCTCTTGTTCTGCTTATCAGGCATCCAGGTAGGGTTGAGCTTGTTCCATATCCCGAAGGCATTGTATGAGGACACATCAATGATGTTATGAAAGATGACCAGGGTGTCACGTATTTCTATGAGTGGTGGGTGTACAGTCAGGCGCAGAGAGCAAACTTCCAAAGACATGTGTTTATTGCGCGTGGTCTAGCCAAACAAACAGGCAATGACCATAGAACACGTATGTCTCCAAAACAGGGAAAGAACATACAACACAACACGCAGGTGAAAAAAACAACAGCACCACTGACAGTAAGGATAAGCCCACACAACAGCAAGCGAGCACTAGAAGTTTAAATAGACCAAATAATGAACCAAAATGAGCAACAGGTGAAAACAATCAAGACAAAACAAACAGAAAGGAAAAAGGGATCGGTGGCAGCTAGTAGACCGGTGACGACGACCGCTGAGCGCCGCCCGGACAGGGAGAGGAGCCACCTTCGGTGGAAGTCATGACACAGGGGCCAGCGGGTAGTCATCCTCCTGCAGCTGTAAGTTCCAAACACCTTGTCCAGGTTGTCCATGCCTCTTTTGTTGTGATTGTAGTCCAGGATGATGGTTGGCTTCCTGTCCTCACGATCACTGATCTCAGCTTTTTTGTGCACTGTGCTCAGGAGGACCACATTCTTGTTCCTCTTTGGGAGGTAAGAAACTAGACTGGTGGTGGGAGTGAAGGCAAACTTTGATGAGAAGACCTCGCTCCGCCTTTTTCCAAGAAGTGCAGGGGGGAGCTCAGGCTTGTTCTTTCTAACTGTGCCAACCATGGTGATCTTCCTCTTCAGGAGCTGCTGTCCGAGTTCAATCAGTAGCACACATAATCTAAATTTCTCATTGTGTGTGTGTGTGTGTGTGTGTGTGTGTGTGTGTGTGTGTGTGTGTGTGTGTGTGTGTGTGTGTGTGTGTGTGTGTGTGTGTGTGTGTGTGTGTGTGTGTGTGTGTGTGTGTGTGTGTGTCTTTGTGTTTTTTTGTGGTGTGTAAATTATTTTATAACTGCTGGGTCAAAAATGACTCTAAGACAATATTTGTACCCTGGTGGTATACAGCTTTTATGGAAATATGAACAAAGGCGATGTTTCACTTTTTCTAACGTTGTGGCCACTCTAGGAAAAGTCATCAATTTTAAAGTTGATAAAAGATCATTTATGGGGTTTTCTCTGCTGTTAAACATAGTGGCAAGTCATTTTCTACCCTTAAGACAACACAAGGGTTAAGACTCTCAGACAATGAGAAACAAGATTCTCTGATCTGATGAAACCAAGATTGAACTATTTGGCCTGAATGCCAAGCTTCATGTCTGGAGGAAACCTGGCAGCATCCCTACGGTGAACCATGGTGGTGGCAGCATCATGCTGTGGGAATGTTTTTCAGCGGCAGGGACTGGGAGACTAGGTAGGATCGATGGAAAGATGAACAGAGTGAATAACAGAGAGATCCTTGATGAAAACCTGCTCTAGAGTGCTCAGAACCTCAGACTGAGGCGAATCTTCAACTTCCAACAGGACGACGATCCTAAGTAAACAGCCAAGACAACGCAGAAGTGGCTTCGGGAAAAGTCTCTGAACATCCTTGAGTGTTCCAGCCAGAGTCTGGACTTGAACCCAAGCTAACATCTCTGGAGAGACCTGAAAATAGCTGTGGAGCGACGTTCCCCATCCAACCTGACAGAGCTTGAAAGGATCTGCAGAGAAGAATGGGGAAAAACTCCCCAAATACAGGTGTGCCAAGCTTGTAACATTATACCCAAGAAGACTTGAGGCTGTAAACGCTGGCAAAGGTTCTTCGAACAAAGTAGTGAGTAAAGGGTCTGAATACTTTGCCAACATTTCTAAAACCCTGTTTTTAAGTCGTCATTATGTGGTGTGATTAATGATTGATTGATTGATTGATGAGAGGGAAAAAACAATTTAATCCATTTTAAAATAAGGCTGTAACAAGAAAATGTGGAAAAGGTCAAGGAGTCTGAATACTTTCCTAATGCACTGTATTAGCTCTAACCTTGCTCTGTATAGATCATTTATGGAAAAGGTGGCGATTGGTCCATTTCCAGCTTGACATTTAATGTCAAGAAAAAGTCTAAAAAGACAAGAGAGACAATATTGTCTAAGACATATACTGAGCATACAAAACATTAAGAACACCTTCCTAATATTGAGTTGCACCCCATTTTGCCATCAGAACAGCCTCATTTCATTGGGGCAATCACTCTACAAGGTGTTGAAAGCATCCCAAAGGGATGCTGGCCCATGTTGACTCCAATGTTTCCACAGTTGTGTCAAGTTAGCTGGATGTCCTTTGGGTGGTGGACCACTCGTGATACACACTGGAAATTGTTGAGTGTGAAAAACCCAGCAGCATTGCAGTTCTTGACACAAACCAGTGTGCCGGGCACCTACTACCATATCCTGTTCAAAGGCATTTAAATATTTTGTCGTGCCCATTCACCCTTTGAATGGCACACATACACAATCCATGTCTCAATTGTCTCAAGGCTTAAAAATCCTTCTTTAACCTGTCTCCTTCCCTTCATCTACTCTGATTGGAGTGGATTTAACAAGTGCCATCAATAAGGGATCATAGCTTTCACCTGGTCAGTCTATGTGGAAAGAGCAGGTGTTCTTAATGTTTTGTACACTAAACGTAAAATTAAACTAGGAAGCATTGACCATGATGTCGAACAGCTCCATTTAACCATGTTAAAGAGATACTGCGAGATTCTGGCAACCTAGCCTCTAGCTTACCCCACCGTACCTGTAGACGTCCATTCGCTAACACTAGTCAGCATTGCCTTGTGTAACTACCTCTACCTTCCTTCATACTGCACCCAGAGACATACAAATAGTATCCAAGAGTTCATCTAGGTAAGTAGAAAATCTTAATTGCCAGAATATCGCAGTATCGCTTTAAAAGCTTTATATTTTCCAAACCATTAAGTTGAGCATTTACCAGACTTGAAAGCATTCAATAAGAAAGCTTTTTCCAACACTGAATCATCCATCCCAACTCAGGCATTATAGACTTGTAACCTTTATTCCTGAACCAGACTGCAACACCTTACCATTCCCCTTAACATGCACCTTACCATGCCCCTTACCATGACTCTTACCATGTCCCTTTCCATGCACCTTACCATGACTCTTACCATGTCCCTTTCCATGACTCTTACCATGTCCCTTTCCATGACTCTTACCATGTCCCTTTCCATGACTCTTACCATGTCCCTTACCATGACCCTTACCATGCACCTTACCATGACTCTTACCATGTCCCTTACCATGTCCCTTACCATGACTCTTACCATGACTCTTACCATGTCCCTTTCCATGACTCATACCATGTCCCTTTCCATGCACCTTACCATGACTCTTACCATGTCCCTTACCATGACTCTTACCATGACTCTTACCATGCACCTTACCATGCCCCTTACCATGACTCTTACCATGACTCTTACCATGTCCCTTTCCATGACTCATACCATGTCCCTTTCCATGCACCTTACCATGACTCTTACCATGACCCTTACCATGACTCTTACCATGACTCTTACCATGCACCTTACCATGCACCTTTCCATGCACCTTACCATGACTCTTACCATGCAACTTTCCATGCACCTTACCATGACTCTTACCATGCACCTTACCATGACTCTTACCATGCACCTTTCCATGCACCTTACCATGACTCTTACCATGCACCTTACCATGCATTAATACATTATACATGCTGTTATGGTTTAGCAATTTCACAATTTGTTTCTCAGACCAAAAATATTGATTGCCAATGTCTCTGGTCCGAAGAAGGTCAATAGACAGAAACGTTGGCAATAAACTAGAATACATATGTGAAATTGTGCAATATTTTGTGTGCAGTATTGCAATATTTGTGCCATATTGTTTTCTTTTGATTCATGTTCCATGCTCCAGCATAATGCAAACTTCTTCTTGACATTGTATTCTTAGATAAAACCCATAGGCTTTTCAAGCGCTTGGGACTATAAGGTTCTATCTGCATTTTTGTCAACATTTAGTAATTGACATAGCCTCGTTCTGTTCTATGTTCTCTACCTATATAGTACTCTAAATACGCTCGGGATAAGAGCGTCTGCTAAATTACTTAAATGTAATGTAAATGTAAATACCACAATTGATGTTGTTAAGGTCAAAAGAATAATAGATAAAAATAGCTGACACCATTCAAACCAATGAGGGTTTGGAATTTTAAAGACAATAATCTTAGGATCATCTTTTTGCAGACAGAACCTTTTATTCTAGCTCTCATTTAGTTGTCTGTAGATTTTTCTCATACACTAGCTGGTTTCTCACAGAGACCTTGCACGTACGAACAGACACACGCGCACACACGCACACACACAAACACACACACTTTTGCTCAACAAATCATCATGTTCAATTACTTCTAAGGAGGTAAACATCTTTGCCAGGGACATACAGGGAGGGAAAACCCCTAGTCGGTCCCTATTACAGCCCATTGTTATCTACAGCCCTACATGTACTGCACACTGCAAACAGTTCTCAAATCTGTTCTCAAATATGTACTGCGCATTAGGCCTATGTTCTTCAGCTATATTCATGTCCTACATTTGATCATCTTCAACACATTTATTTTCAATACAGTTTGGGTGGTTAGAGTTCTTGTTTGATTCATAGTCCTGAAGAGTCTGCTAGCAAAGTTCCAACAAGAAGAAAAAATTATTCCCTCACATCAGAGATGCATTGTCAGTTAAAGGAGAAATTACGCACCAGATGTTTTCAGACCTTAAATATTTTGAGATAAGCCCACGTTCCAGGCCATGTGTTGTGTTGATTCAGCTATATGCTCAATCCCCAAATAAATGGAAAAGATAAGCACCACATATCTCCAAATTTTATTTGGTGCATAGCTGCATCTACACTATTGATGGTGTGGGACGTGGGTTCATCATGATGGTGTGGGACGTGGGTTCATCATGATGGTGTGGGACGTGGGTTCATCATGATGGTGTGGGACGTGGGTTCATCATGATGGTGTGGGACGTGGGTTCATCATGATGGTGTGGGACGTGGGTTCATCATGATGGTGTGGGACGTGGGTTCATCATGATGGTGTGGGACGTGGGTTCATCATGATGGTGTGGGACGTGGGTTCATCATGATGGCGTGGGACGTGGGTTCGTCATGATGGTGTGGGACGTGGGTTCATCATGATGGTGTGGGACGTGGGTTCGTCATGATGGTGTGGGACGTGGGTTCGTCATGATGGTGTGGGACGTGGGTTCATCATGATGGTGTGGGACGTGGGTTCATCATGATGGTGTGGGACGTGGGTTCATCATGATGGTGTGGGACGTGGGTTCATCATGATGGTGTGGGACGTGGGTTCGTCATGATGGTGTGGGACGTGGGTTCATCATGATGGTGTGGGACGTGGGTTCATCATGATGGTGTGGGACGTGGGTTCATCATGATGGTGTGGGACGTGGGTTCATCATGATGGTGTGGGACGTGGGTTCATTATGATGGTGTGGGACGTGGGTTCATCATGATGGTGTGGGATGTGGGTTCGTCATGATGGTGTGGGATGTGGGTTCGTCATGATGGTGTGGGACGTGGGTTCATCATGATGGTATGGGACGTGGGTTCATCATGATGGTGTGGGACGTGGGTTCATTATGATGGTGTGGGACGTGGGTTCGTCATGATGGTGTGGGACGTGGGTTTGTTATGATGGTGTGGGACGTGGGTTCGTCATGATGGTGTGGGATGTGGGTTCGTCATGATGGTGTGGGACGTGGATTCATTATGATGGTGTGGGACGTGGGTTCCTTATGATGGTGTGGGATGTGGGTTCATCATGATGGTGTGGGACGTGGGTTCATCATGATGGTGTGGGACGTGGGTTCATCATGATGGTGTGGGACGTGGGTTCATCATAAGGGTGTGGGACGTGGGTTCATCATGATGGTGTGGGACGTGGGTTCGTTATGATGGTGTGGGACGTGGGTTCATCATGATGGTGTGGGACGTGGGTTCATCATGATGGTGTGGGACGTGGGTTCATCATGATGGTGTGGGACGTGGGTTCATCATGATGGTGTGGGACGTGGGTTCATCATGATGGTGTGGGACGTGGGTTCATCATGATGGCGTGGGACGTGGGTTCGTCATGATGGTGTGGGATGTGGGTTCATCATGATGGTGTGGGACGTGGGTTCGTCATGATGGTGTGGGACGTGGGTTCGTCATGATGGTGTGGGACGTGGGTTCATCATGATGGTGTGGGACGTGGGTTCATCATGATGGTGTGGGACGTGGGTTCATCATGATGGTGTGGGACGTGGGTTCATCATGATGGTGTGGGACGTGGGTTCATTATGATGGTGTGGGACGTGGGTTCATCATGATGGTGTGGGACGTGGGTTCGTCATGATGGTGTGGGACGTGGGTTCATCATGATGGTGTGGGACGTGGGTTCATCATGATGGTGTGGGACGTGGGTTCATCATGATGGTGTGGGACGTGGGTTCATCATGATGGTGTGGGATGTGGGTTCGTCATGATGGTGTGGGATGTGGGTTCGTCATGATGGTGTGGGACGTGGGTTCATCATGATGGTATGGGACGTGGGTTCATCATGATGGTGTGGGACGTGTGTTCATTATGATGGTGTGGGACGTGGGTTCGTCATGATGGTGTGGGACGTGGGTTTGTTATGATGGTGTGGGACGTGGGTTCGTCATGATGGTGTGGGATGTGGGTTCGTCATGATGGTGTGGGACGTGGGTTCATTATGATGGTGTGGGACGTGGGTTCATTATGAGGGTGTGGGACGTGGGTTCATCATGATGGTGTGGGACGTGGGTTCATCATGATGGTGTGGGACGTGGGTTCATCATGATGATGTGGGACGTGGGTGCATCATGATGGTGTGGGACGTGGGTTCATCATGATGGTGTGGGACGTGGGTTCATTATGATGGTGTGGGACGTGGGTTCATCATGATGGTGTGGGACGTGGGTTCGTCATGGTGGTGTGGGACGTGGGTTCATTATGATGGTGTGGGACGTGGGTTCATTATGATGGTGTGGGACGTGGGTTCATTATGATGGTGTGGGACGTGGGTTCATTATGATGGTGTGGGACGTGGGTTCGTTATGATGGTGTGGGACGTGGGTTCGTCATGATGGTGTGGGACATGGGTTCATCATGATGGTGTGGGACGTGGGTTCATCATGATGACGTGGGACGTGGGTTCATTATGATGGTGTGGGACGTGGGTTCATTATGATGGTGTGGGACGTGGGTTCATTATGATGGTGTGGGACGTGGGTTCATCATGATGGTGTGGGACGTGGGTTCATTATGATGGTGTGGGACGTGGGTTCATCATGATGGTGTGGGACGTGGGTTCGTCATGATGGTGTGGGACGTGGGTTCATCATGATGGTGTGGGACGTGGGTTCATCATGATGGTGTGGGACGTGGGTTCATTATGATGGTGTGGGACGTGGGTTCATTATGATGGTGTGGGACGTGGGTTCATCATGATGGTGTGGGACGTGGGTTCATTATGATGGTGTGGGACGTGGGTTCATCATGATGGTGTGGGACGTGGGTTCATCATGATGGTGTGGGACGTGGGTTCATCATGATGGTGTGGGACGTGGGTTCATCATGATGGTGTGGGACGTGGGTTCATTATGATGGTGTGGGACGTGGGTTCATTATGATGGTGTGGGACGGGGGTTCATTATGATGGTGTGGGACGGGGGTTCGTCATGATGACGTGGGACGTGGGTTCATCATGATGGTGTGGGACATGGGTTCATCATGATGGTGTGGGACGTGGGTTCATCATGATGGTGTGGGACGTGGGTTCGTCATAATGGTGTGGGACTTGGGTTCGTCATGATGGTGTGGGACGTGGGTTCATCATGATGGTGTGGGACGGGGGTTCATCATGATGGTGTGGGACGTGGGTTCATCATGATGGTGTGGGACGTGGGTTCGTCATGATGGTGTGGGACGTGGGTTCATTATGATGGTGTGGGACGTGGGTTCATCATGATGGTGTGGGACGGGGGTTCATCATGATGGTGTGGGGCGGGGGTTCATCATGATGGTGTGGGACGTGGGTTCGTCATGATGGCGTGGGACGTGGGTTCATTATGATGGCGTGGGACGTGGGTTTGTCATGATGACGTGGGACGTGGGTTCATTATGATGGTGTGGGACGTGGGTTCGTCATGATGGTGTGGGACGTGGGTTCATTATGATGGCGTGGGACGTGGGTTCGTCATGATGACGTGGGACGTGGGTTCATTATGATAGTGTGGGACGTGGGTTCATTATGATGGTGTGGGACGTGGGTTCATTATGATGGTGTGGGATGTGGGTTCGTCATGATGGTGTGGGATGTGGGTTCATCATGATGGTGTGGGACGTGGTTTCATCATGATGACGTGGGACGTGGGTTCGTCATGATGACGTGGCACGTGGGTTCATCATGATGGCGTGGGACGTGGGTTTGTCATGATGGTGTGGGACGTGGGTTCGTCATGATGACGTGGGACGTGGGTTCATCATGATGGCGTGGGACGTGGGTTCATCATGATGGCGTGGAACATCTTACAAACTGTGATTTTGGAATGTCGATTTAAGACAAACGGAAAACAATCATGTTAATCTATGGCCTTACGGTCTGAGTTGGTTATCATTTTGCAGAGTGCATCCAAGAACTGTCGTGACACAGTACGATTTGCATGCAGATTTCATTTTGATACTCGTTTTTTTCTGCCAAGCCAAGCAAAACGTCAACAAACACCGACCTAGAGGCATGACAGAGAAGGTTGTTTTATGCAGTGACATTCTTCAACATAACCGTTATTGATTGAGAGGGTAATCGTTTAAATGTCACAGATGCAACCCTGGGACAATGACAAATGTGGTGGGACTCCCAGCATGACTGGCCAAATGATGGATTTCGTCTGAGGTCAGGTGACGGGCGGGCAGGCCACCAGGTGGGAAGTTGGCTTTCTCTTCCGTTCGCTCACTCCCTAAACTTCACACCATTTCCCCCGCTCATCAACATTGCGAAGTGAATGATGCATTCTCCCAAGCGTTGAATGAGATTATATGGCCGTCTTCTGTAGATAACAAACCTACAGGGTTTTTCCTGCTTTGTGTGGCAATGCAGTTTCTCAATTAAATAAGGCATGCAATCCCTTTCATTAATTTAGATAAGCATTCAGGGTAGGCTCTGAGACAGGTAGCTGATTCTCCATGCAAAACAAATAATCCCAATTCCCAACAGCTCATTTGATTAGCTATTGTTGTCCTTTGGAATTGTCCTTGAAAGAGAGAAGGAGAACAATAGGATCATTTATACCATGGAATCGAGAGAGAGAAAACAACAGGAGAGTTCTCTATGAGAGAGAGAATATTAGGAGAATTTATAGCATGAGAGAGAGAGAATATTAGGAGAATTTATAGCATGAGGAGAGAGAGAGAGAGAGAGAGAGAGAGAGAGAGAGAGAGAGAGAGAGAGAGAGAGAGAGAGAGAGAGAGAGAGAGAGAGAGAGAGAGAGAGAGAGAGAGAGAGAGAGAGAGAGAGAGAGAGAGAGAGAGAGAGAGAGAGAGAGAGAGAGAGAGAGAGAGAGAGAGAGAGAGAGAGAGAGAGAGAGCGCAGTGGGAGAGTTTATACTATGATATTGAAAGAGAGAAAACAATAGGAGAGTTTAAACCATGGTATTGAGCGAGAGAGAACAATTGGAGAGTTTATACCACGGTATTGAGCAAGAGCGAACAATTGGAGAGTTTATAACATGGTTTTGAGAGAGAGAGAACAATTGGAAAGTTTATACCATGGTATTGAGAGAGAGAGAGAACAATTGGAGAGCTTATACCATGGTATTGAGAGAGAGAGCGAACAATTTGAGAGTTTATACCATGGTATTGAGAGAGAGCGAACAATAGGAGAGTTTATACCATGGGAGGGGGGAGAGATAGAGAGAGAACAATAGGAGAGGTTATACCATGGTATTGACAGAGAGAGAACAATAATGGCCCCATCCCTCAGCTGCATACCAAAACAAGTGTCGGAGCTGCCATTTTGCTGAACAACGAAATACCTAATTTTAAGCACTGGAGATTATTATCAAGCGAATGCCAGTCGACTACGGTGGTCTTTATCCGCCTAAGTCTCATTAATTAGGCAGAAAGCTGTCCGATAACACGCCTGAAAGATAATGACGGTGGCGGCAGCCACTTTGCCTGTCGTTTAAGTCCAGATAGACACCAGGAATTTAAGTAGTCATGACCAAGTAGTGGAGTCATTGTGGACTCTACCGGACCATGAAAATGGACACAGATGGGAATGTTCCATGTGCAAGATTAGGAGAGGGAAGCATGAGTGAACACAATATGTTTACACCATTTCCATGTGCATTATTTCTAGGACATTGTTTTGCCCCCAGAGAGAATACTAGCTTGTGAGGCCATCTGCTCCCCCAGAATTCCACTACAACACAGGTTGTGAGCCTATGCGTGAACACATTAGTGCTTAGCGCTTTCATTGGAATTGGATGTTTACTAGCAGGATTTGAACTTGTTTCGATAGCCATTGCTACGACAGAGTACATGTGCACATTGATTTACAGATTACAGGTGGCTTTAGTCTTTAATCTGTGTAACATAAATGTTGGACCATAGTGCTTGAAGTCAACTTGTCACGTTCCTGACCTGTTTTCCTTTTTCTTGTATTTATTTAGTTAGTCAGGGCGTGAGTTGGGGTGGGCTGTCTATGTGTGATTTTCTATGTTGGGGTTTTGTGTTCGGCCTGGTATGATTCTCAATCTGAGGCAGCTGTCTATCGTTGTCCCTGATTGAGAATCATACTAAGGCAGCCGGGGTTTCACGTGTGTTTTGTGGGTGTTTGTTCTTGTGTCAGTGTTCCGCCACACAGGACTGGCACGGTAGTTATTTTGTATCGCATATTGTTTTTGTTAATTATTTAATCACTATGGAAACTAGCCACTCTGCGTATTGGTCCGATCCGTCTCGCCTCTCCTCGTCTGAGGAGGAGAACGACTATGACGACCGTTACACAACTGCTACCTACCTGTCTGGAAACACCTTGCTGAGATTGTACTGCAAGTGAAATTCAAATTCTCAAATAGGAGGATAAAACCATCCTCCTCTTCCTCAATACACCAGTCTTCGCTGACAGACATGTATTCAACATAATGTCTATAGTGCTGAAGTACAGAAACAACTTGTATGTTGTGCCCTAAGGCTTGGCCATGCTCCTGCTCTGCCTCTGTTTAGGCTAAAGCCATTTCCCCATGGCCATCGCCGCTACAGAATCTTCATCCGTTTTTTTTATTCCATCCACTTCCTTTCTTTCCCCAACTCACCCGCTGAGAGATAGGAAGACCTGCATTTCAATTATAGATTGGTATCACACTCAACTCCTTCTTTTCTCAAATCCCTTTTCACTTGACAAAGGCCAAAACCTGCTCCATTTTCTCAGTCTCTTGATGAGGCCTTTGCTTTCCATTCTGATACTTTACCTCTATTCAATTAATTAGTAAGGGGGACTGAATGTTCTGATACTTTACCTCTATTCAATGACTTAGTAAGGGGGACTGAATGTTCTGATACATTACCTCTATTCAATGACTTAGTAAGGGGGACTGAATGTTCTGATACTTTACCTCTATTCAATGACTTAGTAAGGGGGACTGAATGTTCTGATACTTTACCTCTATTCAATGACTTAGTAAGGGGGACTGAATGTTCTGATACATTACCTCTATTCAATGACTTAGTAAGGGGGACTGAATGTTCTGATACTTTACCTCTATTCAATGAATTAGTAAGGGGGACTGAATGTTCTGATACTTTACCTCTATTCAATGACTTAGTAAGGGGGACTGAATGTTCTGATACTTTACCTCTATTCAATGACTTAGTAAGGGGGACTGAATGTTCTGATACATTACCTCTATTCAATGAATTAGTAAGGGGGACTGAATGTTCTGATACTTTACCTCTATTCAATGAATTAGTAAAGGGGACTGAATGTTCTGATACTTTACCTCTATTCAATGACTTAGTAAGGGGGACTGAATGTTCTGATACTTTACCTCTATTCAATGACTTAGTAAGGGGGACTGAATGTTCTGATACTTTACCTCTATTCAATGACTTAGTAAGGGGGACTGAATGTTCTGATACATTACCTCTATTCAATGACTTAGTAAGGGGGACTGAATGTTCTGATACTTTACCTCTATTCAATGACTTAGTAAGGGGGACTGAATGTTCTGATACTTTACCTCTATTCAATGACTTAGTAAGGGGGACTGAATGTTCTGATACTTTACCTCTATTCAATGACTTAGTAAGGGGGACTGAATGTTCTGATACTTTACCTCTATTCAATGACTTAGTAAGGGGGACTGAATGTTCTGATACTTTACCTCTATTCAATGACTTAGTAAGGGGGACTGAATGTTCTGATACATTACCTCTATTCAATGACTTAGTAAGGGGGACTGAATGTTCTGATACTTTACCTCTATTCAATGAATTAGTAAGGGGGACTGAATGTTCTGATACTTTACCTCTATTCAATGACTTAGTAAGGGGGACTGAATGTTCTGATACATTACCTCTATTCAATGACTTAGTAAGGGGGACTGAATGTTCTGATACTTTACCTCTATTCAATGACTTAGTAAGGGGGACTGAATGTTCTGATACATTACCTCTATTCAATGACTTAGTAAGGGGGACTGAATGTTCTGATACTTTACCTCTATTCAATGACTTAGTAAGGGGGACTGAATGTTCTGATACTTTACCTCTATTCAATGACTTAGTAAGGGGGACTGAATGTTCTGATACTTTACCTCTATTCAATGAATTAGTAAGGGGGACTGAATGTTCTGATACATTACCTCTATTCAATGAATTAGTAAGGGGGACTGAATGTTCTGACCATCTTTAAAATCATTATATCTCTATATTTGTGTTCTTTATTCCTGCTATGAAAGTCTGTTATCTACAATTTTTTCATGTCATATCTCTTTATTTCAACCATTACGCAAATGTAATTACTGTGATATATTGTCCACCATATTTCTTTCAAAACATTCGCTTCATCCCAAATGCAAAGTTTTTATTTATTTTAACCCATATTTTACACTTAGTTGACTGAGAACCCATTCTCATTTACGGCAACGACCTAGGGAATAGTTACTGGGGAGAATAGGGGAGATGAATAAGCCAATTGGAAGCTGGGGATGATTAGGTGGCCATGACCGACCAGGATCGAACCCTGCTTACCTTCAGAGTCAATCCAGCAGTGGGCTGCAGGGGTGTGTGCTGTCGAATAGGGAATTACATTAAAATGATGTGCTTTTCCTTTTTCACTTCACTATTTGCTTGAGAGATGATTATTATTATTCTTTTTTTACATCTCTCAGGATGGCCAACTGTTCTGAGAGCATTCAGCTGAGCTTTCCTACCTTCTTATTAAGACTCACCAGTGGCTTTTCAACATAATTGCACCTTTCATTCTTAGCGCACATCTACAAGTACTGTAATTTGCCTCCATTTCTTGGCGGTGCACTCAATGAAGCGTTATCGGGAGCACTTATATAATGATTTGTTCAACACTTGATTAGATAATAGACGTCTTGCTTAGCCGTTGGTGTGCTTTCTCGCATATCTCACTTGTCACCGAGGCTATTTTTGGATGTGGTGTCCATTTGTAGAAGCTGGTCTGAAAGGTTTTTAAAGTGTCAAGTGCTTCTTAACCAAGGAATCATGCTGTCATTATATGCAAATCAAGTATTATATGCATTACATTCAAATCAAGAATGACATTTTAAAGTGGTAATTACAAACTTTAGAAGACTTTTAAAACCTAGAATATACTACAAGTTTGCATTTCCCGCTGTGCAGTAACATTCTCAGCAACAAAAGGGATCAAATTAAGATCCTACATCTGTACTATGAATCACTGACTTGTATTTTATTGTACTTATGTGATTATCCAACCTTTCACCAACCTTTCACCAACCTTTTATCTACCTTTGGCCCATAATTAGCTGAGTCAGTGTTGTTCCTCAAAGTTACAAAAATAATTGGCCTACCATTTTCTTTTCAGGTCCTTTACAGTCTCAATTTCCCAATGTCATCGGAGAAGGGCGGTGGCATCAGTTGTCCTATTTCAATACGGACTGATACCCACCTGTTTAGCCTGTCCCCACTGTCCCCAGGGCTCAATGATTATCGTGCAGCCCTGACACAGACTCTCCCAGAGAATCGATCTGAAACACGAAGACTCAGCAGGGAGTTATATGGGAGAGCTATAGAGAACAAGACCCTTTATTGGGAGGGTTGAGATTGGACTCAGTTCAATAGTAGATCGCCAGTTTGTCCTTGGATGTGAATCTCGGACACTTTCTTTTAGGTGTGGTTTTGTACGTATTGCTGTAACACTGTTCTGATTGACATGACCGCTGTAATTTCCTATTAAGATAACCCTTTGTCCTGAAGCATAAGACTAAATAAACAGTTGAATAATTGTTTCCATTGGTTGTGGTAGTGTTATTAGGTTTCACAATGTGTTACACAAGCTTTAGCAAGGTGTTGTATTACCTTATTGACAGTGTTAGGAAAGCCATATGCAATCATATCAAGTGTTACAGAAGTAGCTAAAACGTGTCAGTTGACCCAAAATATTATTCTTATGGCTGAGTTTTATCAAACCTGCTATAGAAATATCTTTGCATCTGTGATTACATGCACTATATTTAATTTTACACTTCAGTCATTTAGCAGATGCTCTTATCCAGAGGTGCATTCAACTACAGTAGCCAGAAGGTAAAACAATCACTTCATAAAAACTTTAATCAAAATAGCTGCTATCCACTAACACATACTACTCTTATTCAGAAAACTGAAACATCTACCATAGAGTGGTCTACTTGCTATTAATTACAGTACCACAAACCATTTTGCAATTTTATTTGAGTCATATGAAGGTATGTTAACACTTTATGTTCCTGATTTAATACTGTAATGCGGTTTTGATTGAACAGCATCCGTAAGCCTTATCGAGATAGACTACCATCTGCTTCAGCGAGTGTGCCAAGATCCTTCAAGAACCATCCCACACAAAAGCCCATTGATGACTGCTTGGATGTACAGTAATAGAGGCTTTCTCTTAGTGAGGTAGTAAACCTTGATTTCTCTATTCACCTGAACTCCACTTGTCCCTATTGAAAAGCGAGGACGGCACATTTTCTGAAGGGATAATTTTGTCTGGCACCAGAATGGCTTACTATTCCCTATATAGTGGACTACTTTTGACAGGGACCCTATGGGCTACACATAGGGAATAGGGTGCCATTTCTGACGAAGCCCTTGTCGAACAAGATGGAAGAAGTGAAGAAGAACTCAAAGAGAGTTGCATTTTCTCCTCTGATGTACTGGCTCTCTAACTCTACTGGCCCCTCTATTAGCTTGACTTTAGTTGTCTAAGCATTGACAGGAAGTTATTTATGCTCTATTTTCAAATCTGATGGGAGACAGTGGGACAGAACATTCTCTGCTTTTTTAAAGGCCCAGGGAACGTTCTACATCAACTGACCCTCTCTGCAGTCTATTGTATTATTTTCCCATTGGTACCAGTGAGAGTAGAGAAAGACGGTAAAACCAAATCTGGCAACGATACGATTCAACTTAAAAAATTGCTGAGAGAGAGATTAACCATGTGGCAGAGGCTATAGTTGAGCAGATGCGTTTGTAGGATTTCCACATATGGGCAGGGTTGGGTAGGTTATTTTATAAACGTAATCCGTTACAGTTACTAGTTACCTGTCCAAAATTGTAATCAGTAACGTAACTTTTGGAATACCCAAACTCAGTAACGTAATCTGATTACATTCCGTTACTTTTAGATTACAACCACAATCTGTAAGATGCAAAAAGTGAAATGAGAGATCAGCAGTGTGTGTCACATTAATGCACTATGTAGATATCATTAATAAGTGATATCCGTGTCACCGTAGACTAAACCACTGCTGTTATCCTTACCTCTAAGTGTTTATTCAAGTTGGATAATCTTTGGATGCCGACAGCAGTCGCACCATTGGAAGACATAACTTGGACTGTAGACTACAAAAGCCTATTCCTGCTCTTGTCCTGCGATCCATCAAACACATTTGGTGTGTCATCATAGTGGTCTCTGACTTGTGGTCAGACTCGCTCAGGTGGAACAAACTTAAACTTGCACCTTTTTTGAATGCTGATTTGAATGTCATTGAGAAAACAAAGAAGTGTCAACAACAAAAAAATCTGAATTTAAAAGTAATCCTCAAAGTAATTATCTAGTTTTTAAAAAGTATCTGTAATCTGATTACAATATTTTTGCTGTAACGGATTACAGTTACCGTTTTTTGCATTCCCTTACATGTAATGGATTACATGTAACGGATTACAGTTACCGTTTTTTGCATTCCCTTACATGTAATGGATTACATGTAATCCATTACTCCCCAACCCTGCATATGGGGAACCTATTTTAACAGGGTCCGATTTTTGGGGGGGTATTTTATAAACGCATGTTATGCAATTCTATGTCATTTACATGGCAGAGGACATTAGCTGACTATTTTTTAATAGCACACAAATTACAGAAATGAATGGTTACCCTGACACTGACAAACTGAAATCAATAAAAACATTCTGGTCTTGAATTCACACAATAGCCCAGGCCAATGACACACATATTGTACAATATTAGGAGTAAATATATATATATATACACACTACCGTTCAAAAGTTTGGGGTCACTTAGAAATGCCCTTTTTTTTTAAGGAAAAACACATTTTTTGACCATTAAAATAACATAAAATTGGTCAGAAATACAGTGTAGACATTGATAATGTTGTAAATGACTATTGTAACTGGAAACGGCTGATTATTTAATGGAATATCTACATAGGTGTACAGAGGCCCATTATCAGCAACCATCACTCCTGTGTTCCAGTGGCACGTTAGCTAATCCAAGTTTATCATTTTAAAAGGTCTAATTGATCAATAGAAAACCTTTTTGCAATTATGGTAGCACAGCTGAAAACTGTTCTGCTGATTAAAGAAGAAATTAAACTGGCCTTCTTTAGACTAGTTGAGTATCTGGAGCGTCAGCATTTGTGGATTCCATTACAGGCTCAAAATGGCTAGAAATAAATAACTTTCTTCTGAAACTCAACCTCAACAGTGAAGAGGCAACTCCGGGATGCTGACCTTCTAGGCAGAGATCCTCTGTCCAGAGTTCCTCTGGATTTTTCTTTGCAACTCTGCCTAGAAAGCCAGCATTGCGGAGTTGCCTCTTCACTGTTGATGTTGAGACTGGTGTTTTTTGCGGGTACTATTTAATGAAGCTGCCAGTTAAGGACTTGTGAGGCATCTGTTTCTCAAACTAGACACTCTAATGTACTTGTCCTCTTCTCATTCCTCTTTTTATTCTGGTTAGAGCCAGTTTACACAGTTCTGTGAAGTGAGTAGTACACAGCGATGTACGAGATCTTCAGTTTCTTGGCAATTTCTCGCATGGAATAGCCTTCATTTCTCAGAACAAGAATAGACTGATGAGTTTCAGAAGAAAGGTTTTTGTTTCTGGCCGTTTTGAGCCTGTAATCAAACCCACAAATGCCGATGCTCCAGATACTCAACTAGTCTAAAGAAGGCCAGTTTTGTTGCTTCTTTAATCAGCAGAACAGTTTTCAGCTATGCTAACATAATTGCAAAAAGGTTTTCTATTGATCAATTAGACCTTTTAAAATGATCAACTTAGCTAACACAACGTGCCATTGGAACACAGAAGTGGTGGTTGCTGATAATGGGCCTCTGTACGCCTATGTAGATTTCCATTAAAAATCTGCCATTTCCAGCTACAATAGTCTTTTACAACACGAACAATGTCTACACTGTATTTCTGATCAATTTTGTGTTATTTTAATGGACCAAAAAAAATGCTTTTCTTTAAAAAAAAAGACATTTCTAAGTGACCCCAAACCTTTGAACAGTAGTGCATATATATATAGAGTAGGCTACTAAGTACATTTTCCGGTGGCACACTGACTCACCTAATGATGAAGATGAAGCCATAGGCACCGATGTCCTCATCATGGCAATAGCCTAACTCAAAATAAGCTACTTTGAAAAACAGTGCTGCTGTTGACTCAAAATTGTTTCCATTGGTTCGATAAACAGATTAGTCTTCTCTATTCAGCAGCATTTGCTTTTAAAATGATGTTTTTTGCACGATTGTATTTAGAAATCTCCAAAATGAAAACTGCAGCCACAACCAACCATACAAATATAATCCATAGATGGCAGTTCCCATTCAAATCAAGACTGGCTGGCATTGCTCATGTACCCATGAGTTTAACAGTCAAAGTGCCAGGGTAATAGGTTACAAATCCTTCTATGGATTATATCTCTATAGCCACAACACAGCAAGCTGTTCTATATTTGGCTTGCCTACTTCCCAAATTGCAGCCTTCCCAACTGTAGGCATACTGGTGACTGCCAAGATAAAGGAAAGACTTGAGTCAATTTAGGATACAAAGTATATGTAATGGAATGGGGTCCATTTCCTGGCATGGTTTAAGGCTTCTTTGCCAAGGCTCATTGACGCTGTTCTGGCATCTCGTGGTGGCCGAACACCCTATTAAGACACTTTATCTTGGTGTTCCCTTTATTTTGGTAGTTACCTGTATGTGCTTGTGGTACAACTTAATCTACAGTAATTTTTGGGGACAAAGCCCTTGCATTAGCGTGTGTATCAGAGAAAAGGAGAGCTGTAATTCCCAGTTTTTCTTGAGGTAGAAACATCTCTCACCACACAAAGAAACTACATTGTGGGATGAGTGATCTAGGATCTAAATACTATGGCATGGGTTTCTGTGGCAGAGGCAGTCTTTCTGAATTGTAGTCACTCAGGATTCCATGATGTGTGGCGTCCCTGGGAGCTGGGCTGCTGTTCATATTAGTGAGATAGTAAACCAAATTGGAAGCCTTTGCATTACGATGCCTTTGAGGTAAATCACTGTTTCGCAGCCTGCATGTGTTTTGTAATATGGGCATGCTGTGACCCACACAAAACCCCAAGGGTGGCTGACATTTGAACACAGCCACCGCTGCTGTTGTTTATGTAGATAATTGTTGTGTTGTTTTTGTTTAGATGTGCAGTGGGTAGCGGGGTGTAGTGGCGTTATCTCTGTATGTTTAATATTTCAGACATACACAGACATCATTTGGATTGCTGACATTGCTGCCTCATGTTCTGATGCTATAAAACCAGGAGTTGTATTTAATCACAACCGTTCTACAACAAACCTGCGCTGTGGGACATCACAAAATACCTGTGCTACAAAAAGACACCCTTTCACTGGCAGCATTAGTTATTTCACCTCATAAACATGCTCTACTTTATCACAATTAAGCTAATTAGCTAAATATGAGGCTCAGTAACATTTCTATTTTCCTGCTGTGAAAATGGAATTGATTTTTCGCCCAGCTCTGATGACATTTGCCTAATAAACTCCTAGTTTGACCATAGCAACGGCTTCAGCAGAAGGCCTGCCCACCTGATGTTATGTTCTGATAGGCAATCTCAGAGACTGTCATGATTGACAACATCCTATAAAATGAAAGCTGCTGCAAGATAACCATCCATCTCTCTCACATCTTACTGTCAATCATCTTTCACTGTGTTAAATTGGTGGGAGTCGCTAACTGCCGCAACAGTATGACGCTTTGGTAACCATTAGGAGATTTGGTTCAGCTTTAAATGACGTTCAGCTTTTAAACGCTTCATAAAGCCTTCATAAGCGCTACATGAATGTGTTACAAAGCATCTTTAACCGTACTGTAGGTCATGCTCTATAAAGGGTTTATAAATGTGGAATAAATACATGACATAACCACCAATGGCAAATGTGACATAACCCACTGCTTAATAAAGGCTTTATAAATCATATTAAACTGATGCTTCACAAAGCATTTATTACCTTGTCATGCATCTTGGTAAAGCATTGCAATACCAGGATAGTGGGTTAGATTCCCGGGACCACCCATATGTAAAAATGTATGCAGGTGTGTCTAAGTCGCTTTGGATAAATGTAATTGTATTACTCTAAACCCTTTCTAGGTTGGCCCAACCTCTTTCCCTCTTGGGTGCGTAGTCAATATTGGACTTGACCTCAACTTCCAACAAAATGCTGCGCGGCAGTTTGACACACACTCTGAAGTGTAGTCATGCACAGCAAAAACGTTGGTAGGGCCCTTTAAAATCCGTATTTATCATTTGCATAATTGTGTTTTTTCCCATATTCCGTGTTTGTTTTTCCAGGTTTCGGATTTCCCCCAGTTTTTTCACACTTTTTTAATAGAAAAACAACATATTTGGATTTTCTTGGATTTTCTGTGTTCACAGCAATGCTTAAATCACATCAGATTACCACTTTTGAGGTCTGGAAAAAGTCTAAGAAACTTCGATTTTTGCTTGTAGCTGCCTTTGTTTCAGTGTGCATGCCCTGTTTGGTTAGCGGTGTTTCGGTAGCGCAGTAAGCTCACATATAATGAGTTAGCAAATCAGATGCCCACTTGTGGTGCCCCTGGACAGTGACAAACGAGTAAATTAACCTTTATTTGTTGTAATTTAAATTAGTTTGTAGTATTTATATGTGTTGAGTTAGATTACAAAGCTACCTCAATCGTTAGATCAAATAATTTCGGTGACTTCACAGCAATTGCTAGCTAGCTAACAGACCTGACAACTTTCTTTGTTGTTAGGTTGGAACCAACAGCAGGCAGAGAAGCAAGAACCATTTATCAGCCAGCTCAGCCAGGTCAGAAGGATTGCTTTATCCTATCCTAGGATCCTATCCTAGGAACATCCTTTATCCTATCCTGTTATGAATGACCAAAGATGTCTGACTTTATAGTAAGCACAGTGTCACCTGATAGAGAGTCTTTATGGATATGTTATGAATGACCGAAAGTGTCTCATTTCAAACAAAGTATTACAGGACACCACATAAAGTGTCAATGAATAGGCTTTTAACGTTCTGCTGATTTCTGAAGGTTCTCTCATGATCAACAGGTTACTGTAGGGTGTGAGAGGTATTTAGATGGGTTGATGGACCTGCAAAGTTTGTGTGTGTGTGTGTTTCAGAACCAAGATGATTTGTAACAGTCCAATCTGAGACTACCTCACCAGGTATTCCTCTGCTGTTCCCATGCTGGAGACCAGGGCTTGATTACAACCCGTTAACAATGGTGCCAACAGTTTGTGGCTGATCTTTCAGCGGGGGAGTGGATGAATGTGTCAAAGACCTGTCTGGGCCCAGGACCCCACGGTATGGCTTGTTATATTGTTGTCAAAGATCTGACTGGGTCCAGCACTCCATGGTAGGGCTCGTTATATTGTTGTCAAAGACCTGACTGGGTCCAGTAGCGCACAGTATGGCTCGTTTTTGTTTTGTGTGTGTTTGTGTGCTGAGGAACATGTAACTTGGTTCCAGAAGAGAGACACTTACAATTTATTTAGATTAGGGGCCTTCATCAAGGTAACTGTTTCTTGGTGTAATGTCGTCTCCAGGCTATTGCACACACAGCTTATACTATAAGCCTTGGATATCAACCAT
Source organism: Salvelinus fontinalis (assembly GCF_029448725.1). Classification (NCBI taxonomy): domain Eukaryota; kingdom Metazoa; phylum Chordata; class Actinopteri; order Salmoniformes; family Salmonidae; genus Salvelinus; species Salvelinus fontinalis. The sequence continues at coordinate 60,301,819 of NC_074670.1, read as the reverse complement.
TCAAAGTTGACCTTAGTGAGAGTGACCACTGAATTCTGTAGGAGTGACCTTACTGAGTAAAGTATTTGTTATTGTCACTACTTAACACAGTCAAAAGTCATAATTATTGCTAAACCCTGCCCATTTCAACAATTTATCTTCCTAAAATGTTATTTTAAACCTAACCCTAACTCATGAAGGCCTAGTTTGATGTGTTGGTCAACCAGACCTTCCGCGCATTTGGGCAGAAGTGTCTGGGAACGAGATTAGGTGTCATGTGACTATGAACCCTTTATAAAGCATGACATACGGTTATAGATGCTTTGCAACACATTTATGTAGTGCTTAGGAATGCTTTATGAAGCCTTTATAAGCTGAACGTCATTCAAAGTGGGACCAGAGATTTATAGGCCCCCTATGTATGCATTCATAAAGCCTTTATAGCAGCAACATAAGACATTTATCTGTCATATTGCTGGAATTAATATTATGAACAATGGCAAAAGATGTTATGAAGCTTGTTATGATGTATGCTATAGATGACAGGCACATCTGTTGTCAAATGCTGGTATGTCTTATAAAACTGTTATAAAGGCTTTATGAATGTATACATTTGGGGCCTATAACACATTAACAAGCAGTAAGTACGTATGGTTATGTATGGCAATCAATAGTCAACACTGTTAATGAGTGGCTCATGTCTAGCTCCCAGGATCATCTTATGTAGACAGCTAGTCGGCAAATCTTAGGTCACGCTGAGCTGATTTAGAACCCAGTGAGGGGCGTGCTTGCTGAGGTCTAATGGACTCCTGGTACCCTCAGACCTGGAGCTTGTAATTTTATCACCAATCGGAGGCAGTGTTTTATTGACAGGCCCACCAGAGAACTGGGCAGCTCTCGGATACTATTTAGGAAAAATAAACAACAAACAATGTTATTTAAGGGATTTATTTATTTTCTACAAATGTGTATTTCAATGTTTTTCCATTGCATTACAGTGCATAATCAGGTGACAACGAAAATGTTGAGTTACATGATCTATGTATTATTTTCTGCAACTGTGATGTTTTGGTCAAAAACATTTCAACGTACTATGGGTAGGCAATTATTTTGTAACATACTGTACTATGCTTCAATGGTTTTAAAGCAATGGTCCTTCCTCAATGGTTGACTTCTTCAAACTGCAAATGATGGAGGACATAGTTCCTGGTTCAATCTTTAGCAGTAGTTGCTGAGTAAGCTGTTTGTCACAGCCAGGGAGCAAAGGCCAACTGCTCTCACTGCCTGCAACTCAGCTGAACTCCTTTTAGTTTAACATACTGACTTAACACTTGGGTGCACTTTATAGTGCTCCACTGACAGGGATTTCATGCTGGGTGCTGAGAGCCGTTAGCCTTCTTACTGTAACTGTTCTTGTTAATGCCTTGGGTCTGCAGCGTGCCGAGAGACAGAGCGAGAGAGAGAGATTGGCTCAGCTAAGAGCATTTCTCATTACATTAGCTTGTTGCCTGACTAACTGTTGGGGTCGTGTTTCCAACTCTGACTGTGCTACCTTGGGGGTGAATTATGTAACATGAGAATATTAGTGGAAGAATGGGCACATGTTCTCTCATGTTCTTACAATGCAAGACTGGAAGATTTAAGATAGCCAACACAAAAGCCCACTTAAGTTGTGAAAAGTGTCCCCCATAATGATTACTACTGTGTGGAGAAATCTATTGAGGATGTTTTTGTTTGTTTTGTTTTTCCCCATGGGACACTTTGCAGCTACATCGTACAATCATGACTGTTTGTCAGATAGCAGAAGATGTATTATGGTGGACACTTTGCAGCTACATCGTACAATCATGACTGTTTCTCAGATAGCAGAGGATGTATTATGGTGGACACTTTGCAACTACATCATACAATCATGACTGTTTCTCAGATAGCAGAGGAGGTATTTTGGGGGATACTTTTAGCTACATCGTACAGTCATGTCTGTGTCTCACTATTTTTGTCTCTCAGTCAGATCTTTTTTTCTGAAATGTATTTGCATACATTGATTTAAGTAGTTTATGGAAAATATGAAAGATTGTGCATAGATAGAATGTATGCCAAATAGTCAAGTCCTTGAATAGCTGCATTTCTGACAGTGTTTCCTTAACCTATCATGGTTTAGCCCCAGCTGTTCCACTTATTTGATCTATTCCAGTAATACTGTAGCACACCTGATTCAACTGGTCAACAAATTAACAAAATGAATCAGGTGTGCATGTTTTGTATTGTACTGTATTGTAATAGTTCAAATAAGTGGAAAAGCTGTGGGCACTCATGGAGAAATTAGGGCAAAACAGCAGCATGTCAGACACATGTGCTCCCACTCGGTTGTCTCAACATGTGACTGACCTTGTTTCTCTGCTGTTTGTTTGGCAGGGCCGGCATTGAAGACCGTCTCCCCCAAGCAAGACTGTGAGGAGCGCAAGCAGGACAAACTGGGTACCGACAAGGGCAGCGAGAGTGGCACGTCCCTCAACGAGCTCTCCACTTCCAGCTCCGAGACCTACTCCGAGGCCACCTCACCCCAGGATGGTCCCAACCTGGGTGGGGGAGGCGGCGGGGGATCCGTGGCCCCCTGCGGAGCCCTCCAGTCCGTCTCCCGGCAGCCCAGCACCCTCACTCTGGGGCGACCCTCCAAGAAGGGCTCGTCAGTGCAGTGGATGCAGTTGCCGGATAAGCGACGCAACAGCGAGCTCTTCCAGTCGCTGATGGGGCGTGAGGGCGGCCTAAGTAGGAAGAAGAACCCGGAAAGACCCAGTGCAGAGGAAGAGATGAAGCAGTGCATCCAGGACTTTAACAACATCAAAATCCCGCAGGCTTTCCCTGAGCGCAAGAGGCAGTGGCAGTCCGAACTACTCCAAAAGTACGGTCTATAGGGGCCACTTTCTATTCCCATCCCCATTCCACATGTGGTAGCCATCTTTATTTGGATTCCCTTCATTTTGGCAGGTTTTAAGTGCTATGATTCCTCTAAAATGTCTGACAGTACAAATTAAGTTAAAAGGATCATCAACCAAATTTTGTTTTTGTGAAGGGAGGCCAGGTTGGTAAGCACATGCATTTCAGGGGCACATGTTAAAGAAGCACAGCGGAAATCCCCTTTTCTGGTATGTTGTCTCTTAAATTCTAGATTGCAATGGAGATTTCTCATACAAGCGTCAAAAGTAAAAAGTGTGTGACTATGTGAAAAGTATTTTGGCTAATTTCTTTCTTTGACTCCTTCAGTGACATTCTCACTCCCCTCCCTTTGGAATGGATTGAAATAGTTGTGAATGTAGATGACTGTTTTTAACGAATAAGAAGAAATAGATATACTCTATACCACTAAAGACTTAATTACAATTATTAAAATTATCTACAGAGAGACAATTATATGTGTTCAACATGTGAATTGTTTAAGAAGTTTTGTATTTCCAGATAGTGGAAAGAGTGGAATATGTTCATTCAGTATCTACCATGGATGTCCTTTGGTGTGTTTACTGTTGTTGTCCATGGTCAATGTGTGAGTAACAAGGTTTATTGCTACTTCTTTTGAATAATTCTACAATAAAATATAATATCATGTTATGACACTTTTCAGTCCAGGACCAGGCTTAATCAGTGTCAAGGAAACCATCTCATTATGTAAAAATCCTTCAGTGCTGGGCTAAGAACGGTGAAGATGATTTCTTACAATCACTCTAGATAGATAATATTGTGTGCTGACGGCCAAGCCTTTTTATACAGTGTTAACTCCAAGCCGCTTTCTCTTGCTCACCCAATAACTTATGGAATTGACAAAAAAAAGCTGATTACTGAGCAAAGGAAGAACAGTCTGTTTTTGTCAGTCCCTCTTTGTTGAAAATGATTTATCGAATAAAAGTGTTGAGTAAAGATGAAAAAGCTGCTGGCTTTTTATACACCAGTTATTTTGTCAGTGTACCGCATATTGTCAAGGTGAGACCTTTTGTTTTAAAGACATTCAATAAAATGATATGTTATGAACTCAACGAATTACACCACAAGGCAAAAATCTAAAACAAATCCATGCTTAGTGAATTTAAGAAAACACTTTACTCAACAAATTGCTTTGACAGATTGAAATATGATGGCGATTACATAAACACTTTGACTGTTTTACATTTGCTATTTGAATGAGAAGATAATGAGCTTCAAAAACTGAACATGCTCCATTGAGTTTAACCCCAATAGTCTGAGTTGTCCCTATCCAAGGTGCTGAAATGATCATCGCTTAGTCTCAATTGAGATTGTGTAACGGCGTTCCTCTCTCTCTTCATAAGAAGAGGAGGAGTAGTGATCGAGCCAAGGCGCAGCGGGTTGTGAATACATGATGAATTTTATTTATAAGACAAAACGAAACAAACTATACTTGAATAAACTAACAAAATAACAAAACGAAAATAGACAGACTTTAGTACGACGAACTGATATAACACACGCAGAACGAACGAACGAACAAGTACTTACTACAAAAACGCATGAACAAACCGAAACAATCCCGTATGGTGTAACATCGACACAGACACAGGAGACAATCACCCACAAACAAACAGTGAGAACACCCTACCTAAATATGACTCTTAATTAGAGAACGCAAAACACCTGCCTCTAATTAAGAGCCATACCAGGCAACCAAAACCAACATAGAAACAGATAACATAGACTGCCCACCCAAAACACATGCCCTGACCTAAACAATATACAAAAAACAACATAAAACAGGTCAGGACCGTTACAGAACCCCCCCCTCAAGGTGCGAACGCCGGGCGCACCAGCACAAAGTCCAGGGGAGGGTCTGGGTGGGCAGTTGACCACGGTGGTGGCTCCGGCTCTGGACGCTGTCCCCACACCACCATAGTCACTCCCCGTTTCTGTCTTCCCCTCCCAATGACCACCCTAAAACTCACATCCCCTAAATAAACGGCCAGCACCAGGAGAAGGGGCAGCACCGGGACAAGGGGCAGCACCGGGACAAGGGGCAGCACCGGGACAAGGGGCAGCACCGGGACAAGGGGCAGCACCGGGACAAGGGGCAGCACCGGGACAAGGGGCAGCACCGGGACAAGGGGCAGCACCGGGACAAGGGGCAGCACCGGGATAAGGGGCAGCACCGGGACAAGGGGCAGCACCGGGACAAGGGGCAGCACCGGGACAAGGGGCAGCACCGGGACAAGGGGCAGCACCGGGACAAGGGGCAATACCGGGACAAGGGGCAGCACCGGGACAAGGGGCAATACCGGGACAAGGGGCAGGTCCCGGCTGATATACTCTGGCAGATCCTGGCTGAGGGACTCTGGCAGGTCTATGCAGGCTGACGGCTCTCGACGCTCATGGCGGGCTGACGGCTCTCGACGCTCATGGCGGGCTGACGGCTCTCGACGCTCATGGCGGGCTGACGGCTCTCGACGCTCATGGCGGGCTGACGGCTCTCGACGCTCATGGCGGGCTGACGGCTCTCGACGCTCATGGCGGGCTGACGGCTCTCGACGCTCATGGCGGGCTGACGGCTCTCGACGCTCATGGCGGGCTGACGGCTCTCGACGCTCATGGCGGGCTGACGGCTCTCGACGCTCATGGCGGACTGACGGCTCTGGCTGCTCATGGCTCTCTGACGGCTCTGGCTGCTCATGGCTCGCTGGCGGCTCTGGCAGATCCTGTCTGGTTGGCGGCTCTGGCAGATCCTGTCTGGTTGGCGGCTCTGGCAGATCCTGTCTGGTTGGCGGCTCTGGCAGATCCTGTCTGGTTGGCGGCTCTGGCAGATCCTGTCTGGTTGGCGGCTCTGGCAGATCCTGTCTGGCGGGCGGCTCTAGCGGCTCCTGTCTGGCGGACGGCTCTGTAGGCTCATGGCAGACGGGCGGCTTTGCAGGCTCATGGCAGACGGGCGGCTTTACAGGCTCATGGCAGACGGATGGCTCAGACGGCGCTGGGGAGACGGATGGCTCAGACGGCGCTGGGGAGACGGATGGCTCAGACGGCGCTGGGGAGACGGATGGCTCAGACGGCGCTGGGGAGACGGATGGCTCAGATGGCGCTGGGGAGACGGATGGCTCAGATGGCGCTGGGGAGACGGATGGCTCTGGCCGGATACGGCGCACTGTAGACCTGGTGCGTGGTGCCGGAACTGGAGGCACCGGGCTAAGGATAAGCACCTTCCTACTAGTGCGGGGAGCAGGGACAGGGCACACTGTATTCTCAAAGCCCACTCTATACCTGATGCGAGGTACCGGCACTGGTGACACCGGGCTGAGGACAAGCACATCAGGATTAGTAGGGGGAGAAGATACAGTGTGTTCAGGGCTCTGGAGACGCACAGGAGGCTTTGTGCGTGGTGCCGGAACTGGAGGCACCGAACTGGATACACACACTACAGAGAGAGTGCGTGGAGGAGGAACTGGGCTCAGGAGACGCACTGGTAGCCTAGTGCATAGTGTAGGCACTGTAGGTACTAGGCTGGGGCGGGGAGGTGGCGCCGGAAATACCGGACCGTGGAGGCGTACTGGCACTCTTGAGCATTGAGCCTGCCCAACCTTACCTGGTTGAATGCTCCAGGTCGCCCGACCAGTGCGGGGAGGTGGAATAACCCGCACCGGCCTATGTAGGCGAACCGGGGAAACCATGCGTAAGGCCGGTGCCATGTATGCCGCCCGAGGAGACGCACTGGAGACCAGACGCGTTGAGCCGGCCTCATGACACCTGGCTCAATACCCAATCTAGCCCTACCAGTGCGGGGAGGTGGAATAACCCGCACTGGGCTATGCACTCGTACAGGAGACACCGTGCGCTCTACTGCGTAACACGGCGCCTGCCCGTACTCCCGCTCTCCACGGTAAGCCTGGGAAGTGGGCGCAGGTCTCCTACCTGCCCATGGCCCACTACCTCTTGGCCCACTACCTCTTATCCCCCCCCCAAGAAATTTTTGGGTGTTACTTACGGGCTTTTTGGGCTTCCGTGCCAGACGCGTTCCCTCATAGCTCCGGTTCCTCTCTCCGGTAGCCTCTGCTCTCCTCAGTGCCTCCAGCTGTTCCCATGGGAGGCGATCCCTACCAGCCAGGATCTCCTCCCATGTGTAGCAACCCTTTCCGTCCAATATATCGTCCCATGTCCATTGCTCCTTCTTTTCCTGTCCCTTACTCCATTTACTCCGCTGCTTGGCTCTAGCGTGGTGGGTGATTCTGTAACGGCGTTCCTCTCTCTCTTCATAAGAAGAGGAGGAGTAGTGATCGAGCCAAGGCGCAGCGGGTTGTGAATACATGATGAATTTTATTTATAAGACAAAACGAAACAAACTATACTTGAATAAACTAACAAAATAACAAAACGAAAATAGACAGACTTTAGTACGACGAACTGATATAACACACGCAGAACGAACGAACAAGTACTTACTACAAAAACGCACGAACAAACCGAAACAATCCCGTATGGTGTAACATCGACACAGACACAGGAGACAATCACCCACAAACAAACAGTGAGAACACCCTACCTAAATATGACTCTTAATTAGAGAACGCAAAACACCTGCCTCTAATTAAGAGCCATACCAGGCAACCAAAACCAACATAGAAACAGATAACATAGACTGCCCACCCAAAACACATGCCCTGACCTAAACAATATACAAAAAACAACATAAAACAGGTCAGGACCGTTACAGATTGCAGGTGTATCACAACAGGATTGAAGAAGTGATGTTATCCCGTCTTCTGCCAGGGACCAAACATCTGAAAATGTAAATGTGCACAATGTTTTTAGATAATTGATTATTTCACTGATGGTTGAAGAGAAACTGAATCTGAAACGGTCTGATATGCTGTATTTATCAGAAACCAATATGGGCAATGTTGGAGGACTTCCTCCAAAACAGCCATGGTCCATCCCTTGGGATAAAAAAAATCTGTTTCCAGTGTTAGTATTGTTGCCATGGTAATGCTGAAAGTGGATGGGTCCTCCAAACACAATGACAGCCACTCGGGTAGATAGAGGCGTGTGATGCATGCATAGGCAAGTAAGTTATCTTACATTCAGAAGTCCATGTAAACTGACACAATAGTTATTATTGAACCACAGGAAGACATTGAACCACAGCAGTGATTATGAGTCTCTCTTGAATCCATCTATCATTGTGACTGACAAAGCATGAGCAAGTTCTAGTGAAATGTATTATTCATCACAGCGCCTGTGATAGGAACCATTATCTGCTTTTTGCAAATCTAGTGGTCACAGGGCATATACTTTCGGAATCTGTCAATGGAGGATTGCCTATTAGACGAGACTGAGAGGCCCTCTAAACCGAGGTTTCCCAAACTCAGTCCTGGGGCCTCCCTGGGTGTACGTAGAGTTTTTTTCTCCTAGCACTACACAGCTGATTCAAATAATCAAAGCTTGATGATGTTTATTATTTGAATCAGCTGTGTAATGTTAGGAGAAGAAAAGAAGTGCAGCAAGGGGGGCCTCAGGGCAGAGTTTGGGAAACCCTGCTCTAAACTATTTGACCTGTTGGGACGTTGGCCTAATGTCAACGTCCCATGTGCCTGTATGGCAATGCACCATCTTATTTCAATCAGATGGCAATAAACATGACACATGTTTTTGTTATAAACGCCTAGTGAACAATAATGTATTTGTAACGGCTTTCTTCCTGGGGTGAAAGAGAGGACCAAAATGCAGCGTAGCCAGTGCTCAACATGTTTAATATAATAACAAGTGAACACTACAAACAAACAAACAAAATAACAAACCGTGAAAACCGAGACAGTCCTATCTGGTGCAGAACAAACACAGAGACAGGAAACAAACACCCACAAAATCCCAACAAAACAAGCCTCTTATATATGATTCTCAATCAGAGACAACGATTACCATCTGCCTCTGATTGAGAACCCACACTAGGCTGACATAGAAACAGACAAACTAGACACACAACATAGAATTCCCACCCAGCTTACGTCCTGACCAACTAAACACATACAAAACAACAGAAAACAGGTCAGGAACGTGACAGTATTTTTCCACTTAGTGAGAGTAAATCTTTCAATTAAGATGGAATTGAGTTTCTCGTCATTCTAAATTGTGTAAACACTGTTTTATTGAATACACAGCTTATTGTAAACACAGTTTTCCTTAGTAAATCTTATCCTGAGGGCAGCAAACACACAACAACAAAATAGTCCTAGAAATGTAAACATTCTTTCCATATTTTGATGATGGAATTGTTCATCTTCAAGAAGACATGCCATATCGGGTGTTCTACAGATAACATGGTAATGACTCTAATGAAACGCCATCACAAGCTGTTGTTGGACCTGTACAAACATGTTTAGAATTTCCACATGGATCAGTTACATAATTGTGTTGGACAATTGGAAGTCTGCCTTGGGGCAAAATGTCATCCAATACTGTATGGACATGATGGTGACAACAAACCATAATGTTAAAGCATAACACAAACCGATAGATCTTTTCTCAATTAGTTCGGAGTGGTTCTTTTGAACCAAGAGCTCAGCCAACCACTCTACTGAAAAAAACATCTAACAGATTGGAAGCAGAATTGGAACTACAAGGAAATGAACATTTTCACATCTTGAGTGTGGACATCAAAGTACGTGCACCTGCCAAATGAGACTGCAGTACATTACAGTTGATGGATTTTGATATTATATATCTGCATATTTACAAAAGCAAAGGAAAATGAGCTGATCTTCAGAAACCGGAAGGTTTTACCTCAGTCGTCCCGTGAAATACATGACTTCATCAACCAAGGTAGACCTGGCATTATCCTATCCTGAGAGCATGCATACTACTACTGCAGTGCTATAATGATACCAATATTGCAATTAAAAGCAGTTACTTTTGGGTATGTCTATTTAGGCGGAAATCAACATTTTTGCCATTCCATTTATTGAGAGATCAAAGGGGAAAATAAATCCATTGAGGATATTTTAACATAGGATCAACCTTAAGATTTAGCCAGATAAGGTACATTGGACCTTTGATTATCAGCATTGCATCACCTGAGTTGAGTTGAGTTGAATTGACGCTTACAAGTTTGCTGTAAATTCTTGATTAATGTGTCAGATGTTGCATCTGACATATAAGCATACAACTCATTTGCAGGTGACGTCCTGTACTCCTGTACTGTTCAGCTCTTCTGAAAACCAAGCAAATACTTTCTATTGAAGGCCTAGAAGTACATACTCATCAGAGGTTGGTTTTGATGGCATTTCTATGTTAATGGCAGAGCAAGATGGTTCAAATCATGTTGAAGTGCATTGGTTTGACCTACAACGGTAGGATGACAAATAACCCCGTAGTAAACATTGTGACAACATAACTAATTTATGTGGTGTCATAAATCTTTCTAAATATAATGATGGAAGCCTGATCTTTCTCAGCACGTTAAAATTGTCTAAATAGTCAGCAATAAAGCAAAGCAAAAGTGCAGTTTCTTGAAATGATATTCCCTCATGACAAAACGTTCCACCGCATCCTATTCTTATGGGCTGGACATCATTATTCAAGATTGTGAACAGAATTTTTCTGCATTGAGTTGTTTTTGCAGCGTAATCTATGATATGACATCAAACCAATGGAGCAAATAGTTGGTATACGTGTTTACAATGTGAGATCTGTTGTCCAAGTCAAGTCAGTATGCTGAGTATGCTGTAGCCCTGAAACAAAATTAATAAAGGTATTAGTTGATTCTTGCGTGTCTGAGTGGGAAAAAATTCAGATTGACCTATAATCTGCCATTTTGTTGAGATTGGCTTGACATGACAGGGGCTTTGCACGACAAAAGGTTTAACAAAAAAACTAATCTATGTTGAGCTCTTGTTCCAGTTCAGTTTTGCCACTGTTTGATAAGGGCTCATACAAAGCCTGGACAGTCAGTTTTCACAAAATAACAATAGTAGCCGGAAACCTGGCCGTTTAGCATTGCACTGCTGCTATGTGGTGGCAACGGGATATGAGACCCAGTTGGAGTCTTGGGGCTTGGCGTGGGTGTAAAATATGCGGCCTACGCCCTGAAACCACCACCGCAGGAGGTGTAACCATTAGAGTAGCCACAGCACCTTGCCCTTGTGCGCGCCACTGGGCCTAAATGAGTGCCATGCAGCCAGTCACACTCTCTACCTGACTATCACAGCAGTACAGAGGAGGCCAGTGTAATAGAGCTGTCCTTGCTTCATGCTTGACTCACTACTATCTAGACACGGGGCGAGAAACACATGCTCCCAATCACTCAGTTTAAACCAACTGTCTGATAGCGATGATTTGGTTCGCCTCAAGACGTCCCTTCTAGGGGTTGTTTTCACTTCCATTTGAAATGGGTTTTGGTATTTTTAGACAAGCCCTCCAGATTGCACTAGATGACAACAAACCTAGCGAAATAGCCTCCGCAGACGCTACGTATCCCTTATTTCTCCATGTGGTTCTTCGTTTAGTGTTTCCATTGACTGAGCTCCATGTGAGTTTTCTAATGTTTTTTCCTATAGAGTAAGTCGTTGTGCACCTAGGCACATCCCCGCATCCCAGCCTACGTTCTATGGTGCTACGCTAATGCACATGTGCTGTATATGCATACCTCCTCTCCCTGGCCGATCTGTAATGAAATCAGTGTTTTAATGTGCTTCACCGTTCCACACAGCTGATGTGTCCTAGCTGTTCTAGTCACCATCCATCTGGGCTCTGGTGTAAATGACATTTCACATGCATCCTCTCTCCAAATACCTGTTTACCATTATCTCTATCTATCATCTTGGATGTAGGAGTGTTTTCACTTTTACTGATACATTCCTTAATAATGTGTTATGTTCGTTGACAGCTCAGCACGAACAGACTTTGAATGCAAAAAGTATAGGTCTGTACAGTAGCTTTGTGGAGATGATGTGAGTAAGGTTATTTGAGAGCTTTAGGCTTAATAAAGGTCTGTCAATCTCATTAGTGTCATGTCATTCACATTGGCATTGATGGCTGTACAGCTCCAGGACTTTTGCCTGGCTACCCAGACTCTTTGCTCCAACCACAAACTACGTCACGCCCACAGGCGTTTTAATGCTAATTTCCTGCAAATCTATGCATTATGCCATGGCTAATGCTGTGTTCCTCTGCTCAAACATCATGATAAAATAAAACTGGTATGTGCCCTGAATGCCCAGTTTGGGAATTTTGATTTTCCCTGACTCTCTAGCTTTTATGTAATGATATTATTTAAAAATACATATAGTTCAATATATTTTCGGCATGCTTTCCATCTGGTTTGAGATTTTGGCAATGAAGCCATGTATATTCTTCCCCAAAGTTGGATGAACAGGAACAGCTAGCATGCTAACTATTTCTGTAGACTTCCAGTCATTGCGCTAACACTAATTGACATTGGCTCGTGAAACTTCCTCTAACTTCCTTCATACTGGACGCAGAGACATAAAAATCATATCCACGAAGGTATTCTGTTGCAGCAAGCAATATTCAGAAAATTATATTTTTTTCAGTTTGAAAACCCCTGCCCTACTGAACAAAGCCAAGGTGTGTGTGTACTATCCAGCCAATTAGTCATGTCAATTGATCAATTAAGTGCCAAGCACTTCAATGAAATGCCATTTAAGTACTAAGCAGGAATACATCTATGAAGTGCCATGCAGGGGAGAAATGCAATCAGCAGTTCTGCAAAACTCAGTTGCATACCGCTGCCATATGGGATTGTTATGGTAGAGGAGGAAAGCTTGGAGTTGATTATGTAAGAGCAGCAACCATCAGGCAGTGGGTTCTCTCAGTTGGGATGTGTTGAGATATGCCTCACTGGTAGGCAGATGTCCATACAAGCTTCTGTGAGTTTCCTTTCCATCTCTCTAAAATGCTTTGACATTTCGGTGGTGAACAAAGCAGTCTCTGGGTCTTCTTTAGTATACTCATATGTCAAAAGGAAAATTAATTTTTCTGAGTGATAATGGAACTTTGTTGTGGCCAGTTCAATTGGTCCATTTCCACGGCAGAACATTGTTCAGAAATATTTTCTGTTGTGCATTGAATGGTTCATCAGGGACTCAGAAAGGGTCAGAAAAGCACATTAGAAGACAAAGTGATGAAGCGCTTTTCCTCCAGTTTGTCTAAACTACCTTCATGTCCATACAGCCTCTTGGAAGACAGAAATTCTTTGGATTAAGTTTGATTTGTAGTTATTGATCGAGACATGTAACATTTGGCTACAACACTCTGGTCTGTCAGAGCAGCTAACAGATCACTGCACCTGTACATAGCCCATCTGTAAAAAGCCCATCCAACTCATCCCCATACTGTATTTATTTATTTATCTTGCTCCTTTGCACCCCAGTATCTCTACTTGCACATTCATCTTCTGCACATCTATCACTCCAGTGTTTAATTGGTATGTTGTAATTACTTTGCCACCATGGCCTATTTATTGGCTTACCTCCCTTATCTTACCTCATTTGCACACACTGTATATAGACCTTTTCTACTGTATTATTGACTGTATGTTTGTTTATTCCATGTGTAACTCTGTGTTGTTGTATGTGTCAAACTGCTTTGCTTTATCTTGGCCAGGTCGCAGTTGTAAATGAGAACTTGTTCTCAACTAGCCTACCTGGTTAAATAAAGGTGAAATAAATAAAATAAAATAAACTCTCCTCATTGGTTGGACTTCTGAAGGCCCTGGCAAGAACGAACTTTAGAAGAGTACTATATAGGTAAAGAAAAATAAAAGACTTGTGAGGAGTCATCTTTCCAGTGCTGACTTCTTAGTCAAGTCAGTCCTGTGTTGCTCTTGTCTTTTGCATTCTCAACATGTATTCAATCATATAACTGAATATATCACACGGTTCCTATCCTAGCACGTTGCCTCTGTAGCCTCATTATGATCAAACTCCTGCCAGAAAAGGTCACAGACGGTGGTGACTTCCTCATCCTCAACAGGTCCTGACAGAACCTCTTTCCTCAGTCTTAGACATGCTTCTCACATGAATAAAGTGGAGCCAGTTCAGAAGGGGAACCCCAGTGTGGTGGCATCAGCTCATTCCATCAGCGGATATTGCAACAATTGGATTCACACTCTACTTACTGTACATGCAATCTATTTAGTTGTCCAGTTCTACACTTGCTTCCTCAATGCAGGATGTCACACGTTCACATGTGCTGGTGTTTCTTGCTGCCTTGTCGCTGTAACTAGCTGCTACTCACCATGCTCACTGTTTATGTCATCCCACTACCACCCCAGCTTCCACCTGTCTGGGTTCTGGGTTTCTTCTTTCAGGGGATTTGATATAACTACAAGCAATGAGGATGATCTGTTATATCATCTTCTTATGAGCAGAGCCTTAACGCCATGACATGCATTGTAATCTTTTCTACTAAATGGTTCAACGCGGTGTTTCCTTTCTTAAGCGGCATTCTGGACAGATTGGATGGGTCGTGTCTTTATTGGTGGTTTCTTGCTATACGGTATGCTCATTAAGATCATATAACGAGGTTACCGGTAATAGGAATTGATTTGTTTTAGCATTACAATGACAGAATCACATTCAATGACTCTGTAATGATGACCCTTAGCACGACAAGATGTGTCAAGAGCAGGGAATCAGCTGGACATATTTTATATGATCAAATCAATCTGGGTTTTCTTCATACCGCCATCGAGAGCTTATTGATCCATCTATTTTTGTTTAAAATACATTTTATCTAAACATCTACCACATATTACCATTTGATTGCTTAAGACATTTATAACAAATGGTCTCTCCAATGGCAACAATAAGATCTCCAAAAGAGACCGTATTAGACCTAAATTCTCTACACCAAAGCTTCCATAAAAGGTCTGGCCATTGTGCCAATGCTAAATCTCTTCTGCAAATAATTCCAGGAGGCAGCTTCCCCCTGTAGACTAGGCGGAATTAATGCAATGTCGAGTGAGGGCTGCTGTCACACAGATTGCCAAGCCTACTTATGAAATCCAGAGCGCCTTGTATTATAATACATATTCAACCAGTTACATAGGATTCCATTCCAGACAGCTCTTACATGTGATTACTAAACAAAAGACAAAGTAAATACAGTAGCATTACAATGGGTTCCATTTTGGGAAAACAAAACATGTTTGGCTTTCATTGAAGAACTAGCAAAGTGTACAAGCCAATTGGAACAAAGGGAAATTACATTGGAACATTCAGAACATGCAGAGATTGTATGATATTGTCATAGATGTTAACGTCTTAAAATAGTTGTGTTTGTTGTCTTCGCCACAAACCACTCGGCATAGCAGCAAGGCATCTGCACAGCATGGCAAGTTTTTATTTGCATTTACAGTATAGACCCAACATTTTGACATTCCAACTCCATTCCCTGTTTGGCATTCACATCCTGCCTCTACTATCTGTGCCAATGGTAATCTTCCTCCTCCAGAGACGGTCAAAATCATGAGGTGAATTGAAGAGGGAACATGACTGAAAAAACCCAGACAATAGACTTACAACAGTGATGTTGAATGCAGCCTTCTCTAGGAGCAGAGATGTGTCCACTCTAACTAGAATAAATATTATGATTACATCAGTAGATCTTTGCTTTGAGTGTCAATTTCTTGGTTTTGTGGATAGATGTGTGATTTTTATATTCATTTGTTGGATTTGTGGATGAATTTTATATTGAAAGCTCTTTTTCAAATACTGTCTTTTTATTATTTGTAGCTGGTAAATGACTGAGGGGCAAGAAAAGCATACCATAAATACAATGGAGTAGTATTAGTGTTGCCTAGTCACAGATTGTGTTTAATGACAAACTACAGTACATATAATCTTTTTAGAGCTCTTTGACTCACTGATACGGTCACTCAGTCCTGTCCTCCAGTCAGACCAAAATGCAAACAAACAGGTATTGATCTGGTGAGACAGACAGCAGAGATCAGTGGAGAGAAGTAGATGAAGTCTGTGTTCCCAAGGTGCACTGTCAACAAATCTGCCTGAAGTGGTCCATTCGATCCATTAGGACGTAAAGGCACAGTGTTGCAGATTACAGGACACTCACTTCCCCCCTTGCTTTCATTGTGTTAGCTATTTATTTCACCTTCGCACTTCAGTGACAGTGCAGTGGTCACATTACCATATAGGATACCCTATAGAACTCAACCCACATTGCAGTCTTTATGAAGTACTGTAGCATGCAGTTACTGTTGCTACTGTAATCTAAGCAGATGTTTTACACAGTCTTATAAGCTAGCATACTATGAACTACTGTACCAAAAACCAAAACAATGGATAGTTGTATGTGATAGCCATACCTACCAGATTATGATGCTGGTGGAGGACCAGTCAGTTTCATAGTGTATTCTCATTGATCTGATTTCACGCACCCTCTGTAAAAATGTTATTTTTTATTATTTTTTATCCCTACTTTCTGTTCTCTACATCTTTGTTCTAGTTTGTAAACACATTTACTGCTTAATACATAACTACTGTTCAATAGGCCTAGATAGCTACGAAGGTTTGACAGAGTCCGGCCCTGAGAATCTCTCTCCAAATCTTCTCAACCTCAAAATCCTCCTAGGAAGGAATCTAGAGGATGGAGTCTAGAGCAAGGAAGAACCTCGAGGAAGAAAGAATCTCGAGGAAGGAATCTCGAGGAAGGAATCTCGAGGAAGAAAGAATCTCGAGGAAGGAATCTTGAGGAAGAAAGAATCTCGAGGAAGAAAGAATCTCGAGGAAGGAATCTCGAGGAAGGAATCTCGAGGAAGGAATCTCGAGGAAGGAATCTCGAGGAAGGAGTCTCGAGGAAGGAGTCTCGAGGAAGGAGTCTCGAGGAAGGAATCTTGAGGCAAACAGAAAAGTATTATGAAAGTTGTGTTCATCTAAGCATATCAATGTGATGATGATATATCCCTACCTGTGTGTATGTACTGACATGTATGTGTAACTGATAGATGCACACACACACATGTTAATGTTTTAAATATATGTAAATTGTCAAGTCTTTTGTCTGTAATGTATTTTTCGTTATGTGTCGGATCCCAGTAAGACTAGCTGTAGCTATTGGCGTCGGCTAACGGGGATCATAATGAAAAAATTCCAATCAAATATTTTTTTACAGTACATATTATCTAAAGGTTACATTGTTTGGTACTCAAGCAACTTTTAAAATGTAAGCTCTTACTTCTTAACATGGTAGTGTGTAACAGTCCTGACCTATTTATGTTAGTTTTTATGTGTTTTTGGTCAGGGCATGTGTTTTGGGTGGGCAGTCTATGTTATCTGTTTCTATGTTGGTTTCGGTTTGCCTGGTATGGCTCTTGATTAGAGGCAGGTGGTTTGCATTTTCCTCTAATCAAGAGTCATATTTAGGTAGGGCATTCTCACTGTTTGTTTGTGGGTGATTGTCTCCTGTGATGTTTCGTGTTGTTCGATATATTTTCACAAACGGGACTGTTTGGCTGTTCGTATGTTTCGATGTCCGTTCCTGTTCGTGAGTTTACGTTTCAGTTATGTAAGTTTATGTTCAGGTTTTCGTTCTACGTCGTTTTGTTATTTTGTAGTTTGAAAGTGTTTTGTTTAGTTCTCGTGTTGCCATCTGCATCGTTGTAATTTATAATAAAGATGGCATATTTCCCAGACTCCGCATTTTGGTCAGAAGATCCTTCTCTCCTCACCTCATCCGAGGATGAGGAGAGCGACAGCTATTACAGAATCACCCACCAAAATACAGAGACCAAGCGGTATGGGAATGCTCGACGGAGCAACAAGGACTTTTGGACTTGGGAGGAGATCCTGTCTGGTAGAGGACCCTGGGCGCAAACTGGGGAATATCGCTGCTCTGTGAGAAGAGTGAGGCAGTCACAGCCCAGGAGCGGTGGTTTAAGGAGGCAGCTAGGAGACGTGGATGGAAGCCGGAGAATCAAGCTCGTAACCGGAATTATGAGGGGACTCGTCTTGCACGGAAGCCCGAAAAGCCCGTGAGTAACTCCCAAAAATTTCTTGGGGGGGGGCTAAAGGGTAGTGGGCTAAGGGCAGGTAGGAGACCTGCGCCCACTTCCCAGGCTAACCGTGGAGAGCGGGAGTACGGGCAGACACCGTGTTACGCAGTAGAGCGCACGGTGTCTCCTGTACGTGTGCATAGCCCAGTGCGGGTTATTCCACCTCCCCGCACTGGTAGGGCTAGATACCCAGAACTGCCCATCAGTCCAGAGCTGTCTCTCTGTCCGGAGCTGCCTTTCAGTCCGGAGTTGCCCCTCTATCCTAATCTCCCTCTCTATCTTCATCTATCTCTATATTCTTATCTATCCCTCTATCTTGATTTATCTCTCTGTCCCGGTGTTATCCTTATTAAATATATTGTTAAGAGAATTGTGTGGGGGAAAAAAGAGGGTGGACATTCTTGAAGGGAGGGGGCTAGGATGGATTATGGTGGGGTGGGAACCGCGCCCGGAGCCTGAACCACCACCGTGGTCAACTGCCCACCCGGACCCTCCCCTGGACTTTGTGCTGGTGCGCCCGGCGTTCGCACCTTGGGGGGGGGGGGTACTGTAACAGTCCTGACCTATTTATGTTAGTTTTTATGTGTTTTTGGTCAGGGCATGTGTTTTGGGTGGGCAGTCTATGTTATCTGTTTCTATGTTGGTTTCGGTTTGCCTGGTATGGCTCTTGATTAGAGGCAGGTGGTTTGCATTTTCCTCTAATCAAGAGTCATATTTAGGTAGGGCATTCTCACTGTTTGTTTGTGGGTGATTGTCTCCTGTGATGTTTCGTGTTGTTCGATATATTTTCACAAACGGGACTGTTTGGCTGTTCGTATGTTTCGATGTCCGTTCCTGTTCGTGAGTTTACGTTTCAGTTATGTAAGTTTATGTTCAGGTTTTCGTTCTACGTCGTTTTGTTATTTTGTAGTTTGAAAGTGTTTTGTTTAGTTCTCGTGTTGCCATCTGCATCGTTGTAATTTATAATAAAGATGGCATATTTCCCAGACTCCGCATTTTGGTCAGAAGATCCTTCTCTCCTCACCTCATCCGAGGATGAGGAGAGCGACAGCTATTACATAGTGTTAACTGAAGCTCTTACTTCTTAACATGGTAGTGTTAACTGAAGCTCTTACTTCTTAACATGGTAGTGTTAACTGAAGCTCTTACTTCTTAACATGGTAGTGTTAACTGAAGCTCTTACTTCTTAACATGGTAGTGTTAACTGAAGCTCTTACTTCTTAACATGGTAGTGTTAACTGAAGCTCCTACTTCTTAACATGGTAGTGTTAATGTACTTTGAGTTTTTACTGTATATTTCCCATTATTGTCTTACTTCCTACCAAAGAAGTGAAAGCCTTCACAGTGCTGTCAAACTTCTGCTCATTGCAGAGAAATCGGTACTGCAGGGCTTTTTCTGTAGTTAGTTATAGGAAATAAGAAGTCACCAGTACCTTGCCTTTGTAGCACAATGTCAGACTTCAGAGGGACACACTTTCATCTGTAAGAAATAATTGGTAGAAAATTGTGTGTGTGGTGTGCAGTATTATTTTTCCTCCATCAAAGAAAAAAAGAGAACTGCAATTATTCTGCCACTTATCACGCTTCTCCTCGGTCTCGGACTGGTCTGCTTCAGAACCGCAGAAGAAGAATGAGGGACCTCTGAACATTTCTCTGAAATTTGCTGCAAAGCAAAACATTGCATTATGCTATGTAAAGCATAACAGCAGGGACACAATTCGCTTGATGTACACAACTGTTTTGCTCCCCTTTTTCTGAATACACACTACTACTTACCTAGCTATAGTATTGGCTGTGGCGATTTTAGCATGTAAATCTTGGTGGGGCAAACCCCCAAAATGTATGAATGCCAGCAAAGCCACTACACAACAAAACACTAAACAATACATCAATAACACTATGACGGTGACAAACGGTGCCCACAAACTGTTAGGTTCTACATAAAGTTGTCCCAACAGCAGAGCTTTCTTTTCAGCACAATGGAGTGAATCCTTACCACTGCTACACCTGGCTATCAGCGGAGTCTTGTCTGGCCGAGAAACAGTTCATTCAGCCTTATTTACTGCCTTTTAAAATAACATAGCTGATAAGGCTGACTTGCTTAAACAAATGTGGTTTCTACTAACAATTAAGATGTACAAACTATGGCATAAGAGGATTACGAGCGCATAAGAGGCAATACGTTATTTAGATTAAGACATTAATGATCGAGCTAGGACGGACATAGTCAATATAACTATTTGTTCACTTTTGAAATGTACAGCAACAGAATCAGAACATGGGCTGTTCTTACAGTATTCTCCATTTACACCAAGTCAGAACTGTAGGATAAGTAAAGGTGGCATATAAGCAGACAATGAAGGCTCTTACAATATTCAATGATTACATTTTTCAAAAACAGGCTATGGGCTACATGTGCACCACCAAGTCAGAACAGAAAGCTAAATTATGACGGGGAAAGGGACCAAATTATTAGGGTGAGGCACATGGGCTACTAACTGCTTACTACACAACATACACTTAGAATTACTTTCTTAACTACAATATACATATCTCCCTGGCATATTACATCATTTATGCAGCAGCATACAAGTGTAACGATGTGCGCTGAGAGTCGGGAAGCAAGTTCAGGTAGTGAGTGTTTCAATAAATAAATGAAACATAATACAAAACAAAATACACAAACAATGCACAGAGAGGAAACAGAAACAGAAACAATAATGCCTGGGGAAGGAACCAAAGGGAGTGACTTATAGAGGGCAGGTAATCAAGGAAGTGATGGAGTCCAGGTGAGTGATGATGCGCAGGTGCGTGTAACGAAGGTGACAGGTGTGCGCCATAATGAGCAGCCTGGTGACCTAGAGGCCAGAGAGGGAGCACACGTGACAACAAGACATTTGGGACTCACGTTGTTGTGCTGTGCTCACTTGAACAGGAAGGTGGCGCGACGGTCCTTCTTTGGCAAATTTTGTCATCAAACTGTCATCAAAGTCTGGTTATGCTCACTTACAAGCCCAAAGTGAAATGCTTACTTACAAGCCCTTAACCAACAATGCAGTTCAAGAAAGAGTAAAAAAAAAAAATTACTAAATAAAACATTTTGAATCAAGTGGCACAAGAAATGTACATAACAGTAACAAGGCTATATACAGGGTGTACCGGGTACCGAGTCAATGTGCGGGGGTACAACTGCGAACTCGGGAAAAACAAAGTCGAATCATGACGTCAGTGATCTTCAGTTCGGAGCTCTAGAAAAAGGTTGGAGTTCCCTACTTAGAATTCCGAGTTGGATGACTGTATTTTCCCAGTCATCTTGAACTCTATTAAGTCTGAGATTTCCCAGTTCTGAGTTTCCAGATGTGTTGAATGCGGCAGAAGTCATGCTGGATTGACAGCATGGCCAATGTATTCAACCTTTTATGGCCCACGATGTTGAATGTTTATCCTTTAAGCTTGGAAAAGAGACCCTTAAACCCAGACTTGAACCACACACCCACTCCACTGAATAGCAGGCTAATGATTGCTTTGTGACGAATAACACAGTTACATTGATAGAACCTAGTTCCATAATAACAGGGACTACTGATGTTAAAGCATGGAGAAGAGCCCATTGATGCCTGCCTATATATCGCACTACACCATGAAGGAAAATATATCGAACACAGAGTACATGCATTGCATATGTCCTCATGGCAAAGAACCGGGAAGATAAAAGCAGTCTTTCCAAAATTCCCTGGACGACTTCTGTTCCGTGAATGACGAAAGTTTGCTTTGGAATAATCTGCATTTTCAAAAAAGGGAAATATGTATAACTCTGTACATGCATTACATACTGTATGTCACGGTAAAGACAAGCAACCAGTGTCTAGTACCTGGAATTTTTGGGACAAATAACAGTGAATGCTAGAAGTTTCCTTTGCTGTGCAAGACATCTAAGTGAATAAATAAAAGCGTCCTTTATGTGACATGTTGGACCAGAGGATGGGATTATGAGCTTTTCACGGCTAAGGGAGATTTCTAATCTTCTGACAGCAGACTGAGAAAATCTGCCCCAGACTGACAAGGATGCCTCCCCATCCAGAAAATAAAAATTCTCTATCTAAGCTAGCTGAGTAGCCGTCCACATTAGTTCACATTGAGAAAATTCTGAGTGGATAAATAAGTGCATCTGACTAAATATGCAGGTACATTTCTCATACCCCCAAAAATTGAATTATAAAGTCAGAAAATGTACTGAATTCCTGAATATGAATCAGTTTCACTCTTTATATCCTTGATCAAGACATTTGCGACTGAGCTACAATGTCACACCTCTTCTAGCGGTCGATATGGCAGTTTTTCTAACATGTGTTGCCATTATCACAGTCCAAACTGCCTTCAGAATCAGAACATCTTAAGGTCATGGGTAACAATTAGTCAGAAAGCACCTGCAGCCTACAGATGATATGGATTCATTGAAACACTATAAAATTGTCCTTTTTTTTACAGACACCTGCATTGAAGAGCACTGATATTGCAAACAATTTTCTCAATGTTTTGCAGTCTTGACCCTCTGAAAACGGAAATACATAGATATCCTGGGGGTGATTTCACAGCTCTGTGGGCTGAACATTGCAGTCTTTGTGGCTCGGATTAAGAAGTGCGAGTGTGATTGGCAGAACTTCCTGTGCATGTGCCCATACCGTGGACTTGGATTTTGCATGACATTCCGAGGCTTTATTTTCCAATCCACAACTATCATTCTGTGCTTTCATTTTTTTATGACATTCCTTAAAGATTATTATTTGGTAGATACATTGACCAATGAGATTACAACCTATTTTGACCCACTCAAAAAGACAGCCAAAGGTTTGTTGAATTCCCAATGTGTTATCACTATGCCTTCAACCATCTAAAAGCACAACCAAATTCCAATGGAAAATCAATGTCTGATATTTGATTTAGTTGTCACCTAAATGTGTTATCACTGTGCTTTCAACCATTTAAAAGCACAACAAAGTTTGAATGGGAATACAATATATTTCAGATATTTTGTTTATTTATACAACAAGTTCATGTGTTATCACTGTGCTGAATCTAATAGCACAAGCAAATGATCTGGATTGCATTTGAGATTACATTAAAGTACATAGTGCAAGTGATAAATGCTGCTTGAGATTCTGTGAAGATTATTATAGCAATTGTGAAGACTTCCACAGACCTGCGACCCTGAATATGTACGCTTTCTATGATTACATAGGAAGACATTTATTTGTACAGTAACCTCACAAAGTAGCCCTGGATGTGTTACTCATTTGAAGGTTTATTAAATACTGTTACATTAGTTTGTAAGATAGCCTTAATATTAGGCTATTTACCATTCTGCAAAAGTGATGCTGAATTGTGTTTGGTTGACAATGAAACCAAATATCAACATTTGAAGGAGATGTTTCTTAGATAGCTCCATCTGTGCCACCGAGTCTGGCTTTAATTCCAGTTTGTCTACAAATTAATAATGTATATGTTGGATTCACGTTGAAATTAAAGTTAAAGAATAGGACTAAATCAAAAACTTTAAATACGGTTAAATTTGAACCTACTCTTTAACTTAGATTTTTGGTTGAGAAGAAGACGTGAATCCAACAAATGTATTATTAACTTGAACATTCCATACAAGTAGTCCATGTAGCCATTTGAATAATTGTTCAACAGTCTAATGGCTTGGGGGTAGAAGCTGTTAAGGAGCCTTTTGGACCTGGACTTGGCGCTCAAGTACTGCTTGCCCTGCGGTAGCAGAGAGAACAGTCTATAACTAGGGTGGCTGGAGTCTTTGACAATTTTTGGGGCCTTCCTCTGATAGTATAGAGGTCCAGGATGGCAGGAAGCTTGGCCCCAGTGATGTACTGGGCCGTACGCACTACCTTCTGCAACCGGTCAGGATACTCTCGATGGTGCAGCTGTAGAACTTTGAGGATCTGGGGACCCATGCCAAGTTTCAGGCATTGTTGTGCCCTCTTCACGACTGTCTTGGTGTGTTTTGCTCTCCTTTATCTGTAGTCCACGATCAGCTAATTTACATTTACATTACATTTAAGTCATTTAGCAGACGCTCTTATCCAGAGCGACTTACAAATTGGAAAGTTCATACATATTCATCCTGGTCCCCCCGTGGGAATTGAACCCTGGTCCCCCCGTGGGAATTGAACCCACAACCCTGGCGTTGCAAGCGCCATGCTCTACCAACTGAGCCACACGGGACCACTGCTCACGTTGAGGGAGAGGTTTTTGTTCTGGCAGCACACTGCCAGGTCTCTGAACTCCTTCCTATAGGCTGTCTCATCATTGTTGGTGATCAGGCCTACCACTGTTGTGTCGTCAGCAAACTTAATGGTGCTGGAGTCGTGCTTGGCCACACAGTTGTTGGTGAACAAGGAGTACAGGAGGGGACTAAGCACACACCCCTGAGGGGCCCACATGTTAAGGATCAACGTGGCAGATGTATTGTTGCCTACCCTTACCACCTGGGGATCGGCCCCGTCCGGATGTCCAGGATCCAGTTGCAGAGGGAGGTGTTTAGTCCCAGGGTCTTTAGCTTAGTGATGAGCTTTGAGGGCACTATGGTGTTGAATGCTGAGCTGTAGTCAATGAACAGCGTTCTCACATGGGTGTTTCTTTTGTCCAGGTGGGAAAGGGCAGTGGGGATTGCAATTGAGATTGCGTCATCTGTGGATCTGTTGGGGCAGTATGCGAATTGGAGTGGGTCTAGGGTTTCCAGGATGATGGTGTGGATGTGAGCCATGATTAGCCTTTCAAAGCACTTCATGGCTACAGACGTGAGTGCTACAGGGTGGTAGTCATTTAGGCAGGTTACCTTAGCGTTTTTGGGCACAGGGACTATGGTGGTCTGCTTGAAACATGTAAGTATTACAGACTCGGTCAGGGAGAGGTTGAAAATGCCAGTGAAGACACTTGCCAGTAGGTCCACGTATGCTCTGAGTACACGACCTGGTAATCCCGCCTGGCCCCGCGGCCTTGTGAATGTTGACCTGTTTAAAAGGTCTTACTCACATTGGCTACGGAGAGTGTGATCACACAGTCGTCCGGAACAGTTGGTACTCTCATGCATGCTTTGGTGTTGCTTGCCTCGAAGCAAGGATAAAAGGTATTTAGCTCGTCTGGTTGGCTCGCATCACTGGGCAGATCACGGCTGGATTTCCCTTAATAGTTTGCAAGCCCTGCCACATCCGACGAGCGTTAGAGCTGGTGTAGTAGGATTCAATCTTAATCCTGTATTGACACTTTGCCTGTTTGATGGTTTGCCTTAGGGCATTGCGGGATCTCTTATAAACATCCGGATTAGTGTCCCCCTCCTTGAAAGCGGCAACTCTAGCCTTTAATATTGTATTGTCTATTTTTTGTTGAATCCTGGGTGGAATTTAAACAATAGCTTTGATGACTTCCCGAATGCTATATTGCCTTAAATATCATTCTTTATTGATAAATGATTGATAAAAAAACGTAAAAAATGATTTTTTCTGTTGAACCTGACTTCGATAGCAACAGTGAATCTTTTAAGTAGAGATTTTAGTTATAGTCAGTCATTTCAAAGCTAAGCAGGGCTTGTTTGAATCCCTGGATGGGAGACCGAAGGGATAGCCGTAGATAGATGAACTCTCCAGTAGGAGGTACTGCCCAGCCTATTGCTTTTTTCTTGTGGTGGATATTACGTTGAAGATCTGACATTGTTTCAAAGTTACAAATTCAACATATTTTATACAAGGTTTGTCTATGTTGAAAATTGGTTTCCATGATGACATGATTCTGTGGTAGAAGTTTTACCCTCAAAACTTTTTTCATATCCAACGTATTTTCAACGTCGATTCCACTTCACAATATGTTGATTTAACCAGTTTTCGCCCAGTGGGTTGTTACCATATAATTTCCTGCTAAATACTCAATTCCAGCTGAAACAAGACTGGAAAATAAAGTATATATATTTTTTACCTGTGCTCAATCGTCAATAAATTGCTTCCATTGGTTAAATGTGCATTCTTGTGGAAAGTGTTCTTCCATTGAAACACATCCGCAAGTAATTCACCACTGGCAGTGGTTCCACTCAACTGTCTGAACACTTTCAAGTATCTTAATCAAGATACTCCAGTGCTGCAATTGTTCTTTAATATTAATGCAACCGCATTTGAGGTGGCACACAAGGTGAATTAAGAAGCAGAGAAATATATCACCTGGAGACTACAAAGGACCAGACAGTTGTGTTTGTAAGTCACTTCAAAACACTCCCTAATGAACTTGGCATTTAGATCCCTGAGCAGGCTGCATGGGAAGCTGAGGTCGTATTTGTCATCCATTTTATGGTCGAGGGAGGTTGTTCTTTAACTCACGGTGGCCGCATCCTGAAAAAAGGACTTGTGGGGACTATCAGATAAAACCATGGTGTACTAAAATATCTTTATTTCTTTACATTTCAGACAGTCACTCAGAGGGTGATTTGTACAATGATAGTTCATATTTATATACAGTATATTTATATACAGTATGTAAATATGCTGATGGACTGGAAGACAGAGCTTTTAACATTCAAAGCTTTCTGAGTATGACTGTTTTATTTTTCTGTGAACTAAACTACATGTTGTTAATCATTCAAAATGTACATCAAATATGTGAATACGCGGCCCAACAAGCTCAATTAGGCTATACTGCATGCTAAAGCAATACTGTAGTTCTGCTTCCAGTAAGTAGTGAATGTTGTTAACCTTCTGTAGAATGACACTTCTTTGGCCTGCTTTTATAAAGGGATTGCATTTACTGTAAAGAGCTTAATGCTTCTGAAAACCGCTGCTCTACTAACTATTCCTTAGCTAACAGTGTATTGCATAAATTAGGGGAAAGATGAGGTCTTGTATACAGTATTGAGCATACCACAATGCAGCAAATACAAGGCTTTTAGAAAATGAAAAACAGCTGGAGTTTCTGAGAAGGTTGAGGTGGTGATGCCCTGATTCCCTCACTCTCTTAACTTTGTCCATGTTGTTGCTCCTTTGTGCTGATTGCATCCCTGATTGTGTGAAGGGTCTGAGCTATTTGTTAATATTTTATGGTAGTTCTGTTGATTAGCAAAATACACCTGTGCTTGTCAGAGGGACTGGAAATCACTGTACGGGTTCGTTCACCTCTCTCCACAAACCATACACATTCAGTTGTGTTTTTTAATTAATTCAGAATTGCAGCACGCTGCCAAACAGAATTTGGATCAAATTCTTTGAGTGCAACACACAGCAACACGTTTGGCCCGAGCTAACTTGTCAATTAGATTTTTATTTAATGACTTGCAGTGCCACCATGCAATTACTTTAGCAGAGCCCAAACCTTATTATTGAAACTCTCCAATGGTCTTTGATGTGCTTTGGTGGTACGTTCAGCGCTCATTATCACCGTCCTTCAGACATTTGTCAATTCCTAAAAACAGTCCACAGCTAATTGATTCACATTGGGGGAAAAAATGTGCTGATCCGTGTTAATCTAAACGTGCATGAGTTGAAATGAATTATTTCACTTGAAACATTGAAGGGAAGATAGGATAATTTACTTGTCAGCAGAGCCTTTACAGTATGAAAATCACTTTATGGACAAATTAAACTAGCTAATTTAGGGGAAATGGCCTCTAGATTAAATATCTCCACAGGCTCAAATGTGGCTGAAAATATTACATTATGGGGTATAGGGGGATAGTTTGATGGAATTCAAGCAGTTCCAAGTGACTGAAATGCAATATAAAGTAAAAAGGGGGAATGGTGTACATGTATCAAGTTCCTCGTCTAAGTATAATGGGTCTAGTATTTTAATAGCAACATTTTTGAGTCAGTCAGATTAAACCCAGACATACATTAGTTGTCCCAAGAATGACAAGGCCAAACATAGATATATAGTTTAGGCCAAATATGAGTGTCAGTTGAGTGTTTAAGTGATGGATTATGTCCATCACTCAGTGGCTTTTTCGCTGTTCTCTTTACAAGCAGATACACTACATGACCAAAAGTATATGGACACCTGCTCGTCGAACGTCTCATTCCAAATTCATGGGCATTAATTTGGAGTTGGTCCCCACTTTGCTGCTATAACAGCCTCCACTTTTCTGGGTTGGCTTTAAAAACTTCTTCGGGATTGGTGTCCCTTCCACGGGACGGTTGAGCTAACATAGGCTAATGCGATTAGCACGAGGTTGTTCGTAACAAGAACATTTCCCAGGACATATACATATCTGATATTGGCAGAAAGCTTCAATTCTTGTTAATCTAACTGCACTGTCCAATTTACAGTAGCTATTACAGTGAAATAATACCATGTTATTGTTTGAGGAGAGTGCACAATTTTGAACATGAAAAATTATTAAATTGCACCTGGGCTGGAATAATACATTATGGCCTTTCTCTTGCATTTCAAAGATGATGGTACAAAAAAATACAAAAGAACGGTTGTTTTTTTCTTTGTATTATCTTTTACCAGATCTATTATGTTAACTTCTACTACATTCCTTTCATATTTCCATAAACTTCAAAATGTTTCCTTTCAAATGGTACCAAGAATATGCATATCCTTGCTTCAGGGCCTGAGCTACAGGCAGTTAGATTTGGGTATGTCATTTTAGGCGAAAATTGAAAAAAAGGGGCTAATCCTAATCCTTAAACTATATGTTGGAACATTACTTCAGGGACTTGCTTCCATTCAGCCACAAGAGCATTAGTGAGGTCGGGGATTGATATTGGGCAATTAGGCCTGGCTTGCAGTCAGCGTTCCAATTCATTGCAAAGGTGTTCGATGGGGTAGAGGTCAGGGCTCTGTGCAGGCCAGTCAAATTCTTTCACACATTTACATTTAAGTCTTTTAGCAGACGCTCTTATCCAGAGCGACTTACAAATTGGAAAGTTCATACATATTCATCCTGGTCCCCCCGTGGGAATTGAACCCACAACCCTGACGTTGCAAGCGCCATGCTCTACCAACTGAGCCACGGGAGCCACACCAATCTCAACAAACCATTTCTGTATAGAACTCGCTTTGTGCACGGGGTCATTGTCATGCTGAAGCAAGAATGGGCCTTCCCCAAACTGTCGGCACAAAGGTGGAAGCACAGAATCGTCTACAATGTCATTGTATGCTGTAGCGTTAAGGTTTCCCTTCACTGGAATTAATGGGCTTAGCCTGAACCATGAAAAACAGCCCAGACCATTATTCCTCCTCCACCAAACTTTACATTTGGCACTATGCATTGGGGCAGGTAGGGTTTTCCTGGCATCCGCCAAACCTAGATTTGTCCGTTGGACTGCCAGATGGTGAAGCACAATTCATCACTCCAGAGAACACGTTTCCACTCCTCCAGAGTCCAATGGCGGCGAGGTTTACACCACTGCAGCCAACGCTTGGCATTGCGCATGGTAATCTTCGGCTTGTGTACGACTGCACGGCCATGAAAACCCATTTCATGAAGCTCCCAAAAAACTGTTAATGTGCCGACGTTGATTCCAGAGATAGTTTGGAACTCAGTAGTGAGTGTTGCAACATAGGGCAGACCATTTTTATGGGCCACGCGTTTCAGTTCTGTGAGCTTGTGTGGCCTACCACTTTAGACGTTTCCACTTCACAATAACATCACTTACAGTTGACAGGGGCAGCTCTAGCAGGGCAATTTGACAAACTGACTTGTTCAGTAAGTCCATTCCACTGCCAATGTTTGTCTATTTATTTTTGTTGTTTTATTTAACCTTTCTTTAACTAGACAAGTCAGTTAAGAACAAATTCTTATTCACAATGATGCCCTACCCCGGCCAATCCCTAACCTGGATAACGCTGGGACAAATATGCGCCGCTCTATGGGACTCCCAATCACGGCAGGTTGTGATACGGTCTAGAATCAAACCAGGGTCTGTAGTGATCTCTAACACTAAGATGCAGTGCCTTAGACCGCTCCACCACTCGGGAGGCTATGGAGATGGCATGGCTGTGTTCTCGATTTTATATACATGCCAGCAACGGGTGTGGCTGAAATAGCCGTATCCACATACTTTTGTATAAACAGTGTCATCAGAAAGTATTCAGATGCTTTGACTTTTTCCACATTTTGTTACGTCACAGACTTATTGATTACATTGTTTTCCCCCTTATCAATCTACACACAATACCACATAATGACAAAGCAAAACAGGTTTTTAGAAATTTTTGCAAATGTTAAAAAAAATAAAATAGAGATATTACATTTACATTATTTATTTTTTTTTACATTTAAGTCATTTAGCAGACGCTCTTATCCAGAGCGACTTACAAATTGGTGCATTCACCTTATGACATCCAGTGGAACAGCCACTTTACAATAGTGCATCTAAATCTTTTAAGGGGGGGGGGGGGTCAGAAGGATTGCTTTATCCTATCCTAGGTATTCCTTGAAGAGGTGGGGTTTCAGGTGTCTCCGGAAGGTGGTGATTGACTCCGCTGTCCTGGCGTCGTGAGGGAGTTTGTTCCACCATTGGGGTGCCAGAGCAGCGAACAGTTTTGACTGGGCTGAGCGGGAACTGTACTTCCTCAGTGGTAGGGAGGTGAGCAGGCCAGAGGTGGATGAACGCAGTGCCCTTGTTTGGGTGTAGGGCCTGATCAGAGCCTGAAGGTACTGAGGTGCCGTTCCCCTCACAGCTCCGTAGGCAAGCACCATGGTCTTGTAGCGGATGCGAGCTTCAACTGGAAGCCAGTGGAGAGAGCGGAGGAGCGGGGTGACGTGAGAGAACTTGGGAAGGTTGAACACCAGACGGGCTGCGGCGTTCTGGATGAGTTGTAGGGGTTTAATGGCACAGGCAGGGAGCCCAGCCAACAGCGAGCTGCAGTAATCCAGACGGGAGATGACAAGTGCCTGGATTAGGACCTGCGCCGCTTCCTGTGTGAGGCAGGGTCGTACTCTGCGGATGTTGTAGAGCATGAACCTACAGGAACGGACCACCGCCTTGATGTTAGTTGAGAACGACAGGGTGTTGTCCAGGATCACGCCAAGGTTCTTAGCGCTCTGGGAGGAGGACACAATGGAGTTGTCAACCGTGATGGCGAGATCATGGAACGGGCAGTCCTTCCCCGGGAGGAGGAGCAGCTCCGTCTTGCCGAGGTTCAGCTTGAGGTGGTGATCCGTCATCCACACTGATATGTCTGCCAGACATGCAGAGATGCGATTCGCCACCTGGTCATCAGAAGGGGGAAAGGAGAAGATTAATTGTGTGTCGTCTGCATAGCAATGATAGGAGAGACCATGTGAGGTTATGACAGAGCCAAGTGACTTGGTGTATAGCGAGAATAGGAGAGGGCCTAGAACAGAGCCCTGGGGGACACCAGTGGTGAGAGCGCGTGGTGAGGAGACAGATTCTCGCCACGCCACCTGGTAGGAGCGACCTGTCAGGTAGGACGCAATCCAAGCGTGGGCCGCGCCGGAGATGCCCAACTCGGAGAGGGTGGAGAGGAGGATCTGATGGTTCACAGTATCGAAGGCAGCCGATAGGTCTAGAAGGATGAGAGCAGAGGAGAGAGAGTTAGCTTTGGCAGTGCGGAGCGCCTCCGTGATACAGAGAAGAGCAGTCTCAGTTGAGTGACTAGTCTTGAAACCTGACTGATTTGGATCAAGAAGGTCATTCTGAGAGAGATAGCAGGAGAGCTGGCCAAGGACGGCACGTTCAAGAGTTTTGGAGAGAAAAGAAAGAAGGGATACTGGTCTGTAGTTGTTGACATCGGAGGGATCGAGTGTAGGTTTTTTCAGAAGGGGTGCAACTCTCGCTCTCTTGAAGACGGAAGGGACGTAGCCAGCGGTCAAGGATGAGTTGATGAGCGAGGTGAGGTAAGGGAGAAGGTCTCCGGAAATGGTCTGGAGAAGAGAGGAGGGGTTAGGGTCAAGCGGGCAGG
The DNA here is from genome assembly GCF_029448725.1 of Salvelinus fontinalis. Taxonomy (NCBI): domain Eukaryota; kingdom Metazoa; phylum Chordata; class Actinopteri; order Salmoniformes; family Salmonidae; genus Salvelinus; species Salvelinus fontinalis. The sequence continues at coordinate 60,269,907 of NC_074670.1, read as the reverse complement.
TTGTTGGGCGGCCGGCCGTCACAAGACGCGAGATTTCATCTGGAGAGAGAGGGGAGAAAGAGGTCAGAGCACAGGGTAGGGCAGTGTGAGCAGAACCAGCGGTGTCGTTTGACTTAGCAAACGAGGATCGGATGTCGTCGACCTTCTTTTCGAAATGGTTGACGAAGTCGTCTGCAGAGAGGGAGGAGGGGGGGGGGGATTCAGGAGGGAGGAGAAGGTGGCAAAGAGCTTCCTAGGGTTAGAGGCAGATGCTTGGAATTTAGAGTGGTAGAAAGTGGCTTTAGCAGCAGAGACAGAAGAGGAAAATGTAGAGAGGAGGGAGTGAAAGGATGCCAGGTCCGCAGGGAGGCGAGTTTTCCTCCATTTCCGCTCGGCTGCCCGGAGCCCTGTTCTGTGAGCTCGCAATGAGTCGTCGAGCCACGGAGCGGGAGGGGAGGACCGAGCCGGCCTGGAGGATAGGGGACATAGAGAGTCAAAGGATGCAGAAAGGGAGGAGAGGAGGGTTGAGGAGGCAGAATCAGGAGATAGGTTGGAGAAGGTTTGAGCAGAGGGAAGAGATGATAGGATGGAAGAGGAGAGAGTAGCGGGGGAGAGAGAGCGAAGGTTGGGACGGCGCGATACCATCCGAGTAAGGGCAGTGTGGGAAGTGTTGGATGAGAGCGAGAGGGAAAAGGATACAAGGTAGTGGTCGGAGACTTGGAGGGGAGTTGCAATGAGGTTAGTGGAAGAACAGCATCTGGTAAAGATGAGGTCAAGCGTATTGCCTGCCTTGTGAGTAGGGGGGGAAGGTGAGAGGGTGAGGTCAAAAGAGGAGAGGAGTGGAAAGAAGGAGGCAGAGAGGAATGAGTCAAAGGTAGACGTGGGGAGGTTAAAGTCACCCAGAACTGTGAGAGGTGAGCCGTCCTCAGGAAAGGAGCTTATCAAGGCATCAAGCTCATTGATGAACTCTCCGAGGGAACCTGGAGGGCGATAAATGATAAGGATGTTAAGCTTGAAAGGGCTGGTAACTGTGACAGCATGGAATTCAAAGGAGGCGATAGACAGATGGGTAAGGGGAGATAGAGAGAATGACCACTTGGGAGAGATGAGGATCCCGGTGCCACCACCCCGCTGACCAGAAGCTCTCGGGGTGTGCGAGAACACGTGGGCAGACGAAGAGAGAGCAGTAGGAGTAGCAGTGTTATCTGTGGTGAGCCATGTTTCCGTCAGTGCCAAGAAGTCGAGGGACTGGAGGGAAGCATAGGCTGAGATGAGCTCTGCCTTGTTGGCCGCAGATCGGCAGTTCCAGAGGCTACCGGAGACCTGGAACTCCACGTGGGTCGTGCGGGCTGGGACCACCAGGTTAGGGTGGCCGCGGCCACGCGGTGTGAAGCGTTTGCATGGTCTGTGCAGAGAGGAGAGAACAGGGATAGACAGACACATAGTTGACAGGCTACAGAAGAGGCTACGCTAATGCAAAGGAGATTAGAATGACAAGTGGACTACACGTCTCGAATGTTCAGAAAGTTAAGCTTACGTTGCAAAAAAATAAATAAAAAATCTTATTGACTAAAATGATATGGTACTGCTGGCTGGTGAAGTAGGCTGGCTAGCAGTGGCTGCGTTGTTGAAAGTGTAGCTGGCTACCTAACCTCGACAATTTCTCTAAATTTCTCTAAACTACACAATTATCTTGGATACAATGACAGCAAAGACAACTATGTAGCTAGCTAACACTACGCTAATCAAGTCGTTCCGTTGTAATATAAGTTTCTACAGCACTGCTATTCGGTAGAAGTTGGCTAGCTAGCAGTGTTAGCTAGCAGTGTTGGCTAGGTAGGAGAACGGCAGCGCGGCGGACGAAAATAGCTGGCTAGTTAACCGATAATTACTCAAAACTACACAATTATCTTAGATACAAAGATAGCAAAGACAACTATGTAGCTAGCTAACACTACACTAATTAAGTCGTTCCGTTGTAATGTAATCGTTTCTACAGTGCTGCTATTCGGTGGCTAGCTGGCTAGCTAGCAAGGGTTGACTACGTTACGCTACGTTAGGACGAAAATAGCTGGCTAGCGAACCTCAATAACTACACAATTATCTTTGATACAAAGACGGCTATGTAGCTAGCTAAGTAGCTAGCTAAGATCAAACAAATCAAAGATAGCAAAGACAACTGTGTAGCTAGCTAACACTACACTAATCAAGTCGTTCCGTTGTAATGCAATCGTTTCTACAGTGCTGCTATTCGGTGGCTAGCTGGCTAGCTAGCAGTGTTGACTACGTTACGTTACGTTAGGACGAAAATAGCTGGCTAGCGAACCTCAATAACTACACAATTATGTTTGATACAAAGACGGCTATGTAGCTAGCTAAGATCAAACAAATCAAACCGTTGTACTGTAATGAAAATGAAAAAAAATATATTACATTTACCTAAGTATTCAGACCCTTTTCTCAGTACTTTGTTGAAGCACCGTTGGCAGTGATTACAGCACCGAGTCTTCATGGGTATGATGCTACAAGCTGGGCACACCTGTATTTGTGGAGTTTCTCCCATTCTTCTCTGTAGATTTTCTCAAGCTCTGTCAGGTTGAATGGGGAACATTGCTGCACAGCTATTTTCAGGTTTCTCCATGGATGTCCGATTGGGTTGAAGTCCGGGCTCTAGCTGGGCCTCTCAAGGACATTCAGAGAGTTGTCCCGAAGCCACTCCTGCATTGTGTTGGCTGGGTGATTAGTGTTGTTGTCCAGTTGGAAGGTGAACCTTCGCCCCAGTCTGAGGTACTGAGCGTTCTGGAGCAGGATTTCATCATGGGTCTCTCTGTACTTTACTCTGTTCATCTTTCCCCCGATCCTGCCTAGTCTCCCAGTCACTGCCACTGAAAAACATCCACATAGCATGATGCTGCCACCACCATGCTTCACTGTAGGGATGGTGCCAGGTTTCCTCCAGACATGACACTTAGCATTCAAGCCAAAGAGTTCAATCTTGGTTTCAGGTGCCTTTTGACAAACTCCAAGTGGGCTGTCATGTGCCTTTTACTGAGGAGTGGCTTCCAACTGGCCACTCTACCATAAAGGCAAATTGGTGGAGTGCTGCAGAGATGGTTGTCCTTCGGTAAGGTTCTCCCATCTCCATAAAGGAACTCTGGAGGTCTGTCAGTCTCGGCGCTCTATGGACAATTCCTTTGACCTCATGGTTTGGTTTTTACTCTGACATGCACTGTCAACTGTGTGTGCCTTTTCAAATCATGCCCAATCAATTGAATCTACCACAGTTGGACTCCAATCAAGTCGTAGATACATCTCAAGGATGATCAATGGAAACAGGATGCACTTAAAATCAATTCCGAGTCTCATAGAAAAGGGTCTGAATACTTACGTAAATAAGGTATTTCTGTTTTTTTAATCTTTAATACATTTGCAAACGTTTTCGCATTTTCATTATGGGGTGTTGTGTGTAGATAGATGTGGGGAAAAAAAGATTGAATACATTTTAGAATAAGGCTGTAACGTAACAAAATGTGGAAAAAGTCTGAATACTTTACAAATGCACTGTATCCCAGATGGGTTGACATTTCACCTATCAACGTCTTCATCCACTTGATGTCACTAGCTAGCTATCCAGCTAACGTTAGCTAGGCAACGTTATCCATGAAGCTAGCCCCTGATAAATCGTTCGGGTAACCTGTGCCTTGCGAGGCTGCCTACTATAGCCAAGTGAATGTCAGTAGCTCATCACAATACTAGCTTTTTTCTTATTCACCGTTTCACCGGCAGCCCATCCAACAGCTCCAGATCGAGTGCATTACAGACAGCAGTAAGCCATAGCACCAGGTTGTAAACAGGAAGTAATGAGCCTGCACATGTACATCTTTTGTATGTGGTTCCAAATTAACTAAAGTCAGCTCTTGCAAGACACCTATGTGACCGACCCGCTTGATTCGGTCTTATGTAGTAAAATCTGAAATTGTATTCTTTACATTGGATAAAAGTAGAGACTCAGAGCTGAAAATGGTATATCATACACTACAGTTTAGGAACAATGGGAAAAAAATTCTGCTTTGAAAGTGGATAAACTTGTAGCTTCACTTTTGAGAAAATGTCCCATTAATGTTTTGGTACACCTACTGGAGAGCTCTTCTTTGTCTACACCCATTCAGCATCATTCACACCCTCTAAAGTGCTAGCCCCACCCATTTTTCTAAGGATTTATATGTGAAGCCATGTACTAAACAACCAAAGATTTCAAGACTAAGGCTGGTTTATACTACAGGTGTGTTCGTAAATTTAATCTTGAGTGCGTTGTCAGATTGTCCGTTTGTAAATTCAGAGCGTTCCACTCTCGGAGTGCACTGGACACTCTGGCCGAGGAGTAGGGTTGATCCGAGCATTCTGACCTAACAACAGCAGTCGAGCACCCAATTTTGCTAGCTTGCTAGCTACTTCCAGACAAAAATGAGAGAACGGCTCACTCTGACCATTTTACTCGCCCTAGCAGAGCTGGTTAGGTTGTTTTTATGTTATCCAGAGTGCTGGCAACAATTTAATTACACTTTTTTGGCAATGTTTATTGGCACTGGCCATATTCCGTGAATTCATCAGTTATTCTGCGCTCTGGCACACTCACACGAGAGTGCTCTGAAATCGGAGTAGATAGCCAGAGCCAGCTACATCTATGCATCTATCTAGATCGCCAGACCCAGCTACATCGATTGACAGTTGTCACAGTGACATCATGAACATTCTATTGAAATGGTTACTTGTATAGTGGAGTCTTTTGTTTAGATATGTAGCTAAATAGCTAAACAATTAACCATAATCCCAACTCCTGAAGTTACCACTCTGCATGAATCTGCAGGTAGCTAACCAACCAGGTTCAATGTTAGCTAGCTAATATTAGGCTATAACTAGCAATGCAAATGGCTCTGAGATATGAATAATATAATTACACAGATCATACACGTAACGTTAGCTAGTGAGCCAGCTAGCTAGCTAGCTAACAATACACTTTCATTTGAAATGAAAATGACTTTCTGACCAAATTAAAAACGTGTAATATGTGAAAATTTTGCTAGCTAGACTATCTTTCCCATATACATGGATGGATGCTTCTCCCTCTCTGTCATGGATGCCATGGTTGCCCTTAGTTTGAAGATGTGCACCGGTGACAGGTGTCTTATACAACAGCCTTCTGTGTGTTCTCTTTTCCACTCCTATCGTGGAAATACAAATCAATAATGAGGAGAGACAAGGTCAATCACCAATCAGGATATTACTTTATTCAAAACATAACATTGATTAATTATTGCAAAAATGAAGCTGGTCAATGAACCACCCTTAGATGGTTCGTTGAGAGCCCAACGAGCGGATTTGAGCCACATCATTTTATAGCAAAGTACATCCTCCTGAATGTTCATGAAAAAAAACAGATATATGGAATGGGTCACAAGGTGAGACTTGATAAATGAGAAAGGAGTATCCCCCAGCCAGATGTAATGTAAGAAAACCAGCGTTTGGCCCCTAAAACAAGGCTCTAATCTCGTCCCTGGTACCTCACAGCACAGAAACACCCCTATTTCAAAAGTATAGACACAATATAGTTCTAAAAACCCTATTCTGTTGCATAAAGCAACCATTTGATGCAATAACAGTATTATCACATAATCTTGGAATTTCACCCACAACACTCCGTCTGCATGTTTGCAATCAAACGCAATACTTTTCTTCATCTCCTTAGCTATCATACTCTAATTCCACTGATTTTAAAACTCGGTCCTTCAGAAAGTGGAAAGCGACACTTACGCAGTTCTACTAGGCGATATCTTTCAAAAAAGCAGTGTTAGAAAGGATTACCTACACATACTGACCAGCTCAAATAGACAGAAGCATGCTACAAAGCAGACCAATTCGAACTCATCTCTTGGGATGTCCAGCACACTCATTATCTCAGCCAATCATGGCTAGCGGGAAGGTTGCTGGCTTTTTCTGTGGCTAAACCAACTAGGCTCGTATTTACAGATGGCATACAAGTTTGTTATTAAGGCACATGAAAGTTCACATGTTCCAGAAGGCATTTCTGGCCCAAAACACATTTTGATAAAAATAAAAAGTTTACGTTCAAATATCTCTCATGTTTAGTAGTGACACGTGACATACAGTATGCCTAGTTTCCTGAAACGAGTCACCTACAGTCAGATTGAAATGTACGTTATTTTATCACAAAACACTATATTGACGCGGAAAAATCCTATATTTAATTTAGGATTTCCTTGTTCAAGCCCAAATATCATACGTTGACTATAACGATGGCTTGACTTAAATCGTTGTGCAACATCACAGGTAAGCTCTGAGCATCGTCTTTCAGCTGAAAAAGTGTATTTTCGCTGGTTTGGGAATTTTATTGAACATTTAATCATCAACTCATCCATTTACTTTTCCCTTTTCTCCTGTCAGTGCCTCCAAAAAAATGGATGGGTGGTTTTTGGTGCGTGGTGACTTGTGTCTCTTTTCGATTAGCCAATTTCTTCCCAACAGCCAGCCACAGGTTGTAAAATCTCTGTTGTGCTTCAAATGAGGGCATTGCAGAATAATTGCTTTTGCCATCTGGGATGTTGTGTCATTTGTTTGGATAATGGACGCCAGCCAGCCATTGTTTATTTGCAATTTACGAGAATAATAACCCTCCCAAATAAAGAGGGGTTAACTGAGACTTAAGTTGAATTGATCAAGTCAGAATTGATCGAACTAAAAGTAATTTGACTAGTGATTACTGGATGATGTCATAGGAGGAAGTACCAGATGGCAAATACAGGTGTAGGATCTTAATTTGACCAGTATTGTCAGAGCAAAATAATCCTGCAGCAACAGGATTTGAATGTTTAGTCCATAATGTTGCTTGATCGGTGGTTAGCTGGCCAAAAGTAGGCTACATGAAAAGTGCAACACTGTAAATATGGGGTGGCAGGTAGCTTAGTGGTTAGAGTGTTGGGCCAGTAAGCGAAAGGTTGTTGGATCAAATCCCCGAGCTGTCGTTCTGTCCCTGAACAAGGCAGTTAACCCACTGTTCCCCGGTAGGCTGTCATTGTAAATAAGAATTTGTTTTTAACTGACTTGCATAGTTAAATAAAATATAACCCTGGGTTTTCTGTGAATTTATGTGAAGCTCAGCTGTGGTGCAGGAAAATAGTCAGCAACAAGAGTGATTAAATGAAGATCATACATCTATAGAATGCTATCAACTATATATACTGCAAGTATCTCTTTTGTACAGCCAATAAAGCTTCACTGAACCCCAGGATAAACACAGAAGTACAGTGAAATTATTGCAAATGCATAGCTTCATTTTGTCTGAGCAAGAAAGTGATGCAGAGCAAGTGAAGAGTGACACAATAGGAGGTCTTGGTTCTTTCATCCAAACTGCTTGCACGCGTCAACAAGCGTCTGCGTAGCCAGGCGCTAAAATAGAACTTAAGCATTTTTTATGCTTGACACGCTGCAAGTCTCGCCTCTCCCATCTCCTCGTTGGTTTTTAGGAAAATATACCCACGTGGGTGATCGAAAGACGAACTGAGGTGCAGTCCAGTTGGGGGTGGTAATACACCTTAAAGTTGGCTGCCAACCGCCATTTAAAGTCCAAAGAAGAAGAGAGATTACTAGAAACTAACAAGGTTTACCCTTTTATCTGTGGATTAATTGTCGGAGTAGAGGACCTTGTGGATTTCAGGTAAAATAACAACCCAATGTTGATATCCTAGGAGAAATTAGCTAGTAACAGCAAACTAGCTAGCTAACTTGCCATGAGTGTTTCATGCGTTTTGACCTGTCCCCAAATTAATATAGTTGGTTCAGAGTTCATTTTGATATTTCAACCTGCGTGTCCTGATCGCGTCTGGTTTGGATGGACAAAATCCACTTGCATGCGATGGCGCATGTGCGTGCCCGGTCTAGTTTGTAAGATATCATATAAAAGATTTTGCTGCGACTCTTATGTGGCAGATGTTACAAATATTTGTTGGCTTTATGTGATTAATAAGGAGCATCCAGACGCTGCGCTTGATGAATTTATGACTTTGGATCTACCAATTATTGATAAACATGCACCTTTTAAGAAACTGACTGTTAGAACTGTTAAGGCTCCATGGATTGATGAGGAATTGAAAAACTGTATGGTTGAAAGAGATGGGGCAAAAGGAGTGGCTAAGTCTGGCTGCACATCTGACTGGCTGACTTACTGCAAAATTGAGAAATGATATGACTAAACTCAACAAAAGATGAAGAAACTATATTATGAAGCCAAGATCAATGATATAAAGAATGATTTTTTTTGAAAGACTTTGGAGTACTTTAAATTAAATTACGGGCGGCAAGACATTCAACTCCATCTTTCATCGAATAAGATGGCTTATTCATCACAAAACAATGATGTTGCCAATGAAATTAATGATTACTTCACAGGCAAAGTGGGCAAACTTAGGCAGGAAATGCCAACAATGAACAGTTAGCCATCGTACTCATGCATAAAAATAAAAAAATGAAAGAAAACCATTGTAAATTAGTCTGGGAGAGATGGAAAAATTATTGTTATCAATCAATAATGACAAACCTTTTGGAATTGACAACTTAGACGGAAGCTACTGAGGATGGTAGCTGACTCTATAGCCACTTCTATCTGTCATATCATTAATCTGAGCCTGGAGGAAAGTATTTGTCCTCAGGCCTGGAGGGTTGCCAGTCATTTCACTACCCAAGAGTGGTAAAGCAGCCTTTACTGGTTCTAACAGCAGACCTTTTAGCTTGCACATTTTTTGGGTGGAAAAAATGTTGTTTGACCAAATACGATGCTATTTCTCTGTAAGCAAATTAACAAGACTTTCAGCACACTTATAGAGAAGGACAATCAACATGTACTGCACTGACACAAATGACTGATGATTTGTTGAATGAAATGTATATTAAGAAGATTGTGGGAGCTGTACTGTTTGATATCAGTGCAGCCTTTGATATTCTTGCCCATAACCTGTTGATGAAACAACGTATGTGTTATGGCTTTTCAACCTCTGCCATATCGTGGATTCATAGCTATCTATCTAATAAAACTCAGAGGGTTTTCTTTAATGGAAGCTTCTCTAATGTCAAACATGTAAAGTGTGGTGTACCGCAGGGCAGCTCTATAGGCCGTCTACTCTTTTCTGTTTTTACCAATGACCTGCTACTGGCATTAAACAAAGCATGTGTGTCCATGTATGCTGATGATTCAACCATATACTCATCAGCAACCAGAGTTAATGAAGTCACTGAAACCCTTAACAAGAGATGCAGTCTGTTTTGGAATGAGTGGCCAGTGTTTACGGACATATTCAATCTCTCCTTATCCCAGTCTGCTGTCCCCACATGCTTCAAGATGGCCACCATTATTCCTGTACCCAATAAATCTAAGGTAACTGAACAAAATGACTATCACCCCATAGCACTCACTTCTGTCATCATGAAGTGCTTTGAGAGACTAGTCAAGGATCATATCATCTCTACCTTACCTGACACCCTAGACCCACTTCAACTTGCTTAGCGCCCCAATAGATCCACAGATGATGCAATTGCCATCGCAATGCCTACTGCCCTATCCCATCTGGACAAGAGGAATACCTATGTAAGAATGTTGTTTATTGACTACAGCTCAGCATTCAACACCATAGTACCCTCCAAGCTCATCATTAAGCTCGAGGCCCTGGGTCTGAACCTCACCCTGTGCATCTGGGTTCTGGACTTCCTGATGGGCCGCCCCCAGGTGGTGAAGGTAGGAAACACCTCCACTTCGCTGATCCTCTGCACTGGGGCCCCACAAGGGTGTAGGCTGTAGAAACTTGTCTTGGAACCTAAAACCCACACAAACGTTTACAGATGCACAATTGAGAGCATCCTGCCGGCCTGTATCACCGCCTGGTATGGCAATTGCACCGCCCGCACCTGCAGGGCTCTCCAGAGGGTAGTGGGATCTCCCCAACGCATCACCGGGGGCAAAATACCTGCCCTCCAGGACACCTACAGCACCCGATGTCACAGGAAGGCCAAAAACATAATGAAGGACAACAACCACCTGAGCCACTGCCTGTTCACCCCGCTGTCATCCAGAAGACGAGGCCAGTACAGGTGCATCAAAGCTGGAGCCGAGAGACTGAAAAACAGCTTCTATCTCAAGGCCATCAGACTGTTAAATTGCCATCACTGGCACATTAGAGGCTGCTGCCCTATATATTGTACATAGACTTGAAATCACTGGCCACTTTAATAATGGAACAGTAGTCACTTTAATGTTTACATATTTTGTATCTCATATTACTGTATTCTATTCTATTCTACTGTATCTTTAGTCTATGCCGCTCTGACATTGCTCATCCAAATATTTATATATTCTTAATTCCATTCCTTTACTTTAGATTTGTGTGTATTGTTTGTATTGTTGTGAAATTGTTCGTTATTTCTTGTTAGATATTACTGCACTGTTGGAGCTAAAAACACAAAAAATGTTTCTACACCCACGTGTATGTGACCAATAACATTTGATTTAATTTGTAATAAACTGGTCCTGAACATCTCTCAAACTAAAAGTATTTTATTTGGTACAAATCATTTTCTAGACCTCAGCTGAATCTGGTAATGAATGGTGTGGCTGTTGAACAAGTTGAGGCGACTAAATTACTTGGTGTTACCTTAGATTGTAGATCTGTCATGGTCAAAACGTATTGATTCAATGGTTGTACAGATGGGGGGAGGTCTGTCCATAATAAAGAGATGCTCTGCTTTTTTGACACCACACTCCACAAAGTCCTGCATGCTCTAGTTTTATCTTATCTTGATTATTGTCCAGTCATATGGTTAAATGCTACAAAGAAAGACCTAGATAATATGCAGCTGGCCCAGAACAAAGCCACATGTCTTGCTCTTCATTTTAATCAGAGGGATAATGTTAATACTATGCATGCCAGTCTCTCTTGGCTAAGAGTTGAGGAAAGACTGACTGCATCACTTCTTGTTTTTAAAAGAACCATTCATGTGTTGGAAATTCTAAATTGTTAGCATACAGCACTGACACACACACTTACCCCACCAGACATGCCACCAGGGGTATTTTCACAGTCCCAGGTCCAGAGCAAATTCAAGAAAACGTACAGGATTATACAGAGTCATGAGTGCATGGAACTCCCTTCCACTTCATATAGCGCAAGTGAACAGCAAACCCGGTTTCAAAAAAAATAAATAAAGCAACACCTCATGGCCCAACGCCTCTCCCCCTTTTTGGTTCTAGATAGCACCTTCATTTCTAAGAGTGTACTTAAGTGTCACACTCACAAAGTAACACTTAGAAGATACATTGTCTGTTTTACTGAATGTTTTCTTGACTCTCAGATGACGTCCTTGATATCCCCAGCCAGCAGTCAGCAGCTTTGGTGTGGGACTCCAGAACGGCAGTACCCTAATAATATGGCCAAATATCCATTCTGATAGGGGCCGTTCAGTTGTTTCAGGATGGTAAGTTGGTGGTTGAAGCTATCTCTCTAGTGGTGTGGGGGCTGTGCTTTGGCAAAGTGGGTGGGGTTGTATCCTGCCTGTTTGGCCCTGTCCGGGGGTATCATCGGATGGGGCCACAGTGTCTCCTGACCCCTCCTGTCTCAGCCTCCAGTATTTATGCTGCAGTAGTTTATGTGTCGGGGGGGCTTGGGTCAGTCTGTTATATCTGGAGTACTTCTCCTGTCTTATCCGGTGTCCTGTGTGAATTTAAGTATGCTCTCTCTAATTCTCTCTTTCTTTCTTTCTCTCTCTCGGAGGACCTGAGCCCTAGGACCATGCCTCAGGACTACCTGGCATGATGACTCCTTGCTGTCCCCAGTCCACCTGGTCGTGCTGCTGCTCCAGTTTCAACTGTTCTGCCTGCGGCTATGGAACCCTGACCTGTTCACCGGACATGCTACCTGTCCCAGACCTGCTGTTTTCAACTCTCTAGAGACAGCAGGAGCGGTAGAGATACTCTCAATGATCGGCCATGAAAAGCCAACTGACATTTACTCCTGAGGTTCTGACTTGTTGCACCCTCGACAACTACTGTGATTATTATTATTTGACTATGCTGGTCATTTATGAACATTTGAACATCTTGGCCATGTTCTGTTATAATCTCCACCCGGCACAGCCAGAAGAGGACTGGCCACCCCTCATAGCCGGGTTCCTCTCTAGGTTTCTTCCTAGGTTTGGGCCTTTCTAGGGAGTTTTTCCTAGCCACCGTGCTTCTACACCTGCATTGCTTGCTGTTTGGGGTTTTAGGCTGGGTTTCTGTACAGCACTTTGAGATATCAGCTGATGTAAGAAGGGCTATATAAATACATTTGATTTTAATTGATTTGATTCAACACCCATTGATTTAGTGTATATTAGGCTTTAATGTCACTGATGGTGCTTAACGTTTCTAAGTAACACATTGAAGTAAGTGAGTCGTATGTCAGTCTCAGTCATTTTGCTCTAGATATTATTATGTAAAGAGTACTTACCCTCCCCGCTCGGGCCCCAAATGCTGATCTGGCATCCAACTCGATGTGTGAACTTCAACTTTTGCTGCATCTCTATTCATCATAACTCATTATGGGGCCGAACAGCTGGCGATATGGGGATGCAGCATCATCGTGACCCATCTATCCATCCACTTCCATCTGTTTCAGACCATTAACTCAGTAGATGGGCCTGTATCTGGCGTAAATGCCTTCCTAGAGCCCTCTAATCCTGCTCATCTATCTCCTCGTCTGTCCGCTCATTTCAAAAACCTTTGTGTTCTTTCCATTGCCATGCCAACAGATGCATCCAAAATGGGATGTGATCCGCAGACTGCGGGATACATTTGATTTTGATTTAATTTGAACAGCAAACCTGGTTTCAAAAAACAAATGAAGCAACATTAGTTGGCTATGCCTATATGCAACCTGTAGATGTGAAACTGAATGTCTGGACATGGAAAATAAAATCCCCAGGTTTTCAGGATTTAGGAAAGAACATAGTATCCCGGAGAAGTGCTCGACTGGAACCCAAACTGGGGTCCTTGCAACTGTCAGTCACACCTTAACCATTATGCCAAGAGGTCCAAACATCTTCACGAGATTGCTAGGTGTTGTAAGGTTGCTTCACTACTCATTCCTTCAGAAATCACATCCCTGTGGTGCTGGGAACCATTGAGATATGCTTTTGACGGACGAACCAGGGTGACAGTTTTTTATTGTATTTGTTCTTTTTAGGATGATCATATCAAAAGGCTCAGATTAAAAGCTTAAATATCACAACATTTCTTGTAAAAAAAGATTTTAAAAAACACAGCTACTCATAAACGATCACGGGCAACAGGCTAACATCTGTGACAGGCACTTGTTTTGGATTTTCAAAGGGTGGTCTAATTTAATGATAACATTAACTAACCATGTCTGGGTGTTTCTTCACTAATTTATTCATTAGCACACCAAGGCTGTGTCCTGAAATATACCAGAGACCTTTAGATTAGCCCTCCTTGGTGGAATGCTCCAGGGTTTCCCCTAGGTACAGATCTCGGATCAGCTTCCCCTCCCTGAGCCTAACCTTAATCATTAGTGGGGAAAATGCTAAACTGACCCAAGATCATGTATGTATGTACAGGAAAATAGAACAAAGTGGTTGGAGGTGTACAGTCTGGGCGATTGTAGTACTCTGGGAAGAGCCTGAATCTCAGCTGTCCTAACAACATGGTGGCTTGGTGACTATTGTGAATGTTAGAACATGCAAACGTATTTCTCAGTGCTAGCCTAACACTCATTTCTCACATTGGACTAAAGCATATTGAAGTGCCATTACCATGCTTCTAAGACCCATGGCTGTGGTGAGGGACTATTGTGACTAGCTACTCAATAGAAAAGCATGCCATTCAACAAGCTTTGACAAGACAATTTGCTCAGCTCTGGTTATTAATGCATTATAAATTAATGGATTGCGAATCATGAATAAATACATTTTTAGGAAATCCTAGCAGCTATGAATGTGGGAATGTGGAGTGTTGATGCCTATTTGAGTATAGAAATCTGAATTTATGAGTGATGAATAAGAGAAGAGTTGAGTTTAAACAGCATACATAAACTTGAGTTCACAAAGCTGAATTGTGAGGATAGAGCTTCCCCACAGCATGGGGATGTTTTCATGGTTCGGGCTAGGCCCCTTTGCCCTTCACTGGAGCTATCTTAAGACTACAGCATACAATAACATTCTGGACGATTCTGTGCTTCCAACTTTGTGGCAACAGTTTGGGGAAGGCCCTTTCCTGTTTCAGCATGACAATGTCCACGTGCACAAAGCAAAGTCCATACAGAAATTGTTTGTTGAGATCGGTGTTGAAGAATTTGACTGGCCTGCACAGAGCCCTGACCTAAACCCCATCGAACAACTTTGGGATGAATTGGTACGCCGACTGCGAGCCAGGCCTAATCGCCCCAAATCAGTGCCCAACCTCACTAATGCTCTTGTGGCTGAATGGAAGCAAGTCCCCGCAGCAATGTTCCAACGCCTAGTGGAAAGGGTTCCCAGAAGAGTGGAGGCTGTTATAGCAGCAAAGGAGGAACCAACTCCATGTTAATGCCCATGATTACATGACATACTTCTGGGGATGTAGTGTATAATTAACGTGAAAATACAAAATGGTGTACTTGTTGCACCAACTCAAAACAATAGTTCTGGGGGTATCACGGTGGTATCAACTAGACCAGTTTGATGCTTCTTTGCCCAGATCGGTTTGAGCTTATGCATGCATTTAGTTTGTATGGTGTAAGGAGAGGAAACCATCAGGTAAATCTTGACAGATCAACTTGATACGACTGGTGTTAGTTTCTGGGCAGAAGTACTGGGCCAAATTGTTACTCATTATCATTAAATACACGGTTGGACCTTCAGTCTTAGCAGGATGAGATTTGTATAAGCCATCATGTGGTGCCAATGTTATTCCAGCCTTTCAGCACTTACTGTCCTTTGTCTTATTTCCAAAAATACAACAAAGTTGTCATGCCCTGACCTTAGAGATCCTTTTTATGTCTCTTTTTGGTTTGGTCAGGGTGTGATTTGGGGTGGGCATTCTAGGTTTTGATTTTCTATGATTTTCTATTTCTCTGTTTTGGCCGGGTATGGTTCTCAATTAGGGACAGCTGTCTATCGTTGTCTCTGATTGGGAACCATACTTAGGTAGCCCTTTTTCCACCTGTCATTATGGGAAGTTGACTTTGTTTAGGGCACATAGCCTTTGAGCTTCACGGTTTGTTTTTTGTAGTGTTTATTGTTTTGTTCGGCGTCATTTTGATAAAAATAAAGAAAATGTACGCTCACAACGCTGCACCTTGGTCCTCTCCTTTCAACAGCCGTGACAAAAGTACTGTTGCTGAATCTAATTCAATGTTTTGATTCAAATCTTGCCTGAAATAGCTGTTGTGCTTGTATTGCAATGCCATTAACCCTCCAGGCCACACAATATCAGATCAACATACAATTTAGGTTGATATTGATTCATTTGTGAAGAAACATTAATGTTGAAAATGTTGTGGTCTAAATCTAAGGTCCAATGTGCCAAACTGTATATTGATGAATTTGAGCAAATTCAACCAACAGATGCCATGTGATTACATTGATAAAGCACATTTAAATGACAACGGAACTTTGGGGAAGATTTTACACAGGAGGAATAAATTGCAATTTCTAAAAGTTGGAGATTTACATATTGTACAATGGTTTTCACACAGAGTCTTAGCAGCTAAATACAATTTATTTCATAATCCCCGCAAAATACCCTGAGGGAATACTGATTTACAGTTGAAGCCGGAAGTTTACATACACTTAGGTTGGAATCATTAAAACTCGTTTAACAACCACTCCACAAATTTCTTGTTTTTAACAAACAATAGTTTTGGCAAGTCGGTTAGGACATATACTTTGTGAATGACACAAGGCATTTTCCAACAATTGTTTGCAGACAGATTATTTCACTTATAATTCACAGTATCACAATTCCAGTGGGTCAGAAGTTTACATACACAAGTTGACTGTGCCTTTATGCAGCTTGGAAAATTCCAGAAAATTATGTCATGGCTTTAGAAGCTTCTGATAGGCTAATTGACAAAATTTGAGTCCATTGGAGGTATACCGGTGGATGTATTTCAAAGCCTATCTTCAAACTCAGTGCCTCTTTGCTTGATATCGTGGGAAAATCAAAAGAAATCAGCCAAAACCTCAGAAAAACAATTGTAGACCTCCACAAGTCTGGTTCATCCTTGGGAGCAATTTCCAAACGCCTGAAGATACCACGTTCCTCTGTACAAACAAAAATACGTAAGTATAAACACAATGTCTCCTAGAGATGAACGTACTTTGGTGTGAAAAGTGCAAATCAATCCAAGAACAACAGAAAAGGACCTTGTGAAGATGCTGGAGGAAACAGGTACAAAAGTATCTATATCCACAGTAAAACGAGTCCTATATTGACATAACCTGAAAGGCCACTCAGCAAGGAAGAAGCCACTGCTCCAAACCGCCATAAAAAAGCCGAACTACGGTTTGCAACTGCACATGGGGCCAAAGATTGTACTTTTTGGAGAAATGTCCTCTGGTCTGATGAAACAAAAATAGAACTGTTTGGCCATAATTACCATCGTTAGGTTAGGAGGAAAAAGGGGGATGCTTGCAAGCCGAAGAACACATCCCAACCGTGAAGCGCGGGGGTGGCAGCATTATGTTGTGGGGATGCTTTGCTGCAGGAGGGACTGGCGCACTTCACAAAATAGATGGCATCATGAGGAAGGGAAATTATGTAGATATATTGAAGCAACATCTCAAGACATCAGTCAGGAAATTAAACCATGGTCGCAAATGGGTCTTCCAAATGGACAATGACCCCAAGCATACTTCCAAAGTTGTGGCAAAATGGCTTAAGGACAACAAAGTCAAGGTATTGGAGTGGCCATCACAAAGCCTTGACCTCAATCCTATAGAAAATGTGTGGGCAGAACTCAAAAACCATGTGCGAGCAAGGAGGCCTACAAACCTGACTCTGTTACATCAGCTCTGTCAGGAGAAATGGGCCACAATTCACCCAACTAATTGTGGGAAGCTTGTGGAAGGCTACCTGAAACGTTTGACCCGAGATGACCCAAAAAATTTAAAAGCAATACACTCAATTAGTATTTCGTAGCATGTAAACTTCTGACCCACTGGGAATGTGATGAAAGAAATAACAGCTGAAATAAATCATTCTCTCTACTATTATTCTGACATTTCACATTCTTAAAATAAAGTGGTGATCCTAACTGACCTAAGACAGGGAGTTTTTACTAGGATTAAATATCAAGAATTGTGAAAAACTGAGTTTAAATGTATTTGGCTAAAGTGTATGCAAACTTCCGACTTTAACTGTATGTACGACTTTTTGCTTGCTTTCTTCTGACAAACCATTTAAGCCTAGCAATCCAAATTAAAGGTGCATGGAAATCTTTTAAACAGAGGACATGCATGAGTTGCCTTAGTCAGTTTACTTACTAGGGATATGTATGGTGGTGAAATCAAAATGACTCTATTCAGTCCTGGAGTCACATTTCTGTGTGCTTCCAGTTTGATATATGCAAAGACCACTCTTGGCTGAGTAATTTCTCATTAGCATCTAATGAAGAGATTTGGCTCTGCATCCAGACAGCCATGTGAGTAAGGGGCTGCAAGGCATTGGGCTTCAGAACACACACAGGCGTTTTAGAAAGACTACATATACCAATCTTAGTTATGCCAGAGCAAGACACAGATTCAATCATGCCAGTACCCATGAAAAATGCTATTATACAAGCAAATACAGATTTAGGAATATATGGAAAATTAGCTTCGCAATTGTCTGGCTCACTGGGGTAGTTTAGGGAAATATACAATTGGACTGTATTATTTTCTTATAAGCCCTTATCAGGGGATTCTTTTCATGGCTGTACCTTTCTTTTTCTTTTTCCTGTTCCTTTCTATTTTTCTATGATCACTTTAGCTGTTGGATCATACCTAAAGCTGTTCCTAAAATAGCCACTTGCATTATGTCACTCCTACTCTAAATGTAATGTGACAGTTTGAACATTCTCTTAGCCATGGTTGTATTTGCACTGACAGAGCATGTGATGATCATTGCTTGGAAAACATGGCCTTGAGGGACAGCCTATGTCTACGATGACAATTCTTATCTGGTAAATGGGGTCTGACAATCATTTTAGACAGTATGGCTGTCAATGTGTGCGACCCCTCCAACTAGACAGTAGAATGGTATTCTAGGAGGAGGCATGCAATTAAAACAGCAATACAATTGCTACCTTCATACATGACTTATTGGCCAAAGCATGGATGTGCTAAGCATGCCATATACTGCATACATACATGCTAAAAAAATATTTCAGATTATTTCGAGACACTTTAGAAATCTGTTTTTTTCTTGCTTTGGGCTTAGCTACCTCCACACCTGCTAGAATGACGGAAGGCAGACATTTTGTGTCAAAGCTGTGTAAAAACTGCCCAGAGAGGATTTTCTGTTATACACATGCTGATGAGGAGCTTATATGCTGAGTAGCACAGCTGAGACCAATAGATCTTTCTATTAATTTCCGTGCAGTGGCTGTGGACGCTTTTCCATGCCGAGCTGCCTGCCGGTGATTAACACTGGTCTGTTATCAGACGTTAGGCAAACTATGTGGCTGGTTTAAGTCACTGCTTTCCTTTGAGATAAAGCTTGAGAAAATAGGCGACATGCCCATGAATCAAAATAAATATTTCCACTTCGAAAAATGTGAAAATGTTTGATCATAGCATTTAACCATATATTTTGGGATAATAAAATGGAAAATGAAGTGGCTTTTTTCCCAACCAGGACTGGCCCCAGGAACAACTCACCTCGGGGACATTTAATTACCATAAGGGGGCAGATAGTCATGGTAGGTGCCTCTGTGGCATACCTTGTAAAATTCAGTTGCGCGAGGGTCTTTTTGCTACAAAGAAGCTTTTCTACTGTGCTTTTATGCCTAGTCACATATCACTGACACAACATCTTGTGAGGAAGCGTTTGTCCCAGGGTGTTCACACTCCCCTGGGGATATAGCTCATCAGCACCAGGATGGGAAGTACACCTTCATCCCCAGTACCGTGGGGAGATCAAACATCACACTGGAGGTAGACTGAGAATGTACAGTGGCTTGCAAAAGTATTCACCCCCTTGGCATTTTTCCTATTTTGTTGCCTTACAACCTAGAATTAAAATAGATTTTTGGGGGTTTGTATCATTTGATTTACACAACATGCCTACCACTTTGAAGATGCAAAATATTTTTTAATGTGAAACAAACAAGAAATAAGACAAAAAAACAGAAAACTTGAGCATGCATAACTATTCACCCCCCGAAAGTCAATACTTTGTAGAGCCACCGTTTGCAGCAATTACAGCGGCAAATATCTTGGGGTATGTCTCTATAAGCTTGGCACATCTAGCCACTGGGATTTTTGCCCATTCTTCAAGGCAAAACTGCTCCAGCTCCTTCAAGTTGGATGGGTTGCGCTGGTGTACAGCAATCTTTAAGTCATACCAGATTCTAAATTGTATTGAGTTCTGGGCTTTGACAAGGCCATTCCAAGACAATTACATGTTTCCCCTTAAACCAGTCGAGTGTTGCTTTAGCAGTATGCTTAGGGTCATTGTCCTGCTGGAAGGTGAACCTCCATTCCAGTCTCAAATCTCTGGAAGACAAACAGGTTTCCCTCAAGAATTTCCCTGTATTTAGCACCATCCATCATTCCTTAAATTCTGACCAGTTTCCCAGTCCCTGCCGATGAAACACATCCCCACAGCATGATACTGCCACCACCATGATGATGTTCTCGGGGTGATGAGAGGTGTTGGGTTTGCTCCAGACACAGCATTTCCTTGATGGCCAAAAAGCTCAATTTAGTTTCATCTGACCAGAGTACCTTCTTCCATATGTTTGGGGAGTCTCCCACATGCCTTTTGGCGAACACGAAATGTGTTTGCATATTTTTTTCTTGAAGCAATGGCTTTTTTTCTGGCCATTCTTCCGTAAAGCCCAGCTCTGTGGAATGTACGGCTTAAAGTGGTCCTATGGACAGATACTCCAATCTCCACTGTGGAGCTTTGCAGCTCCTTCAGGGTTATCTTTGGTCTCTTTGTTGCCTCTCTGATTAATACCCTCCTTGCATGGTCTGTGAATTTTGGTGGGCGGCCCTCTCTTGGCAGGTTTGTTGTGATGCCATATTCTTCCATTTTTTAATAATGGATTTAATGGTGCTCCATGGGATGTTGAGAGTTTTTTATCTTTTTTATAACCCAACCCTGATCTGTACTTCTCCACAACTTTGTCCCTGACCTGTTTGGAGAGATCCTTGGTCTTCATGGTGCCACTTGCTTGGTGGTGTTGCAGACTCTGGGGCCTTTCAGAACAGATGTATATATACTGAGATCATGTGACAGATCATGTGACACATAGATTGCACACAGGTGGACATTATTTAACTAATTACGTGACTTCTGAAGGTAATTGGTTGCACCAGATCTTATTTAGGGGCTTCATAGCAAAGGGGGTGAATACATATGCACACACACATTTTCATTTTTTTATTCTTAAAAAAAAAAAATCATTCCATCAATTTGAACTATACTATAAAATGCCAAAGGGGATGAATACTTTTGCAAGGCACTGTAGAGCGGTTTATAGCCTTATGGGACACATATATGTAAACCTTGTCTTGCCACCATACAACCATCATCATAGACCAGCCTACAGGATCCACACACTGTGAGCATATTCGATACAGAAGACACACAATCCTTCAACATCCACAGTCATGTGTATTGGAGAGGAGAGAAGAACAATCAGAGAAAGTGGAAGCCAGCATCTCAGTACGTCTCAGGCATCTCAGGCATCTCAGTACATCTCAGGCAATCCAAAGATCAAACTGAATCTGCAACACAACAAGAGCCATATACCCAGAGGTGACCACAACTATCATTTTCCACTCTTGTCCCTGATTTTCAACTGCCCATAATTTGAGATCTTGTTCCGTGGCCAAACATGGTACAGTGTAACATGAAAAGGCTGCAGTGTGGTGTCTCTTCACTGGAGTTGTACTGGCCAGCAGATGGCTACAGGGAACTCATGTGTGGCCTCATTGGCTGCTTGCTGAGCCAGTTAGCCCAGAATGAACCACACCTGAGCCAACAGCCCATGTGGACTATGCATTTGGGATTACAAGACTACTGTCGGAAGGCTCAATCTTAATATTTCTACCTAATTGCATTTTGGGTGTGTGATATACGCAGTATGTCTATGCACAGATGTGGCTGATTACACTGAGTAAAATATTTGTACTGTGGACATGTATAATAATACCACTCTAAAATCCAATGTAACACAAAGCATGTTCCTTCTGGCACATATTTGCTGTTGAATGACCAGTTGAAAAGGTTGGTTGACAGTCTCACTAGATTATAGAAGACCATGTCCCATATTGCTAATGAATAATAATAATAACAGCAGCAACAACAACAACAACAACAAGGGATTGGATTCACTTTTCCTGGTGCCAAAGGGCCTTTCGATTGTAGGGAACCTGACCTTGCCTACTTCCAATGTGTAGTATCAAAGTAGTTACTAATTCGGTTTGAGCCAACCTAGACAGTGAGGCAGTGTTGATATCCCATGAACACACAACTGATATGACATGCCTCCAGGTTGACATAGTTCCAGCAGGCCTTGGCTCATGGCTGTGTGTGAATAAGAAGCCATGTCACGAGAACCGAGAAACAGATCAGTTAGACTGTAGAGACTGAAGCTATCTAAACTCCTTGACAGTGAAGCACCAAACATGTATTCCTTCTGTATCCAAATATTTTCCTAAAAGCACCACACTGGTGTCTGTGCATTAAATGTACTTACTGTACATAATGTACTTTAAGGATTTTCAGTACTTTTAACAGGCTTTGTTCTTGATATATCCTCAGCCCCCCTTTTGGAGGCAATCATTTCCCCAGGGAAATTGTCTGCTAAATGTAAAAAAATAAATGAGATTTCAAATAATCATACGTCATGCCTCAATTTTGTTAGTATGTTGCAATAACACCATTTCATATTTTTTTTATATATTGGTCAATAATTGGCATCCAAGCCAGGATACAGAAAGCCTCCTGTCTGTTCCAAAAGGAAAACACATACCCATTGTTCTCCTCCATAGCCTATCTTTAGTTTAGTATGAGCATGTTAGGCCACATCCCTATGTTTTATCACATCTAATTTATCACATCACAAAAATGGCCATTTGAATATAAATGTGGCTCATCATATTTCCATTTCCTCAATGTTTCACAAATGTGGATGTTAAAGGGATACTTCGGGATTTTGGCAATAAGGCCCTTTGTATACTTCCCCAGAGTCACATTACCATTTTTATGTATCTGTGTCCAGTATGAAGGAAGTTAGAGGTAGTTTCACAAGCCAAAACTAACTAGCTTTAGCACAATGACTGGAAGTCTATGGGCATCTGCTAACATGCTAGTAGATACCCACAAACTTTCAGTCATTGACAAAATCTCAAATTATCCCTTTAAGTAGCTTCAATGTCAATTCTGTGTTTGCGAGGCATTATCTGGCAAAGGGTGAGTGAGTAGGCAGTTAAATGGCAGCCCCAGGGAGAAAAGGATCATGGACCGTTGTGGAAGGCACAGGGGCCATTGATGAGTTATTAGAAGGACGTCATGGGAAGGCAACTAGATGAGGCTGACCGACCTGCTCCATAACACTGGGGCTGTATATTCTCAGGGATTGTGCTAGGATGTGTGTACTATCAAATTGGAATTAAAGGATACTATGTGGCTAGTAGACAAAACCCATTGAATGGCTATTAATCTTGTTGTGCTATTTCATACTGTTGACTGCTTACTTTGGAGTAGTTACAAAAATTGCAAAGGTTTGCTGTTTTGTCATTTCCCAGAGTATTTGAAAAATATCAGGTAAGAAAGGTGAACCATAGATGCATTTCCCTTAATATTATGTCTCTTATTATGGAACAGTAGATAATATCACCAATCCTCTGGGAACCAATCAATTCCCATTGTTCCTAGTGTATAGTGTCTTCAGATGGTGTATCCAGGTATAACAGTGTTGACTTGGGGTTTTCTCCCAGGCTGCATGATAATCATGGTCTCAATTCAACTGTACTGTATTTCTGTGTGGGCGTAACACATACACTAGGTGTTGTATAGCAACGTCAATGTATTGTGCAGTTCTGGTCACTTGTAATAACCTTTTCTAAGGTCGACATGGCATTTGAGATAGTGCCCTTTAGATTCTTACATTAGGTACTTTGAGGATCTCTTTTGTGTGAGACATTGTGCTGTCGTCTACATACAGTAGACAGACATGCAGTTTTAAAGAGGGTCCATGTTCTGTTTACACATGACCTGCTCTTGACACATTAAATCCAACCTGAAGACTTGTGTGTCATATGCGTGCTGAGATGCTTGGCTACTCAACGTCTATGAGAGGAAGGAAGGAGGTACTTCATTTAATCTAAGTGTCATAAGGTTCCATGACTTTGTCCACACAGGGCATCTGAACACACAAAATACATTTTGATGATTTACATTACATTTTGGCTGTTTTATTTAACTTTTGTACACCTGTGGTGTTCCCGGTCAAAAATGACCGGTCATTAGAAATGAATGGGTGAGACTACAATTAATGTATACAATTGAGTTCAGGCACATGCCCATTCATCAGATGGACACACGTCCTCTCCCAGACTCCCACATGCATGTGTGTTTGAGCACACACACATCTCACTCCTCTACTTGGCTTCCATGGAAACCCCCACGGGAACCTTTCCCCAATAGAATCTTTCCCCCACGGGAACCCCACACCGCATTCTCACAAACAATCGCAACATTATTCAATTATATATAGAACTTTTCTCACAGCTCTGGTATATAAAGCTTTTTTGAGGCCTTGCTCACAATTCCATCTGTGGCAGCACAATGACCAAACAATATACTGTATGTGAGGCTCTTGAGGGGGGGGGGGGGAGGGGGGGGGGGGGGGGTGATAAGCCAGTGACTGAGGTCCAAGTGTGTATCAGAGGGATTTCAGGAGAAATCTTTCTGACTCAGACTGACAGAGCTGACTCAAAGAGCAATAGCTCCATTTACTGGAGAAATTTTGCAATGGCAGTCAATGGCATCATGTTCACTTCACACTAAACACACTGCAAATGTGCATTGTCATGCACTGACAGAATGATAATTGAGATAATGCAAATCCTTAATGATTACTTAGTTAGTTGGATTAACTTTTTTTTTTTTTACTTCTTACTGTAGGCCTACATTATCATCATCATCATCATCCTCTGCCTGCATCCCTCATCTCTACCTGTAGCCTACTTGCTTCTGGTATAATGTATTTCCACCTTTCAATCAGTCTTGTTGTCCAGCTTCCTGAATTCAAATTAAACGTTCTAACATATCAATCTTGCTGGGAAAACATTGTTAAATATTGCTAAGTTATTTAGCTGTAGTGTGGATGTTTGGCTGTTTTTATATATAATGAGCACCCAGATAGTGCAACTGCTGCGTAGCCAACACAATAGTCAGACAGAGACAAACTGGCCCAGGGCAATTTTGTGCGGGCTGCCGCCTTGTTGGCTACTATGTTGCAATATTAATATTCTCGAGCCGCTTGTTGATACAAAATGTTTCAAAATTCTCAGAGCCACTTTGTTGATGCAATCTTTCAATATCTGCAGAATGTTTCCCTTCTGTCAAACGCTGATGAAGGGGCGTAGACTTCGGCTACCGAACTTCAACAAGTCTCAATAAAAAAAGTGTACTGGAACAGCCCAAAAAAACCAATATGCAGTGTTGCCAACTCCACGGTAAGGAAAGTAGCTATTGGCTGTCCTAAAAGTTGCTAGAAGTCGCTAAAGGACGTCATCACCTAATTTGCATAATTGGCCATGTGCATGTAATTGTGATGGTCGCTATAGGAGGGAGGAATAACTCTTGGGAGAGACAAAAAGTGTGTAAAAACACCCTAAATATGTTTAGAACTACAAATGACCTTTCTTCTGTTGATTCTTGTTTATTTTTATGTCACAATTCCAACCCTCCTCCTTTATCCAGGCTTGGGACCAGCAAGAGTGACCCAAAAGAGACACTCTGGCGGAGTTGGCGGAGTTACTTTTTTTTCGTAATTTGGTTTGGTTTTAACCTTATGGTCCACTTAGGAGCCTACAACAAGTTACAGTAAAACATGAACATTTTTAACCATAACATAAAAAAAAAAAAAAATGGTATACAATCTACATTAACAATCTAAATGTACCAAAAAGAGACAATAGAAAAAACTATCAATGGCAATGTGAGAAAATTATGGTAACTAGTCTGGCCCTAATTCAGGTTATTTTTATTTTATTTATGTAAGCCAGGGTGGGATCAGCCAGCGGCGGTTTCCTGCATACGCAATTCATTTGTAGTCTGGACGTGGAGGGGTGAACATCTCCTGCTCTGACTGCAGCTGGGAGGGGCTGCTGCACGAGGACTGGGCCGCCTATGAGTGCTTTGGGACGGGGGTGGGGCCCACGGCACTGCTCGTTGAGAAGAGTAAGAACAATACGTGCTTTCACGTCAGAGTCTCCAAAAGTCTCCAATAACACCAGAAAAAGTTGCTAGATTTGCCGCTAGTCGCTTTTTTGAAAATGTGTCGCTAGATGGGTCTGAATATTCGCTAAATATAGCGACAAGGTCGCTAAGTTGACAACACTGACAAAATTGTGTAATTGCAGACCGCAATTCAGTGCATTTCTTGAAGTGGGTGTAACCTGACATCAGAAACACCCATTGATACCTGCCATTGGTCAGTTCCGGTGTTAATGGTTTCTTGACACAAATGATTTGTTTACATAGCAGGTTAGGATAACTAATGTGGCAGGTTAGTTAGTTGAATTAGCGTGGCAGGTTAGGGCAATTAGCTTGGCAGGTTAGGAGACTGCAGGTTAAGGTTATGAAAAGGTTGAAGCTTTGCTACAATGTTACAGTTGTCAACAACGGTTGTCCCCGACTCGAAAGAAATGGCCAGGGACCAATGGCGAGCATCAACGGGTGTAACTTGACATCAGAAAACACCTCTAATTGGGGTATGCAATTACACCCTTCTCCAAAACACTGCCAAACACCAAAACATCACAGAATGTCCTCATCATACTGTATATGTGCAAACTGTTTAGACTGGGAAGCTTACGGTAAACTTGAGCCAAGAGCTGTGGTCACACATAGCAAGTGTGGTGGTCACGCATAGGCCGAGACAGCATGCTGTTGCTTTCTGTAGTTTTTTGTACGTTTTGACCTTGTCAGGTTGCTAGCATATAGTAGACCTAGCCCTACTTTGCATAATTATTTGGGGTCAACTTGAAACATTTTGACCTAAATGTTAAGCCTGTCGCATGCTTTCCTGATGAAATTGGGTTATGTTGTTGTTCATTTTGGTGTTCGGCAGGTTTTTTCCCCAGTTGTTCTCAGACACTCAATTTTTCTTGAGGAAAGTCAAAGTTCGTTAGCCGAAGTGTATGCCCCTTCATTGGAGATTGGACAACTAGTAGTGGTGGGAACTAACGATGGGACAATTCAATTAGGGGTTTGCCTTCATTCAACAAGAGAGTGCAACAGCAGCTGGGCCCTACTTTCTGCAGTGCACTATTTATTTTATTTAACCTTTATTTAACTGGGCCAGTCAGATAAGAACAACTTCTTACTTACAATAACGGCCTACCAAAAGACAAAAGGCCTCCTGCGGGGACGTCTGCTGGGATTAAAAATAAAAAAATAGGACAAAACACACATCATGACAAGAGACACCACAACATTACATAAAGAGAGACCTAAGACAAAAACATAGCATTGCAGCAACACATGACATCACAGCATGGTAGCAAGACCACATGAAAACAACATGGTAGCAACACAACATGGCAGCAGCACAACATGGTAGCAGCACAAAACATGGTACAAACATTATTGGGCACAAACAACAGCACAAAGGCAAGACGGTAGAGACAACAATAAATCACGTGAATCAGCCACAACTTTTGAGTATCTGGGGACCCATGCCAAATCTTTTCAGTCTCCTGAGGGGGAAAAGGTGTTGTCGTGCCCTCTTCATGACTGTCTTGGTGTGTTTGGACCATGATAGTTCATTGGTGATGTGGACACCAAGGACCTTGAAACTCTCGACCAGCTCCACTACAGCCCCGTCGATGTTAATGGGGGCCTGTCTTTTCCTGTAGTCCACAATCAGCTCCTTTGTCTTGCTCACATTGAGGGAGAGGTTGTTGTCCTGGCACCACACTGCCAGGTCACTGACCTCCCTATAGGCTGTCTCATTGTTGTCGGTGATTAGGCCTACCACTGTTGTGTCGTCAGCTAACTTAATGATGGTGTTGGAGTCGTGTATGGCCACGCAGTCGTGGGTGAACAGGGAGTACAGGAGGGGACTAAGCACACAGCTCTGAGGGGCCCCAGTGTTGAGGATCAGCGTGGAAGACGTGTTGTTGCCTACCCTTACCACCTGGGGGCGGCCCGTCAGGAAGTCCAGAATCCAGTTGCAGAGGGATATGTTTAGTCCCAGGGTCCTTAGCTTAGTGATGAGCTTTATTGGCACTATGCTATTGAACGCTGAGCTGTAGTCAATGAACAGCATTCTCACATAGGTGTTACATTTGTCCAAGTGGGAAAGGGCAGTGTGGAGTGCGATTGCGATTGTGTCATCTGTGGATCTGTTGGAGCGGTATGGGAACTGGAGCGGGTCTAGTTTATCCGGGATGAGGCTGTTGATGACCAACCTTTCAAATCACTTCATGGTGACGTGGGTGCTAATCATTTAGGCAGGTTACCCTCGCTTCCTTGGGCACAGGGATTATGGTGGTCTGCTTGAAACATGTAGGTATCACAGACTCGGTCAGGGAGACATTGAACATGTCAGTGAAGACACTTGCCAGTTGGTCTGCGCATGCTTTGAGTACATGTCCTGGTAATCCGTCTGGCCCCGCGGTTTTGCGAATGTTTTTTTTTGTGGAATTTTTATTCCCTTTTCTCCCCAATTTCGTGGTATCCAATTGTTAGTAGTTACTATCTTGTCTCATCGCTACAACTCCCGTACAGGCTCGGGAGAGACGAAGGTCGAAAGCCATGCGTCCTCCGAAACACAACCCAACCAGCCGCACTGCTTCTTAACACAGCGCACATCCAACCCGGAAGCCAGCCGCACCAATGTGTCGGAGGAAACACTGTGCATCTGGCGACCTTGGTTAGCGCGCACTGCGCCCGGCCCGCCACAGGAGTCGCTGGTGCGCGATGAGACAAGGATATCCCTACCGGCCAAACCCTCCCTAACCCGGACGACACTTGGCCAATTGTGCGTCGCCCCACGGACCTCCCGTTCGCGGCCGGCTGAGACAGAGCCTGGGCGCGAACCCAGAGTCTCTGGTGGCATAGCTAGCGCTGCGATGCAGTGCCCTAGACCACTGCGCCACCCGGGAGGTCTGGCCTTGTGAATGTTAACCTATTTAAAAGTCTTACTCACATCGGCTACCGAGAGCGTTATCACACAGTCGTCCAGAACAGCTGGTGCTCTCATGCATGCTTCAGTGTTGCTCACCTCGAAGCAAGCATAAAAGGCATTTAGCTCATCTGGTAGGCTCGATGCGGATGTTTCCTGTAATCCTTGGCTTCTGGTTGGGATATGTACTTACGGTCACTGTGGGGACTACGTCGTTGATGCACTTATTGATGAAGCTGATGACTGAGGAGTTATACTCCTCAATCTCATTGAATGAATCCCGGAACATATTCCAGTCTGTGCTAGCAAAATAGTCCTGTAGCATAGCATTTGCGTCATCTGACCACTTCTGTATTGAGCGAGTCACTGGTACATCCTGTTTTAGTTTTTGCTTGTAAGCAGGAATCAGGAGGACAGAATTATGGTCAGATTTTCCAAATGGAGGGCGAGGGAGAGCTTTGTATGCGTCTCTGTGTGAGGAGTAAAGGTGGTCTAGAGTTTTTCCAACACTTTTGATAAACAGGGAAAAATAGTTTCCAACTACTAGTTTCCATGCACATGTTTTCACTTGAGAAGTACTGTAAACATCTTAGCTAGATGTAAAATTGCGTGTCAAAAATGTCAAAATTACAGATTTCTTGATATATCTTATATTTATTCAGACTTTTTTTATGAAGTGTTATGGCTGTGTCTTTTTGGGAGTTTAGTGGCAGTTGGCAGCCAATAAGTTGCATTACCGCCCCAACAGTCCTGTGGTCTGTTGAGTCCAAATTAGATTTTTAGTTCCAACCGCCTTGTCTTTGTGACACGCAGAGTAGGTGAGCGGATGATCTCCACATGTGTGGTTCCCACCGTGAAGCATGGAGGAGGAGGTGTGATGGTGCTGTGCTGGTGACACTCAGTGATTTATTTAGAATTCAAGGCACACTTAACCAGCATGGCTATTACAGGATTCTGCAGTGATACGCCATCCCATCTGGTTCGTGCTTTGAAGGACTATCATTTGTTTTTCAACAGGACAATGACCCAACACACCTCCAGGCTGTGTAAGGGCTATTTCACCAAGAAGAAGTGTAACGGCGTACTGCATCAGATGACTTGGTTTCCATAATCACTCGACCTCAAACCAATTGAGATGGTTTGGGATGAGTTGAACCGCAGAGTGAAGGAAAAGCAGCCAACAAGTGCTCATCATATGTGGGAACTCTTTCAAGACTGTTGGAAAAGCATTCCAAGTGAAGCTGGCTGAGAGAATGCCAAGAGTGTGCAAAGCTGTCATCAAGGCAACGGGTAGCTACTTTATTTAACACTTTTTTGGTTACTACACAATTCCACATGTGTTATTTCATTGTTTTTATGTCTTCACTATCATTCTACAATGTAGAGAATAGTAAAAATAAAGAAAAACCTCTGAATGAGTAGGTGTGTCCAGACTTTTGACTGGTACTGCAGCCGAGATAGCTAGATCCAGTCAGCCTGCCAGATGACAAAAAATAACTGGAGCGCTGGGTCAGCCACTTTTAAATAGCACCTGGGCAAGCACAGGTGAAACACCTTCCCACTAACGAGATGGCAACTGTCACAGGTGCAACACATACTGACTAATGAGGCAACACCAATCGGTGCGGCCTATGTGCTAATGTACTATACGTGTTCAATTCCAACCTCAAAACATAAATGGAAAAACCTAAACCTGCAACACTCTGTGCTGGCACAGACCTCCTACTCACAGTCATCCTCTCAGGATCCCTCACCCTTGACCCATCCTCCTCTAGTTTCTTCACTGCCTCAGCATACGACACCTTCTGCACTAAACTGACTCTAGCCACCTCAACCTACCTCCTTCGCTCTGGATACTTCTGATCCCCAGCAACAGCAACATGGGCACACCTACAGTTGACACACACAACTTTATCCACCGAAACTACACAGCTCTCTAGGCCATGCCCTCCCTGCACACATGCCCTCCCTGCACATCTTGGAATCTCCCTCCTACAAACTGCTGCAATATGACCATAAACTTGAAACAGCGCAGTGGATTCGACACAAAAGCTCTAACAGGATAACTGATATATACTTTTTGTTTCTTTTTACTTTTACCCCTTTTCTCCCCAATTGGTAGTTACAGTCTTGTCTCATCGCTGCAACTCCCCTATGGACTTGGGAGAGGCGAAGGTCGAGAGTCATGCGTCCTCCGAAACATTACCCTGCCAAGCCACGCTGCTTCTTGACACACTGCTTGCTTAACCCAGAAGCCAGCTGAACCAATGTGTCGGAGGAAACACTGTCAAACTGACAACTGAGGTCAGCTTGCAGGCGCCCGGCCCTACACAAGGAGTCACTAGAGCACAATAAGACAAGGAAATCTCAGCCGGCCAAACCCTCCCCTACCCGGATGACACTGGGCCAATTGTGCGCTGCCTCATGGGTCTCCCGGTCACGACTGGCTGTGACATAGCCTGGGATCAAACCCGAGGTTGTATTAATGCAGTGCCTTAGACCGCTGCACCACTCGGGAGGCCCATAACTGATATCTCCTAACATGACTTTGTTGGGTAAAGACTCTGACTCAAAACTCTAAAAGACAGTGACTTCTCTGTTTCACAAACGCTCACCACCGGGTCTGTTTCGCACCAAACGGCAGGCATCACAAACACCAGGAATCTTCAACTTCAATTGCTCCACCTCCAAACGTAACGCTACCTCAGAAATCACTCCTTTCAATGGTGCCCTGTTCCTAAGAGCAAAGCACGAAACAGATCTTGACCCAAATTGCGTGACATGTAGTGCCTGCTCCCTCTGGTCAGAGGAAACACAAACAAATATCACAAGTCCACTACAGGTTACGTTCACTGATTCAACTGCACCCAACGCCTTTCCCACTCATCCTGAAACCACAAATGAATCTGCCAAAAGGCAAGGATCCACTTTCTCCAAAATTGTCACTCCTACTGGACCAGATTCTTCTTTATCATGTCCATTGATCCCTGGCTCAGGTTCCAAGCTCTTCACCACATCTTCCACCTCACTTAACTCGCCCTCATTCACTTCCATTTCACCTCCAGAACTTGGTCTGGCGCTCGGCTCACTCTGTTTGCACTTGACACCAATCTTCTTTGAAACCCCATCTCCATTTTTATTGCCATATTCCTCAAATTCAAACCCAACCTCTGCTTTCCTCATTCTCTTTGATCTCTTCTTCTACTTTTCCCCCTCCATTCCTCCTCAGAAATCCATCTTTCTGTGTCCCTGTCCCAATATCCCTCTTTTTTTGCTTGTGGCCCGGTGGCATCCCGAGTTAACTCCATCTCATAATCCTCCTTCTCACCTCGAAAACATGTCCTCTCCGGGCGCTGACATTTTGAGAGCATGAGCCTTCTATCCGATTAAGGGAAAAGGTTTCATTATGGCTATGTTGTTGCTACAGTGGCTCAAGAGGTACAAACAACAGTAATATTGCTGCTTTTTTTTTCTTGTTTTTTAAGCAAAGGGAGTTTGGGAGTATGCAAGCGCAGAAGTTCGCTTCGCCTAGCTGAGTTCTGATAGGAGCAAACCAAACCTATTTATGCAGTGCCTTTACTGTTGAAAAGTGATATCCCAAGTATAAATACAGTAAAGTACACACACTAAAGGGTAAAAAAAAATCTAAAGAGGAAAGGCCCACCCCCCCACTTGTGCTGTGCCATGAGGATACCTGGATTCCCTATTGAGATGTGACTTTTGTTAAATACATCAGGTGATAAATGAGCTGAAAAGGAGACTGGAGTATAACAATAAGGTTGGAATTGGGAGAGGAAGCTGATTTTAGATTTGTACCCAGGGGAACCTTCACCTCAGAGCTTTACAAAATAAATCATTACAGCAAACCACAAGCTGTTTTATGTTGTATCCAAAAAGGTTGGCCAAGCTACTGTATTTTACCTAACATTACAATGCCTACCCAAACATCTCTCTTTTGACCATTCAGCGTATCACAAACATGTAATACATTTAACTTGTCTTTATTTTAAAAAATCACAAATATCGACAATAGCTTGAATCTTTTCAAAACATGTTTCACTCAATGATGTGTATATAAATCATTGGTTGTGTATATAAATCATTGGACGTATTGTGATTATTCTCGAAGTTTATACACATTTCATGTACATTTTTGACTGCTTCGACTACCCGTAGCTGGTTTAACCCAACACGGACATGAGTCAAAACACCAGTTGATAGCTTCAGCTCCTGAAATAATTTTTCAACTGGTGTAAACACATGTTTTGCAGTGGTGATGAATATGCCACAAAATGTTTTGTTTGTTATTGTAAAGAAAACATTATTTTGCAAAATTGGGGCGAGTTAGCGAACTAGTCGGTGGGAGAGCCATTCATTACAGCAAGCAAGCTCTAGCTAGCTAACGTTATCTATCAGTGTAGCTAGTGCAAGAGTCAGAGGATTAATTCAAACGCTGTGGTCAAGAAAACGTGTATCCTTTCATATCATAGCAGTCAGCTAGCAAGCCAGCCAGTCAGCAAAATGAGGATACGGTCGTCTGTTTTTGCCTGTTTTTGTCTCATACTGGAGGTATTAGGCATTGCCTTGTTTCTTAGGGGATTTTTCCCAGTCCCTATCAAATCTTCTTTTTCATCGAAGAGCAAGTTGTCAGATGTTCCGCCTGAACCCTTTACCGGTGTGTTGTGTTGACATTATCTAGCTATACTCCCAATTAGTCTGATATTGTTATACTGTGCTCTCAGCTAGCTATGTTGATGTTGTGTATTGGATAGCTAGCTAACTAATTGCTTGAATGACAATGTAATACAGTCATTATTTTGCACACAGAATAAATGCTATCCTACCCATTTGTTCCTCTGTGTTGTCTGCAATGGCTATAATGTGTTGGTAACTGGCGTTTTCTTTGGCATTGCAGGGAGATCCCTCAACTCTTCCAAAGTCCCGGACGCCCTTTTCAAGAGAGTAGTGATAGTGTTGATCGATGCTCTCAGGGAGGACTTTGTGTTTGGTCCAAATGGGAGAAAATACATGCCTTACATCAGGCACTTGGTGGAGAGGGGCTCCACACACAGCTTTGTGGCAAAGGCAAGACCTCCTACAGTTACAATGCCCAGAATCAAGGTAAGAATGTGAAACACCACCATAACTAACTCAAATTTAGGGTTCAGGATTTCAATTCTCGGTCCGACTCTTTTCTCTATATATCAATGATGTCGCTCTTGCTGCTAGTGACTCTCTGATCCATCTCTACGCAGACGACACCATTCTGTATACAACTGGCCCTTCTTTGGACACTGTGCTAACAAACCTCCAAACGAGCTTCAATGCCGTACAACACTCCTTCTGTGGCCTCCAACTGCTTTTAAATGCTAGTAAAACTAAGTGTATACTCTACAACCGATTGCTGCCCGCAACCTCTTCCCCGACTAGCATCACTACTCTGGACGGTTCTGACGTAGAATATGTGAACAACTACAAATACCTAGGTGTCTGGTTAGACTTTAAACTCTCCTTCCAGACTCACATTAAGCATCTCCAATCCAAAATTAAATCTAGTATCGGCTTCCTATTTCGCAACAAAGCCTCCTTCACTCATGCCGCCCAACATACCCTCGTAAAACTGACTATCCTACCGATCCTTGACTTCAGCGATGTCCTTTACAAAGTAGCCCCCAACACTCTACTCAGCAAACTGGATGTAGTCTATCACAGTGCCATCCGTTTTGTCACCAAGCCCCATACACTACCCACCACTGCGACCTGTATGCTCTCGTTGGCTAGCCCTCACTACATATCCATCGCCAAACCCACTGGCTCCAGGTCATCTATAAGTCTTTGCTAGGTAAAGCCCTGCCTTATCTCAGCTCACTGGTCACCATAGCAACACCCACCTGTAGCACGCGCTCCAGCAGGTATATTGCACTGGTCATCCCCAAAGCCAACACTTCCTTTGGCTGCCTTTCCTTTCAGTTCTCTGCTGCTAATGATTGGAACGAATTGCAAAAGTCTCTGAAGCTGGAGTCTTATATCTCCCTCTCTAATTTTAAGCATCAGCTGTCAGAGCAGCTTACCGATCACTGTACCTGTACACAGCCAATCTGTAAATAGCATACCCGACTACCTCATCCCCATATTATTACTTACCGTCTTGCTCTTTTGCGCCCCAGTATCTCTACTTGCACATCATCATCTGCACATCTATCACTCCAGTATTAATGCTAAATTGTAATTATTTTCGCCTCTAGGGCCTATTTATTGCCTACCTCCCTACTCTTCTACATTTGCACACATTGTACATAGATCTTTCTATTTTTATTTTCTTTTGTGTTATTGACTGTATGTTTGTTTATGTGTAACTCTGTGTTGTTTGTCGCATTGCTTTGCTTTATCTTGGCCAGGTTGCAGTTGTAAATGAGAACTTTTTCTCAACTGGCCTACCTGGTTAAATAAAGGTGAAATTAAAATAAAAAATAAAAATTGTGGTATGGGAATATAGCCCTTTACAACTTCATTGTAGAAAAGATAACTCCCACACTCACGATATTGCAATAAATATGCAGAGGTAATATGGAGTGTGTAGGGGTTTTCTTTTCTACGGTGAATATGTTGAATATGTTGTGAATGTGACACGGTAAGGTATACCTTTCATTGGTTGTCATATGTTCAGGGTTTAACCTTGCATGATGTTTGTACACCCACCCAACTGGGCTCAGTTTCTATTGATTCATTGATTGAGTTGTAAATTGTTATGAACTCCGTCAGCAGACCAAACACAAAAGTCCTAAAATGTTTTTTTTTCTAATTCAAAATGTGAGCCTGTGTGAACTAATGTCTTTTTACCAACCCAAGTGATTTGCTATATTGATTAAAGGTAGACTCAGCGATATGATGTAGATGCAAAAAAGTAAACAGCAAAGTGGGTCAATTTCCTCAACAGTGTGAGGCTCAAAGCTGGGGAACTCAGTCCGTCTTTCATCTTACTCTTGAAAGTTGCATACCTTAGAGAGCTATTTTTAACTTGTCAGAAATGTCCAGCTCAACTAGCCCATGTCAGCTAACGTTTTTTAGCTATGTTGTTTTAGCCCATAGATTTTGTTGTAATGTTTGAGTCACTCAAATATCACATGAGTACACATTAGATGTGACAAAATGTATAGAATTGCAAGAAAGTTTGCTTTAAAACGGCAACATTTTCTCCTTACCCCATGCAATTTTTTTTTTATAATTGCAGGAAATAAGCTTTAAACCTGCAAAATGTTCTGTCTGCCAACAAGGTAGATGTGAACAGTTTGTGTATTTGTATTTATTATGGACTCTTCCTGGGGTCCAGCAAAATTAAGGCAGTTTATACGATTTAAAAAACATTACATTACATTCAGACTGTGTGCCCTCAGGCCCCTACTCCACCACTACCACCTATATATACAGTACAGTCTGTGTACGTGTGTGTATAGTGCGTATGCTATCGTGTGTGTATGTCTATGTTTGTGTTGCTTCATAGTACCCGCTGTTCCATAAGGTGTTAATGAATAGACACCTCACGTCGGTTTCTAAATAGCGATGGCGGTTGGCTTTAATTTAAATGATAGCTTAACCTTCAAATCCATGAATTCATGTGAGGCCAGAGATGTCTATGGGAGGAGCGCCTCATTTTCCCCCCTAGCCACCGTAGTCTGAAAATGACAGCTGGGTTAAGTCCCAACACGAACACCGATACTTAACCAGAGATACTGATCTGTTATAAGCAATCGATATTGTGAGATCGTGATGACTATACATTTTAATACTAATATCACCAATCTGAGGTAAAAAGGATCTGTATTTCCTTGAATTGTTGTGCGGTAAAAACGTTACGTCTCTAAGATTTCCATAGGGAAATTAGCATAATTAAGCAATAATGCCCGAGGGGGTGTGGTATATGGCCAATATACCACGACTAAGGGCTGTTCTTATGCACAACGCAACGCAGATTGCCTGGATACAGCCCTTAGCGATGGTATATTGGCCATATACCACAAACCCAGAGGTGCCTTATTGCTATTATAAACTGGTTACCAATGTAATTAGAGTAGTAAAAATAAATGTTTTGTTATACCAGCCAATCAGAATTCAGGGCTCAAACCACCATTTAAATCATTAATAATGTCAAATAATTCAAGATTTAGATGATAGTAAATGAAGCACTCTCACAGATTTTTACGACAATTACATATATTTCTCACTACTGTACTTTAACCATGGAGTTTAAAAATGTTCCTAAACACAATTTAACCAACCGCTCTAGACTAGAGCTTCCATAGTGACTGTGTAGCAGCCTGAACCTTTGACATCTCTCGTATTAGTCACCACTTAGGTCATTAAATCTATAGGTTATGTGGTTCAAAGAGACACAGAAAAGTTGTACTCTACCACCTTATTCTGAAGACGTTTGATTACATTACTCTACTTTCAAATGTCAACATGGATCTAGCACCAAGTAGGCTAATTAGGCCTAAGAGATCAATTCTAGATTTTCAATGTAAACTTTGATTCAAACAGCTGCCACAAATAGCCTACACTGAATAAGCAGTAAAGAAGAATCAGCAGAACTTTGAGACGTTCTCATTCCTACCAGAAGATGGCAGTGCGAGATTGCAGTCATGGAATACTGCGTCTTCCCAAATCACTGCAGTGCACCCAATCAACTGGTATGACACAGCCAACTAACTCAAATCAGAATCACCCAGAGAACCAGCCCATTCATTAGGAATACACCAGCCAGCCTCTGGCTGTCTGACAGGAACGATCCCAGAAAATGCTTTTTGGGGAAGGATGTAATTGAGAGAATCGTTGAGGAAAATAAATATTTCATTGGATATACAGTTCCAGTCAACTACTCATTCCACGGTTTTTCTTTATTTTGACTATTTTCTACATTGTAGAATAATAGTGAAGACATCAAAACTATGAAATAACACATATGGAATCATGTAGTAACCAAAAAAGTGTTAAACAAATCAAAACTACATTTGAGATTCTTCAAAGTAGCCATCATTTGCCTTGAAGACAGCTTTGCACACTCTTGGCATTCTCTCAACCAGCTTCATGAGGTAGTCACCCGGAATGCTTTTCAATTAACAGGTGCGCCTTGTTAAAAGTTAATTTGTGGAATTTCTTTCCTTCTTAATACGTTTGAGCCAGTTGTGTTGTAACAAGGTAGGGGTGGTATACAGAACATAGCCCTATTTGGTAAAAGATCAAGTACATATTATGGCAACAACAGCTCAAATAAGCAAAGAGAAACAATAGTGCATCATTACTTTAAGACATGAAGGTCAGTCAATCAGGAACATTTCAAGAACTTTGAAAGTTTATTCAAGTGCAGTCGCAAAAACCATCAAGCGCTATGATGAAACTAGCTCTCATGAGGATCGCCACAGGAAAGGAAGACCCAGAGTTACCTCTGCTGCAGTTCATTAGAGTTAACTGCACCTCAGATTGCAGCCAATATAAATGCTTCATAGAGTTCAACAGTCACATCTCAACATCAACTGTTCAGAGGAGACAGCGTGAATCAGGCCTTCATGGTCGAATTGCTGCAAAGAAACCACTTCTAAAGGACACCAATAAGAAGAATATACTTGCTTGAGCCAAGAAACACGAGCAATGGACATTAGACTGGTGGAAATCTGTCCTTTGGTCTGACGAGTGAAAATGTACGATTTTTGGTTCCAATCGCTGTGTGAGACGCAGAGTAGGTGAACGGATGATCTCCACATTTGTGGTTCCCAGCATAAAAGCATGGGGTGTAATGGTGTGGGGGTGCTTTGCTGGTGACACTGTCAGTGATTTATTTAGAATTCAAGGCACATCTAACCGGCATGGCTTCCACAGCATTATGCAGCGATATGCCATCCCATCTGGTTTGCGCTTAGCGGGACTATCATTTGTTTTTCAACAGGACAATGACCCAACACACCTCCAGGCTGTGTAAGGGCTATTTGACCAAGGAGAGTGATGGAGTGCTGCATCAGATAACCTGGCTTCCACAATCACCTGACCTCAACCCAATTGAGATGGTTTGGGATGAGTTGGGCGGCAGAGTGAAGGAAAAGCAGCCAACAAGTGCTCAGTGTATGTGGGAACTCCTTTAAGAATGTTGGAAAAGCATTGCAGGTGAAGCTGGTTAGAGAGAATTCCAAGAGTGTGCAAAGCTGGCAACAAGGCAAAGGGTAGCTATATATTTAGATTTGTTAAATTTATTTTTGTTACTACATGATTCCATGTGCTATTTTGTTGTTTTCTTGTCTTCGACATTATTCTACAATGTAGAAAATAGTTAAAATGAAGAAAAACCCTTGAATGAGTAGGTGTGCCCAAACTTTTGACTGGTACTGTACATATTGCCAGAATTGTACTCTGGGTAGAGCTGCTCTTGTGTTGTGAGGCACACAGGAAAGGCTTTTGTGGCCCAGTTTCCTGTTGTTGATAATAGGCATACACTCACACAGGCCCATTCCAATTAGTTTCCCTGGATTATTTTCACGTCCTACCCACTTAAGTGATAAGAGAAAGTATTTTCAGGACAGAATAATGCCTTTGCAGGTAAAGCAACGGTGTGTTCAGAAATCAC
The DNA here is from genome assembly GCF_029448725.1 of Salvelinus fontinalis. Lineage (NCBI taxonomy): Eukaryota > Metazoa > Chordata > Actinopteri > Salmoniformes > Salmonidae > Salvelinus > Salvelinus fontinalis. Next base: position 60,230,649 of record NC_074670.1, on the reverse strand, counting down.
CCAATCAGAGTTGATAAGACCTTTGCAGAAAGAGAGTTCTCTTATGAGTTAGATTGTATATGGTTTATTCCTTTGACAAAGGTGAAATTGGGGCCATTTGAAAAAAAATATGGTTGTCGAGGTAAAGACCAAGCCTGTATTTTTGGCTCTGTCTATTTTTGGATGTCTTTCTCAGGGTCACCATACTTTACTGGCTATGCTGTCTCAAATACTGCAGTTCGTAGTGTGTGATCCAGACTTAATAACAATGAAATGAGTTGAAGCCTATGTTATTAAGCGAAGACCAGTGAGTGAACACAAGCTCATCACAGGACTAGTGGTACTTGATGATTCCCTGATGATAAATGTTTCCCACTGCACTCACCATCGACAATGACCCGTTTGCTCGTTGCTTTGGTCCAGAAATTGGGAAATTAAGGTTAATCTCTACTTATCAGGGACGAACGCTTTCACACATGCCCTCAGGTTGCACTGTTGAAAACACTTATGTGTGAAGGAAATATTTAGTTTATTTTTCTCAGATTGAACACTTGCTTTACACATGCACAAATTGAACTCATTAGCATTCCAAAGACTTGCCCGTTCCCAGTAGGAAGTTTCTGCTTCTGAAGAATTACCTCTCAGCTCTAGCTATGCCTTTCCCATCCATATCCGTTCATTGGAATGGACACATAGGAAAATGTTTTTGTTGCCGGTGTATAATTTCCAAGCCGTCAGTTTCACTGTAACAAGAACATACTGCTAGGAGAAAGATGTTTTGGTGAGGGAAGAGGGAAGAAAGAGTAAAGGAATTCGGTAGACTTCTTCCAAATGAAATGTCTTGCCTGAATAGGCCTATGTGTTACAGTAAAGGGAATTAGGCTATCACACCATGTATAGTAAATGGCTATCCACTCTCAACATTTAGACAGGAGTGGCACTTTAAATTGAGAATCTTCATCTAAGCACGTTTAATATTAAATCAAACTTTATTTGTCACATGTGCCGAATTAACATATCTAGCTAGACCTTACCGCTTACTTACAAGCCCTTAATCAACAGTGCAGTTCAAGAAAGAGTTCAACTAAATTATACAAATAAACAAAATTATAGAAAGTAACACAATAAAATAACAATAACGAGGCTATATACAGGGGGTACCGAGTCAATGTGGGGGGGTACAGGTTAGTCGAGGTCATTTGTACATATAGGTTGGGGTGAAGTGACTATGCATAGATAACAAACAGCGAGTAGCAGCAGTGTAAATATCCAGTTGTATAGGCTTACTCTGGGTCTGGGAAACCGGCCCGAAATCATGAAGACCTGTCTGCTCATGATGACCCTAAATAGTACAGGACTTCAATGAGGGTTGCAAGGATTTGCAGCATTTGGATTCATCCACCTGTGAAATGCCAATCAGGATCATTGGGTTTATGAGAAAAATGTTTTGACAAATCAATCAATAAATCAGACATTAGCCTTTTTTATTCCATTATAATAGGAAGAATGGGGAGTTTCTTTCAGTTCTGCTTTAGATCCATTATACATTTTCATCTCAATGTACCTTTCCCTTGAATGTTATGTTCACCCATAGTGATGTGTGTGTGTGGTTAGTCATCCTCTTCAGTAAATAATGAAGATGACAGTTGCTCAGGGAGGAAGATATAAACTCAGCAAAAAAAGAAACGTCCTCTCACTGTCAACTGCGTTTATTTTCAGCAAACTTAACGTGTTAATATTTGTATGAACATAACAAGATTCAACAACTGAGACATAAACTGAACAAGTTCCACAGACATGTGACTAACAGAAATGGAATCATGTGTCCCTGAACAAAGGGGGGTCAAAAGTAACAGTCAGTTTCTGGTGTGGCCACCAGCTGCATTAAATACTGCAGTGCATCTCCTCCTCATGGACTGCACCAGATTTGCCAGTTATTGCTGTGAGATGTTACCCCACTCTTCCACCAAGGCACCTGCAAGTTCTCGGACATTTTTAGGGGGAATGGCTGTAGCCCTCACCCTCCGATCCAACAGGTCACAGACGTGCTCAATGGGATTGCGATCCGGGCTCTTCGCTGGCCATGGCAGAACACTGACATTCCTGTCTTGCAGGAAATCACTCACAGAACGAGCAGTATGCCTGGTGGCATTGTCATGCTGGAGGGTCATGTTAGGATGAGCCTGCAGGAAGGGTACCACATGAGGGAGGAGGGTGTCTTTCTTGTAACGCACAGTGTTGAGATTGCCTGCAATGACAAGCTCAGTCCGATGATGCTGTGACACACCGCCCCAGACCACGACGGACCCTCCACCTCCAAATCGATCCCGCTCCAGAGTACAGGCCTCGGTGTAACGCTCATTCCTTCAAAAATAAACGAAAATCCGACCATCACCCCTCGTGAGACAAAACCGCGACACGTTTAGTGAAGTGCACTTTTTGCCAGTCCTGTTTGGTCCAGTGACGGTGGGTTTGTGCCCGTAGGCGACGTTGTTGCTGGTGATGTCTGGTGAGGACCTCCTTACAACAGGCCTACAAGCCCTCAGTGTCCAGCCTCTCTCAGCCTATCACGGACTGTCTGAGCACTGATGGAGGGATTGTGCGTTCCTGGTGTAACTCGGGCAGTTGTTGTTGCCATCCTCTACCTGTCCTGCAGGTGTGATGTTCGGATGTACCGATCCTGTGCAGGTGTTGTTACACGTGGTCTGCCACTGCGAGGATGATCAGCTGTCCGTCCTGTCTCCCTGTAGCGCTGTCTTCGGTGTCTCACAGTACGTATATTGCAATTTATTGCCCTGGCCACATCTGCAGTCCTCATGCCTCCTTGCAGCACGCCTAAGGCACGTTCACGCAGATGAGCAGGGACCCTGGGCATCTTTCTTTTGGTGTTTTTCAGAGTCAGTAGAAAGGCATCTTTATTGTCCTAAGTTTTCATAACTGTGACCTTAATTGTCTACCGTCTGTAAGCTGTTATTGTCTTATTGACCTTTCCGCAGGTGCATGTTCATTAATTGTTTATGGTTCATTGAACAAGCATGGGAACAAGCATGGGAAACAGTTTAAACCATTTACGATGATGATTTGTGAAGTCATTTATATTTTTACGAATTATCTTTGAAAGACAGGGTCCTGAAAAAGGGACGTTTCTTTTTTTGCTGAGTTTAGAATATTGGTTTCTGGACAATATGTAGGACTAAAAGAAAGCGGAGTCAATCACCACCTTCCGGAGACACCTGAAACCCCACCTCTTCAAGGAATACCTAGGATAAAGCAATCCTTCTGCCCCCCCCCCCCCCCCCCCCCCTTAAAATGATCTAGATGCACTATTGTAAAGTGGCTGTTCCACTGGATGTCATAAGGTGAATGCACCAATTTGTAAGTCGCTCTGGATAAGAGCGTCTGCTAAATGACTTAAATGTAAATGTAAATGTAAAATGCCCTTGGAAAAGAACAAAGCAATCAGATAATCTGCATTACTAAGACTCTGGAGAAAAGTATAATAAGCCTGCTGATATAAAGGCACCAGTGGTGTCCATTTTAGGACATGCTCATATCTCTGTCCTCGTTTGTAATGAACCTAGCTTATTTTAATGTTTGTATTTTTTTATTTAACCTTTTATTTAACAGTTAAGAACACATTCTTATTTACAATGACGGCCTCCCAGAGAACATTGGGTTAACTGCCTTGTTCATGGGCAGGACGACAGATCTTTACCTTGTCAGCTCGGGGATTTGATCCAGCAACCTTTCGGTTACTAGTCCAACGCTCTAACCACTAGGCTACCTGCTTTCCCCATTATAACTCTTATGCAATGCTCGTTGCATTTTTGAGGCCCTCCTTAGTGCTAAGTCTCAATAATGCAGTTTGCATTTCAGTGTGTTCCCTGAACATACTAGTGATGATTTCTTTGTTTCCAACACAGACTAATAAGCTTCTGTGTCTGGTCCTTGCTTCTTCCAGAGCTCAGACAAGGCTTTCCTTGGTTTCCTCTGTTCCTCCACTAGGCCCCAACACTAGCTCTTCTCTCCATCGACTCCAATGCTCAACAAACATATTTATTTTGCCTGCCAGTCACATCCTATGCAGGAGAAGGAGTCGCCTCAACAAATATCCTGTGTTTCTCCAGCCTCCCAATGATGAAATCGGTAGAAACCCTGCTTGATACAAGCTTTTCTCCTGCATCGGAGTGTTTTCCCACCACGTCTAAGAACAAGCTGGTGCAGGCTTCAACTGAGTTCTCTCTCTCACAGATGGAGGGTTGTGTTGTTCGTGTGAGCTGAACCATAAAGGATGGATAGACTGGTGTTGTCTCTAGAGCAGTGGTTTTCAACTTACAGGTGGTTCACATTGTTTTATTTATTTTAGATTTTTGTCTTCCAAAGATAATAACAGTCAGGAGTATTAATAGTATTCTAAGCAATTTTACATACCTTTTCATAATGCTAAGGTTTTAAAATAACAATAATAGTCCTTTAATTTGTTACATTCACAAATGGTGGTCCTCAAGAACTTTTGACGGTGATATGGTGGTCCCCGGAATAGAAATAGTTGGGAACTGCTGCTCTAGGGTTTGTGTAGAGAGCCTGCTTAAGATCAAAAGTCAAGCATTGATCTAAAGTTTCTGCTGACTTTGGAAATGTAGGCCTAGCTTGAAAATGAATAAGTTGGCGCCAATCAGGGTTTGACGCTGTGGCAGAGTAGTGATCTAAAGATATCCATTTGGACCACTTTGGGGTTCTGAATGGTAGATCATTCAGCTTTAGATAAATACTAGCACTGTAGTTTTAACAATTGCTTCCATGAACAAATATTCTGGCTAGTATTCCAAGGTAAAGTAAATGGCTTTATCTGAGGTAGGCTATTTGTACTTTCAGCACACTGTAAATGTCAGCTTTAGGAGTTTCTTTTTCCTTGGATTGACAGTTTATCCCCCTTTTTAGTCTAGCTTTTGATCATGTTCGTGATGCAGTGGATAGGTAGGTGATTGTCAAACGTATCACATCGATTCTTTATCACATCTTGTTCCTCTCATGATCTAACGACATGCAGCATTGAAGCGATATCATTTATTTTCAATGATGCCCTACCTCCTTTTGAAGTTTGTGTAAAAATACATATCTTAAGAGAACCCGAAGTGTCGCTGGAGAGAAACTGGGCGTGTAGGGTGGCTTTGTCCCCAGCCGCCGACTTCAAACGTCTTTTTATTTTAATCTGAGGGAGTTTAAAAAACTGCATATCCATGAGAACTTCCCAAACTAAAGCACCAAAATAATTTATTTCCCAAGACTTTAATGACTTCGGCAACAGCGTCATCGACTTTAAAATGGTGCCAGAGCCAGATTTATCAGACCTTTTTTCCCACGAGATAATAAAACACAATAGTACAAAAGATAAAATAATGATTAACAATTAGTGTTTGGTTTTAGTATTTTATTCACCACCGTATCTTCACGTCTGTGCTTGGCTCACTGCCAACCGCCCCCCTAGGCTTGCTACTCTTCTTTGGTCAATCCTTGAGTGGAGTTGTTTTGACAATTAGGCTAGTGTGAGATATGTTAGGCTAGAGTGCTAAGGTTTTCTGGCAGTGTTGAGTGGTATGCACTGAGTATGTGAATATAGGCAAGCATGCTTGCAGTCATTCAGACATTCTGCTGCTAAAGATAGGCCTAATTCCTCCAGTTTTGGCCTAGCCTAAATGTAGATAATTCTGGTAGTTTTGCTTGAATTCCAAATGCCAGCAGGTCCTCCCAACTACTGCTAGCTCCGCTGCACTAATGGACTAAAGCACCGGCACAACCTTGTGGAGGAAAACAAAGCATGGAATCCATCACGTGGTTTAGATTTGGCACCATTTTCTTCTTCCTTCTGTGAGGCTGACCGAAGGTTAATTGCCCCAGAATGCCTGATTGTGAGAAATCACAGTGATTATTGCGGTGTGAAAACATGCTGATATGCATCGCATGTGACTGAGTAGTGAGATACTGCCAACAACATCCAGGCCTATGTGAGTTGCTTCATTGGATTTAGGAGGACACAAAAGCATGTGATACAATGATACTTGAATTGTTTATGGTACACAGTTGGTCATTCAGTGATTGTTTGGAACAATCTTACACCCATTTCCCATTGTAATTGCAGTAGCTCTTGTGTTAGCCTATTTCTACTGCAAATTACACTTGAGTAAATGTTGATGCTAGCGTAACGAAATAACATTGGTAGTCAGGGAGACAATGATTTTGACCTTTTCAATTACATTGATAGCAGTGTTGTAGTAATCGAGTACGGTCTTGAGACCACATATTGAGTGTCTCCGTCTGGTTTCGGATACATTTGTACTCTGTCTCGGACAGTAAGGACTCGTAATTTCTTCCCGGGACCAGCAAAGTAAAACACTCATAGTTATCAGCTTTCATTCAGAGGGTGCATAAAAGCGCTTCTTCAGCCCAAATATTTACACGTATTTATTAAAACATTAATATCTTAACAGCCTTTATTATAGACACGTTTGAGCATTGGCGAACCTATAGGCCTTCAGTGTGTGACAGGTTCATGATTCTGAAAGGATAGCAATCGTAATACCAGCGCACACTGTAGGAAAGTGCACTTTTTGTAAAGTATAAAGGGCCAGTGGCGCAGTGGAGGGTATACACAGGTATAAGCCATTGGAGAAGTGGGCGAGTGACTGATTTTTTTTCCCTTCATCGTTTTTCGGTGGCTATACACAGCTAGAGATGCAGGTGTCATTTGGTTAGCTAGCAAGAACTTGACCGACTGTTATCCAGTTTGCATATCTCTTGAATTCGCAAATTCATTCTGGCTATCTCATCTGATTTCAGAGCACTCTCGTCTGAGAACTAAGAATGAATTTACGAACGCGCAACACCCACTTAATATGGCCGTTGTCAGTAAACATAGGCCAAAAAAGTCATAGTTAGTCAAGAATGCTCTAGATAACATATAGACAGCCTAACCAGCTCTGCTACGATGAGTAAAACGGTCAGAGTGAGGGGTTCTCTCATTTGTGTCTGGAAGTAGCTAGCGTGCCAATTTTAGCCAGTTAGCTTGGGTGCTTGGTTGGGGCAAGCATGCATCGGTAGGCAAACTGAAGAAGGACAAGGAGGCTAAAATTCTCCATTTATCAGTGCAATTTTGACGGCCAACTAGCTGAAAATGTTTGAGAGGGTTTATATAATGTTCCTTCGTTAGACTTTAGTTCATCTTGCTCTGTCTGGCATTAGTTGTTGATTTTGTTGTTGATGTGCATAACTGAGTTAGAGAGAGCCTACGCTTTCATGGTTGTTTGATCAATAGGACTGTAAAGTTCCCAAATGAAAGAGGACTCCCATGGTGTTTACATGCAGTATTTGCAAAAATCCATTCAGGTGTATTTTGTGGCTTTTGTGTAGCTGTGATTGACTATAGCACACCGGTCTGTATAGACTCTGGTCCTGGACAAGACCAATGTTTTATTTACTGCATTGTCTAATTGTCCAAATGCATGGCCGCTTTCCCATTCTATATTACTATAGAAATTTCACAAATGCCTTAGTATATGTCATACCCAAACATTCGATGAATTTATGAAAACGTGAAAATGACCATATCGGAGTGGTCGCTTGTCAGAAAATGTTTCATGATGCTAAAATGCTTTCAGTTCCACTTTAAATGCAACAATCGTTCACAAAAACGTTATTCTCAAAGAGATGGCTAACAACAGCAAGCGCGCTGCAATAAAAAACACAGTTCCACTAACCAGATTATCTTAATTTGAAACTTAACTTCTTGTTGAAAGTTATTCTTTAAACAAGAGAAGCTAACAAATTAGCAACAACATTCTCTTTGATAACACCTGCTGCGTCAGCGGAAAACTAGCCGACAAAAAAAGCGAACTATTTGACCGTGAGAAAGCTACTGCTCGCTATTGCACAGTGACCTGTTGGCCTTCAAGAAGGCAGAAGTTTCCATACGTTTTTGTAAAAACAGCTCCACCCAGTAAGTCAAAATATTGAGTGATTGATTCCACTGTCACTCCAAAATGTTGCCCTAATACAGTTGGCTGATGCCTTTTATCTAGCTTCTGATGGCCGCCTTAGCCAATGGCTGACTTAGTTAGCTAGATGTATCTCCCCAGAGACTAGCAGTGTTAACCATTTCCTTTCCAACAAAAACGGATTATTATAATAATTATTTTATAAATCCTTAGCCCTTCTCTGAAGGTGTGGAAGGCCCATTGTTCCCCACTGTGTTTGGGTTAGTAATAATTTGTGGAGAGGCTCTGTTTTCCCTCAGCCTGCATTTTCTTTTCACTTCTGAATGCGTAAAGAATCCATATGTTGTTCTGAAATAGGAACACAGAAATACTGGACATTTTGAACTCCTATTATGTGGTGATTTGACAGAATTACAATCATGGTCTTGATTTGGACTCACATTTTTCTGGTCTTGACTCTGTTTCAGACCCCTTGATCCCCTCTTGGTCTCGGTTTTGACTCGGTCGTGCCCCCACTCTGGTCTTGGTTTTAACTCGGACTCGATTTGCTCTGGTCTTGGTCTTGAATCAGTCTCACTTTAGGTGGTCTCAAACAACACAACACTGATTGATAGGCTACACAGAGACAATTATTTTTACTCTTTCTTTAACATTGATAGGCTACACAGAGCCAATGATTTTTACCTTTTACATCTGGTAACATGTTGCGTAATTAGCCTATTGCTAGCTTACGTACGTAGGTTGACTTCCCCTTCTGCTCCCTCTTTAGGCCCTGACCACAGGTAGTATCCCGGGCTTCATCGACGTGGTGATGAACCTGAACTCCCCAGCGCTGCTGGAGGACAACCTCATCTGGCAGGCCAAGGCAGCGGGCAAGCGGATGGTGTTCTACGGGGACGACACCTGGGTGAAGCTCTTCCCCAAGCACTTCATGGAGTACGATGGCACGACCTCTTTCTTCGTGTCCGACTACACCGAGGTCAGTCAGGGTCATTACCTGTTTGAAGGTCAGGTTCATATTGACAGAAGTTGAATCTTTTTCTATTATGTAATATTTCGAACATACTCTACTAGGGATGTGACAAATGTAAAAAAAAATATTACGTTGAAATGTAAACAAAAACATAAAATGACGTGAATTCACAATTCAGATGTGGTTCTAAATATGACCCCATATGCTACCATTTGTCACTAGTTGCCACTGCCAGAAAGTTATAAAGCCAGCCTATTTATACAATTTCTCTAATTAAAATGTGATTTGAATTCTAACCCTAACCTTAACCACACTGCTAACCTTATGCCTAACCCTAACTTTAAATTAAAACCAAAAATATACTTCTTGTTTTTATACTTATTTACAAGTTTTGACTTTGTGGCTGTGGTAACTAGTGGAAACCGTACCAGACAGCGCTCACCTTACTGCTGTCCTCACCCACTCAGCAATGATGGTATTGATGCTGTTTTAGGTTCTCTGTTGTGTGCCTCTCCTCCAAGTTGTCAGTACGTGCTTCATGTACCACTTATCATCAATATGATAGCCACAATCTGTTGTTATCGCCACGTATGGTGTTTGAGAGCTCGTGATTTGTACTTGCAGAGCTATCATTGTACAATGTCAGATTTCTGGCATCTTGTAGTCTGGTTCTAGATAGGCCATTAGGGTATTGATGCCGGCTTCCTCTACCATTGACAATGGCTGCATATCAACTGCAATTATTTCTGTAATCAGCGCTGTGAATTCCTCACTCCGCCCCTTATCGAACTGCTGCCAGCAATGGGTTGGGTCTCACGGTGCCTCTCTTTCAGCATTGCACCTGTACTGCCACTGTAGCTCAATTCCACCTCGCAGAGTTAGCGTTTCATCACCTTCTCGTTTAACTTCTCAAAGTATTGCCGTACAGAACTTTGATGCTGTCGCTTCCCTGTCTCACTATTTTTCCAATTGTTAATGACGATGACGTGCGGAGCGCTTTATATCCATGGCAAATAATTTACTACTTCCAGCATTGTTGCGTTAGGTATTTGTACTACTAAAGTTTTTGCCTTTATGATCATGATTGGGACCAGTTAATAGTAGTTTTGCGATAACTGCACTGTGATTTTAATTTTGTAAAAAAAAGAATGCTTCCATAACCCGTAACAGATTTTTTCTAAACGTTAACAATCCTGAATTCGTTTAAACGTCACACCCCTATACTGTACACAGTTTGTCAGATTCAGAAACAATGACACAATCAGGAGTTTTCTGTGTTGATACTGTATGTCCACCCTGACTTTCCCCAGGTTGACAACAATGTGACGCGTCACCTGGATAGCACGCTGAAGAGAGACGACTGGGACATTCTGATCTTGCACTACCTAGGCCTGGACCACATCGGCCACATCAGTGGACCACACAGCTCCCTCATCCAGCCCAAACTAATGGAGATGGACGACATCCTCAAGAAGATTCATGGCTCCCTCATCTTAAAGGTATAGCAGCCTACTTTTCAATAGCAAAATTACACATATTTACTTTGGAGTTCAGATGCTGCCTATTCATTCTCAATGGGTTGTTTTGTGAAATTAAAAAGCACATTTGCATTATATTCAGGCAGTCCATTTCACTGCCAGAGAGGAATTGAAAGAAATAGTCTGTGTATATATTGTTCTAATCAATAATCTAAGATAAAAAAACAAAAAAAAACTTAATCTTTCCATTTACAAATCACTTGCATGTCCGGAAAGATCCCGTTTATTTTCATCCTCTTGTAATGCGGCTGGAAAATTATGACAAGTATCATCATTTATTTCTGGGAGAATGTCCTGTTTTGATAAATGCGTTTGAAGCGCTCAACAGTCCTTTTCCTGTTTTTAATAGGATCCTGACTGAAAACGGTGTTCTTGTGCATATTTAACCATGCTAGCTTTTTAACTCTTGCGCATATTCAGCAGGGAGCTTTTTGAATGAATTGTGCTTCAAAGGCTCCAAACTCTCCCAGTGGAAGCCTGCTGCTGTTGCCTCTACTGTTCTTTACACAGTACTATTGTGACCTAAATATATTCTATTGTGGTCCCATTGAGTCTCTCTTAGAGCTCTGTGAAAAACCCACAAAGTATGTTCCCTGAGATGACTGAGATAACGGGTAGACTTTCAATGAGTTTCGAGGTATAAAACATTCCAGTGACTTTCATTACCTTGCAGAACTACCGATATCCTGTTTCTTCATGCTGTGCCGGTGCTGTGATAAAATAAATGAGGCATCGTGCATAGTGGTCGTCTGGGAGACAATCAAACGCAGGCTTCCTTGGCTCCGCCGGCAACAAGGTAGTTTGAGCTTCTGGCCTACTTTGTCCTGCCCTGATTTATAATGGAGAACCCAGTACCTGCAGTGCGGGACAACATGCATTCTGAGCTACAGTTTCTGGAGGGGGAGGGATTCAATTGCTATTTTTAGTGTTCACACAATACAATAGGACTGACATTTGTTAATGGACAAGCTACTGGGCAGTGGCTACTTTTAAAAACAGAGGTGGATGGCCTCTGGACATCATTGAAGATGGTCATTCTTACTAGGGCAGGCTTTTCTAAACCATTAGTCTTGCTACTTAAATGGTTTAAGTTCATGTTTGACAATATGCTTACTTGAATTGGTGTTGTCTTGACCATCAAAGGTATATTTTTGTTGTATAGTTTAACTAAACAGGATTTGGGTTGAAGCGTTCCAAGTTGCAGTCTCTTCATCTTTGGAGAATAAACCCCAATCTGTAACAAAATGGAGTGCTCTGAAGGCCAACTCCACTCTGGCACATCTTCTGTTGTCTTTTCTCATGTGCACAATTTGATTTCTAAGCATGTTTTTCCACGGTGCTGAAAGCAGCCCTGTCAAATATACTCCTGCTTCTGGGTTCTCACAGCCTTCGATGAAAGGGAATATGGAGGCAAAGAAAATCCGGGCTTGATCAGCGTATGTCAACTCCCTTAAACCAGCCACGTTGTGAGTCTGTTCCCTGCCACTGCTGAATCCACCGATCCCCGAAATAACAAAAGAGGAAACGTTGCGGGCACAATCTGCCATATCTGCTAGTGTCAACATCCTGTCCCCACTTATTTAAACTGTCTGGTCCACTGAGGTTTAGAGGATTCTCTTTCCCCCTCTGTGAAATGGCTGCTGAAGGCAACACCCTCTCCAGAAAAGAAGGAAATAATATAATGAAGGTACCAAAGATATTTACTGTCAGTTTATGAAGGCTAATCTATTGAAGATAGTCTAACTAAAAATCCTTTCATCTCTAGGAACCTTGGTGCGAAAGCAGTGGTGCGTAGCTCCAGACCAGCCATGGTCTAGGCCTTTTTAATCCTTGCCTTTACACAAAGGACTGATGTTCTACCATTAAATCATATCAAGCTTTATTTATACAGCACATTTCAGACATGGAATGCAACGTGCTTCACAGGAAAAAACTATGAAAATGTTTAATGCACAACAAACATAAGAGGATAAAAAACAAAAGAATAACAATAAAAACTGAATGACTAAAAAGCTCCCTAAGGAAGGATATCATGTTGTCTACAGACAACGGGAGTGACTATATCCCAGTTAAAGGGAGAGGAAGAGAGAGGAACGAGTGTAAAATAGACATGTCCTTACAGGTTTTCCTCATCCCAAGGTCAATCTGAATCATCCAGAGCGAGAGGACTTTACTTTTTAGAAGAGGGGCAGGGGGCCAATTCTCACACAAAGCAGTAGAGCATTAGCCATGAAACAACATCATGAAGAGGTCCCTCTTGTACTTTAGACTTCTTTGATAATGCATTCAATTCAGCTCATATCCTCGGATGTCTTTGAAAGTAGAACTGCTCTGTGGAGTACACACATTTTAAATGGAAAAGCCAGGACACACACACAGGAACTGATCACACAGAACTTGTAATCAATTGAATTTAGAAGTATGTTTACCAGTGAAAACCAATTTCTTGTTTACACTGAATGTTCGTCCTTCAGTGTATGCAACCATTCAATGTATCGAAATAATTGGTTCTCGATTTTGGAGGTTGATATACAGTACCAGTCAAAAGTTTCGACACACCTACTCATGCCAGCGGTTTTCGTTCTTTGTACTATTTTCTACATTGTTGAATTATCAAAATGATAAAATAACACATATGTAGTAACCCAGAAAATGTTAAACAAATCAAAACATATTTTACATTTGCGATTTTTCAAAGTAGCCACCATTTGCCATGACAGCTATACACACTCTTGGCATTCTCTCAGCCAGCTTCATGAGGTAGCCATCTGGAATGCATTTCAATTAACAGGTGTGCCTTGTTAAAAGTTACATTTGTGGAATTTCTTTCCTTGATACGTTTGAGCTAAATCAGTTGTTATGACAAGGTAGGGGTGGTATACAGAAGATGGACCTATTTGGTCCATATTATGGCAAGAACAGCTCAAATAGGCAAAGAGAAATGACAGTCCATCATTACTTTAAGACATGAAGGTCAGTCAATACGAACGTTTCAAGAAGTATGAAAATGTCTTCAACTGCTGTCGCAAAAGGCGCTATGATGAAGCTGGCTCTCATGAGGACCACCACAGGAAAGGAAGTCCCAGAGTTACCTCTCCTGCAGAGGATAAGTTCATTAGAGTTAAATGCACCTCAGATTGCAGGCCAAATAAATGTTTCACAGAGTAACAGACACATCTCAACATCAACTGTTCAGAGGAGACTGCGTGAATCAGGCCTTCATGTTTGAATTGTTTCAAAGAAAGCACTACTATAGGACACCAATAAGAAAATGAGACTTGCTTGGGCCAAGAAATACGAGCAATGGACATTAGACCGGTGGAAATCTGTCCTTTGGTCTGATGAGTCAAAATGTGAGTTTATTAGTTCCAACCGTCGTGTCTTTGTGAGACGCAGAGTAGGTGAACGGATGATCTCCGCATGTGTGGTTCCCACCTTGAAGCATGGAGGAGGAGGTGTGGGGGTGCTTTGCTGGTGACACTGTCTGTGATTTTATTTAGAATTCAAGGCACGCTTGAAGAGCATGGCTACCACAGCATTCTGCAGCGATACACCATCCCATCTGGTTTGCGCTTAGTCCCACTATCATTTGTTTTTCAACAGGACAATGATTCAACACACTTCCAGGCTGTGTAAGGGCTATTTGACCAAGAAAGAGAGTGATGGAGTGCTGCATCAGATGACCTGGCCTCCACAATCACCCGACCTCAACCCAATTGAGATGGTTTGGGATGAGTTGGATCACAGAGTGAAGGAAAAGCAGCCAAAAAGTACTCTGCATATGTGGGAACTCCTTCAAGACTGTTGGAAAAGCATTCCAGGTGATGCTGGTTGAGAGAATACCAGGAGTGTGCAAAGATGTCAAGGCAAAGGGTGGCTGAAGAATCTAAAATATATTTTGATTTGTTTAACACTTTTTTTTGTTTACTACGTGATTCCGTGTGTTATTTCATAGTTTTGACGTCTTCACTATTATTCTACAATGTAGAAAATAGTAAAAAATAAAGAAAAACCCTTGAAAGAGTTGGTGTGTCCAAATATTTTTTTTGTGGATTATGTTAATGTTAAACAATTGTATTATTCAAATACCTTGAGGAAATCAAAATGATTGTTTAAATTGTTGCATTGACTGCTTTTTAAAACACTGATTGAGAAATGTACATGTTAAATTAAATGTGGAGTGCTGTGTGCATTACCCATTCACATTATCTGATGAAATGCTTCCCCTTAGCATAAATTAAAGAATTGTAAAAGCAGCAGGACTTATGTTTACATTTGTCATTTAGCAGATGTTCTTATCTGGAGCGACTTACACTTAGTGCAATCATCTTAAGGTAACTAGGTGGGACAACCACATATCACAGGCATAGAAAGTACAGTTTTCCTCAATCGTAGCTGTCAGTAGAGTCAGAGCTGGGAGGGGGGGTCACGTGCAAGTGCTGGTTAAGGTTTTAATTTTGTATTTACATTTTTCTTTTTTGCAGGGGGGTTGAGGTGAGGAGGATTATTTAAGATACTCTTTGAAGGGATAGGGTTTCAGATGTTTTCGGAAGATGGGCAGGGACTCTGCTGTCCTAGCTTCAGGGGGAAGCTGGTTCCACCGTTGGCATGCCAGTACAGAGAAGAGCTTGGATTGGGCTGTGTGGGAGCTGCCCTCCCGTAAGGGTGGGAGGGCCAAGAGACCTGGGGTGGGATGTGGGTGGCATTTTGTAATACAGCCTTAATTTAATACCAGATTGAGTTTTACTTCTGTTGAATGTAACCATGTAGGGATCTATTCTATGCGACCAGTGGGCCTGTAAATCAGTGGTTCCCAAACTGTGGGGTGCGCCCACGAGGGGTCGACCGAACTCAGCTCGGCTTTCAACTTACTCTTGAAATTTGTAATAGAAGAATGAAATTGGGTAGTGCAATTTTCCTCATGTTAGTAATTGAGAGCTTTTTTTTAATCGCTATTTATCGCTTGTCAGAAATATCCAGATCAACTAGCCCATGCCAGCCAATGTTTTTTACACCATTGATTTTGTTGAAACGTTTGAGTCACTCATATCGCATGAATACACATTAGACATGGCAACATGTATAGAATTGCAAGAAAATTAGCTTTAGAACTCCGACTTGTTCTCTGCAACGCATGACAAAATGTGTAGAATTTCAGGAAATAAGCTTTAAACATGCTGAATGTTCTCTCCGTCAGCAAGAGGGGTTTGAACAGTTTGCCATGAACAGTGCTTGGGCCCATAGAAATAGACATGGCGTGTGCGTGGCGGTTCCCAAACCAAAAAGGTTTGTCACCTAAATATTGCGTAAAAAATGATTAAAACATGAATACGAATTTGTTACAATGATCTGTGGAATGTCGTTAGAAACAGAATAAATCGTTATTTGTTTTCTAGGGCAGGATGGAGTATCAGTCTTGCAGATTACTTCACCTTGTGGTTTAGGGATCCATCAATTTAGAAACCCCCCAAACTCAGCCATGTCCATGTCAGCCAGCATCCCAGGAGTTAATCTTAGTTCAGAGCAGAAGATTCCTCTTTCTGTAAGATGTGGTTGTGTTATTCTATTTTGTCCTGAGGTCTGCAATAACAAGAGAACCAACAAACCAACACCTCCCTCTTCACCTGATCTTCCTGTTCTTTGAGAGGCCTGATTGAGTGGCCGGCGTGCTCGCTTCCATCCCGACACACCAGGCAGATGAGCTTGCAGAACAGGCTCAGTTCCTGGTGTTGGTCTGGGCACCAATACACTTTGGCCCTTTCCTGTCTCGCCTCTTCTATCAACTGCTCTGCCAAGTTCTTCAGATTCCTGTTGATCTGAAAGCTTCTGCCCCTGATCTGAGCGTTGCACTCCAGGCAGGATTCGTTGGAGGCATGTCATGCAGAAGGTGTTGTGGTTGCTGGGAGAGACAGGCTTGGTGTAGATTTCTGTACAGACAGAGCAGCGGAGGTGGTATTTCATAGCAGAGGAAGACATGGCAATATCAGAGCTGACTGTGCTGTGGTCAAAATGAGAAAGTTAAGACAAGTATGTCTCTAAAGCACAGCTGCAAGTTAACCTTTGCTCTCAGCCTCACGTGATTGGTGTTTCTGTCTTAAAGGGCAGGATGTTCCCTTATACACACACAGGACAATACTTTTCCCACAGTCACTCTGGTCTTATCCTTAATCCAACACATTTATGATGTGTTTATTACCGTTAGGCCAAGCCAGACATTGCACCATGTTATTGTATTAAATGGTTCCTCTATCATATTGAAGCGCATGTATCAACATGTGTATTGAATAACTGAAGAAAGATGCACACCCATATAATTATGAATGGATCAATTCTTGAACAGCTGATGCATGGCATTATCCATATTATAATTAACAAATAGAATACAATTATACCTTGACTACTTGAAATGTCATGTTTTGAGCATGTGAATGTAGAAAGTCAAAGCTGGACCTCTTAAAAGTAGATGGTCTTCACAGAAAGCTTTGCCTGATAAAGCAGTCTCTCGTCACTCGTGGAAATGAAAGGCATCTAAGGGAACCTCAAAGAATGCGATTGTTTTGGGAAGGTAAAACATTTTCCTTACAAAGCCCCCAAAGGATGTTTACAGATACTGTGAATTTTAAAAAGGTAAAACCAGAATATTTCAGACATCAATTGTGAGTCAAACCAATTTGAATAGTCTGTTTCAAGCCACAGAAGAATCCATAAAAACATCCTCTTTGTGCGACTACCCAGAGAACTTCCATGCATTTATCCATTTTGGTATGACATTTCATGTCACTATGACATTCAAAGGCATAAGAGTTACAGCTCTTTATTTTTCTCTCTTTCAGTGTGGGCATCTGTGCAATCAACTTTTCAGCACGGATGCTCAGAACGTTTGTCATTTGGTTTGAAAGTATAGATTTTCTTCCCATTTTTAAAGCTCTGATGAGTGCTGACCTCGGTAATAGGAGGGTGACATGCAGGACACTGTCGTCTCTCATCCTTTTACCTTTTTCATTATTTCAACAATTTGCCTCAGGGTCAGCCCCTATTCTCCTAGCAAATCACTCTCCCACGTTACAATCTGGGAATGACGTGAGGTAGGTAGCCTAGTGGTTAGTGTTGAGACAGTAACTGAAAGGTTGCTGGTTCGAATCCCTGAGCTGACAAGGCTCTGCCGATGTGCCCCTGAGCAAGGCACTTAACCCTAATTGCTCCTGTAAGTTGCTCTGGTTAAGAGCGTCTGCTAAATGACTCAAATGTAAAAAATGTAAAGGACCTAAACTCTGTTATGATGCTGCATATTGCACTCCCCGTCACCCACAGAACTTGCCGTGTGAAAAGTTGAACACATTGTCTTTTGTTGAAGCTGGGATAAGAGGAGTTTTTTTGTTGTTGTAGATAATAAACTTTAAGTTGGTGTTTTTCTTGTTCATTCTGAGATGTGCAACATTTACAATTTGTGGATTACTCCCAGCAGCTTGGCATTAAATCAATCGGAATAGGGCACGGCAACGTATGTATTTGGTAAGCTACAAATGAGCACACTGGCAGTACCGCATCGTAAATCACAATGGCTGCCTCATTGCAGGAGAGGGGAAGGATAATTTGTATATCTCCCCTGTTCTGTTTGGACCCCAGGAAGAGTAGCTGCTCCTTATAGACTCAACTGAACAAATAACCCAATCTGGGGTGATGAGGACATTATTTTTCCGCCCGCAGTTCATCGATCTTCATCCCTGATAGACTTTTCAATGTTTGTCTCCTTGCTTTCCGCCAGACTGCACCTGCAACTTGCGATGTCTGGCAGATTGACACTTTCCTGCTGGTGCTAAACACCCCGCTTGAAGAGGCCCTACGGTTGTTTAATCAGAAATACAAATTGCCCGGCAGTCAGAACACCTCACAGAGCTGTGGCAGCAAGGAGGTCCCAGACTCGCTGATTAAACACCAATCAAAGTCGAGCAAGCGCTTTGGGGGGTTGAGGCCTCAGCGCCAGCATTCATTAGTCTTCATCTAGTGGAGTTTTGCCCCTTTTTCCACGCAGTGCCAATGACTATTACTTAAAGCCCTACTGTCTTCACATTTGCAGTTTATACTGTTTCAGTGGTTCAGTATTGTTTCTTGAATGAATAAATATGCCTAGACATTTTGGTGAAATGTGGCTTGTTTAAATACTAGGGTGTAATGATGTAGTGCTACTAGCTTCCTGGTGAGTTCAGAAGAGCCCGACAATGGGTTTACCAAATCCTAAATGACTTTCTATTGAAGACACAAAGACAGATTTTCCCACCCCATCCCCCATAGTTTGAAGCTGGCTTTGGAAAAAAGAAACCATGTCCATTAATTATAATCCACAAAATAATTCACATTTCCTGTTGCTGCAGGATTATTATCCTGCTCTAGCAAACTGGCTCAAATTAATATATAGCTTTGAGATTTTTTAGGATCCCCATTAGACAACACCAATGGCGACAGCTAGTCTTAGTAGAGAATGATTTATTTCAGCGTTTATTTCTTTCATCACATTCCCAGTGGGTCAGAAGTTTACATACACTCAATTAGTATTTGGTAGCATTGCCTTTAAATTGTTTAATTTGGGTCAAATGTTTTGTGTAGCCTTCTACAAGCTTCCCACAATAAGTTGGGTGAATTTTGGCCCATTCCTCCTCACAGAGCTGGTGTAACTGGGTCAGGTTTGTAGGCCTCCTTGCTCGCTCACGATTTTTCAGTTCTGCCCACAAGTTTTCTGTAGGATTGGGGTCAGGGCTTTGTGATGGCCACTCCAATACCTTGACTTTCTTGTCCATTTTGCCACACATTTGGAAGTATGCTTGGGGTCATTGTCCATTTAGAAGACCCATTTGTGACCATGCTTTAACTTCCTGACTGATGTCTTGAGATGTTGCTTCAATATATCCACATAATTTTCCTCCGTCATCATGCCATCTATTTTGTGAAGTGCACCAGTCCCTCTTGCAGCAAAGCACCCCCACAACATGATGCTGCCACCCCCGTGCTTCACGGTTGGGATGGTGTTCTTCGGCTTGCAAGCCTCCCCCTTTTTCTTCCAAACATAATGATGGTCATTATGGCCAAACAGTTCTATTTTTGTTTCATCAGACCAGAGGACATTTCTCCAAAAAGTGCGATCTTTGTCTCCATGTGCAGTTGCAAACCGTAGTCTGGCTTTTTTATGGTCGTTTTGGAGCAGTGGCTTCTTCCTTGCTGAGCGGCCTTTCAGGTTATGCCGATATAGGACTCGTTTTACTGTGAATATAGATACTTTTGTACCTGTTTCCTCCAGCATCTTCACAAGGTCCTTTGCTGTTGTTCTGGGATTGATTTGCACTTTTCGCACCACAGAACGCGTCTCCTTCCTGAGCGGTATGACGGCTGCGTGGTCCCATGGTGTTTATACTTGCGTACTATTGTTTGTACAGATGAACGTGGTAGTTTCAGGCGTTTGGAAATTGCTACCAAGAATGAACCATACTTGTGGAGGTCCACAATTTTTTTTCTGAGGCATTGGCTGATTTCTTTAGATTTTCCCATGATGTCAAGCAAAGAGGCACTGAGTTTGAAGGTAGGCCTTGAAATACATCCAAAGGTGCACCTCCAATTAACTCAAATGATGTCATTTATCCTATCAGAAGCTTCTAAAGCCATGACATAATTTTCTGGAATTTTCCAAGCTGTTTAAAGGCACAGTCAAGTTAGTGTATGTAAACTTCTGAAGCACTGGACTTGTGATACAGTGAATTATAAGTGAAATAATCTGTAAACAATTGTTGGAAAAATGACTTGTGTCATGCACACAGTAGATGTCCTAACCGACTTGCCAAAACTATAGTTTGTTTACAAGACATTTTCTGGAGTGGTTGAAAACCGACTTTTTTGTGACTCCAACATAACTGTATGTAAACTTCAAATTCAACGAATATATATATATATGAGAGTAGAAAATAACATGGCTATGTACAGGGAGTACCTGTACTGAGTTGATGTGCAGGGGTACGAGGTAATTGTGTTAGCTATGCACTGTACATATAAGTAGGGGTAAAGTGACTAGGCCACAGGATAGATAATAGACAGTAGCTGCAGTGTGTGTGTGTGTGTGTCGTCAGTGTGCATGTTATGCGTGTGTGTGGGCATATGAAGTGTGTGTGTTGGAGTGTCAGTGTAAGTATGTGTGTGTGCATGGTCTGCAAAAAGGATCAATGCAGGTAGTCAGTGTAGCCATTAGATGAGCCATTAGATGAGCTACAAGCAGTCTTGTTTAGAAGTCTTATGGCTTGGGGATAGAAGCTTTTCAGGATCC
Source organism: Salvelinus fontinalis (assembly GCF_029448725.1). NCBI lineage: Eukaryota > Metazoa > Chordata > Actinopteri > Salmoniformes > Salmonidae > Salvelinus > Salvelinus fontinalis. The sequence continues at coordinate 60,209,862 of NC_074670.1, read as the reverse complement.
TGTTGGTTCCAGACTTGGTGCATTGGTACTGCCCGCGTGTCGTGCGGTAGCAAATTCCTTGAATTTGTTCTAAACCTGGAGACTTTGAAAAGAACCCTGTGGGATTTCTGGTGGTGTAAGTGTGTCTGTCAGTGCTGTGTGTAAGGTGACTATGCAAACAATTTTGAATTTCCAACACATTCATGTTACTTATAAAAACAAGAAGCGATGCAGTCAGTCTTTCCTTAACTCGTAGTGAAGAGAGACTGACATGCATAGTATTGATATTAGCCCTCTGATTACAATGAAGAACAAGAATTTCTGCTCTGTTCTGGGCCAACTGCAGCATACCTAGGTCCTTCTTTGCAGCACTTAACCAAATGACTGGACAATAATCAAGATAAAACTAGAGCCTGCAGGACTTGCTTTGTGGAGTATGGTATCAGAAAAGCAGATCATCTATCACAGACAGACCATTCACTTTCTTTATAACCGTTGAACCTATATATTTTTACCATGACTGTTTACAATCTAAGGTAGGGGTGTCAAACTCATTCCATGAATGGCCTAGTCTACAGGTTTTAGTTTTTTCCTGTAAATTAAGCCCTAGACAACCAGGTGTGGGGAGTTCCTTACTTATTAGTGACCTTAAGTCATCAATCAAGTACAAGGGAAGAGCAAAAACCAGACACTCAGCCCTCCGTGGAATGAGTTTGACACCAGTGATCTAAGGTAAAACCAAGTAATTGAGTCTCCTAAAATTGCTCAACAACCATACCGTTCATTACCAGATTCAGCTGAAGTCTACAACTTAGAATGATTTGTACCAAATACAATGCTCTTAGTTTTAAGAGATGTTCAGGACCAGTTTATTACTGGCCACTCATTCAAACATTGACTGCAACTCTTTGTTTAGGTTTGCAGTGACTTCACCAATTGTGGTTTCTGACGCATACATGGACACACAGGCTTTGTTTAACTTCTCTAGGATAGGGGGCAGCATTTTCACGTTTGGATGAAAAGCATGCCCAGAGTAAACTGCTTCCTACTCAGTCCCAGATGCTAATATATGCATATTATTATTAGTATTGGATAGAAAACACTGAAGTTTCTCAAACTGTTTGAATCATGTCTGTGACTATAACAGAACTTATTTGGCAGGCAAAACCCAGAGGACAAACCATTCAGATTTTTTTGTTTGTTTTGAGGTCACTCTCTTTTCAATTGGTTTTCATTGGGAATACAGCTTTCTAAGAGACCTTCCTGCAGTTCCTATCGCTTCCACTGAATGTCAACAGTCTTTAGAAATTGGTTGAGGTTTTTCTTTTGAGAAATGAAGAAGTAGCCATGTTCAGAATGAGGCTCCAGTGAAGTGTACTGTTTGTTATAGGCGCGTGACCAGAAAGCATGCTACACATTGTTTTCCTCTTGTATTGAACACAGATTATCCCGTCTTCAATTTTATTGATTATTTACGTGAAAAAAATACCTAAAGTTGTATTACAAAAGTAGTTTGAAATGTTTGGACAAAGCTTACAGGTAACTTTTGAGATATTTTGTAGTCCCATTGTGCAAGTTGGAACCGGTGTTTTTCTGGATCAAACGCGCCAAATAAATGGACATTTTGGATATATATCGACAGAATTAATCGAACAAATAGACCATTTGTGATGTTTATGGGACATATTGGACTGCCAACAGAAGAAGCTCGTCAAAGGTAAGGCATGAATTATATCTTTATTTCTGCGTTTTGTGTCACGCCGGGAGGGTTGAAATAGGATGGTCTGTGATTGTTAGCTGGGGTGCTATCCTCAGATAGAAGCATTGTTTGCTTTCGCCGTAAAGCATTTTTGAAATCTGACACGTTGGCTGGATTCACAACAAGTGTAGCTTTAATTTGGTATATTGAATGTGTGATTTCATGAAAGTTTAATTTTTATAGTAATTTATTTGAATTTGGCGCTCTGCATTTTCACTGGATGTTGGCCAGGTGGGACGCTACCGTCCCACATATCCCAGAGAGGTTAATGCCAGTGGCAGGTCATTGTTAAAAATAGAAAAGAGGGCCAAGAGAGCTGCCAAGCTGTACACCACACTTTACATGTTTGACATTAGAGAAGCTTCCATTAAAGAAAACCCTCTGAGTTATATTAGATAGAGAGCTATGAATCCACGATATGGCAGAGGTTAAAACGCTTTCTCAACAACAGGTTATGATCAATAATATCAAAGGCTGCACTGAAATCTAAGAGTACAGCTCACACAATCTTATAATCAACGTCTTTCAACCAATCATCAGTCATTTGTGTCAGTGCAGTAAATGTTGAGTGCCCTTATAAGCATGCTGAAAGTAAGTTAATTTGTTTACAGAGAAATAGCATTGTATTTGGTCATTGTATTTGGTCTGAGGTGACCCTATTACCATCACACCGGAAGTCATGAGTCAGCTATTCGAGTGCATACTGCTGACATGTATTTTTTCCTGCCCTTTTTCATAATAGGACAATGGGTGAATTCTGATGGGTCTGATGGGTGAAGATAAGATCACTTGATGAGAGAACAGCATGTGCAGCCTGAGGCAAGGAACGGAGCACAGCTTTTATTGCGACTTTCTCAAATTATCAGTAGCCTATAGTCGCAGCCCCGAAGACATTTTAAGGTTTGTATCATTCACAACTAAAGTTGCCAAATAACTCTAAATCTAGCATATAGGACCTGTTTCAAATGATCACTTTTACGCTCAGCATAGCCACTTCATATGTGCACCCGCTCCGCAATGGGAAAAATATCCTTTATTTTTTTTCAGCTAAGTTCAATTATATTCTTCTTACTATACAATCATATAATATAAAGTAATGGCATATCATTAAGCATACAGTCTCTTGTCTGCTAAATGAACTAGCCTACAGCCCATGGCATGGCACACAGCCAGGTAACATACAGTAGGCCAACTCATATTCTGTTCTTCTGAATTACATTTTCTTCATAGCATAATGTTTCTTAAGACATAACTAAAATAAATAATGCATTTATTGTGATGGTGTATATTAAATTAACTTTTTAACCTGTCTAGGATGAGGGTGCCGCTAGCGGCACTCCCCCCCCACCCCCACTGAAAAGGCAGAGCCGCGAAATTCAAAAAAAATATTTTTTTTAAATATTTAACTTTCACACATTAAAGTCCAATACAGCTAATGAAAGACACAGATCTTGTGAATCCAGCCAACATGTCCGATTTTTAAAATGTTTTACAGGGAAGACACAATATGTAAAGATGTAAATCTATTAGCTAAAAACACATTAGCATAATCCACCATCTTTCTTTGTCCACCAACAACAGTAGCTATCACTAATTCGGCTAAACTAAGATATTTATAGCCCCTAACCAAGAAAAAAACTCATCAGATGACAGTCTGATAACATATTTATGGTATGGGATAGGTTTTGTTAGAAAAATGTGCATATTTCAGGTAGATGGCATAGGTTACAATTGCACCCACCGTCACAAATGGACTAGAATAACTACATAGAGCAACGTGTTTACCTACTTACTAATCATCAAACATTTCGTAAAAATACACAGCATACACTAATCGAAAGACACAGATCCTGTGAATACAGACAATATTTCAGATTTTCTAAGTGTCTTACAGCGAAAACACACTAAATTGTTATATTAGCATAGCACATGTGCAAACATTACCCCAGCATTAATTCTAGCCAAAGTGAGCGATAACGTAAACATCGCCAAAATATATTATTTTTTTCACTAACCTTCTCAGAATTCTTCAGATGACACCCCTGTAACATCACATTACAACATGCATATACAGTTTGTTCGAAAATGTGCATATTTAGCCACCAAAATCATGGTTAGACAATGGGGAAAGTAGCCCAGCTGGTGAGAAAATGTCCGTGCGCCATATTAGACAGTGATCTACTCGTATAAATAAATACTCATAAACGTGACTAAAAAATATAGGGTGGACAGCGATTGATAGACAATTTAATTCTTAATACAATCGCGGAATTACATTTTTTAAATTATCCTCACTTTTCAATACAGTTTGCGCCAAGCGAAGCTACGTCAAAAAACATGGCGTCCTAAGCCACTAACATTTTTCGACAGAAACACGATTTATCATAATAAAAATTTCCTACTTTGAGCTGTTCTTCCATCAGTATCTTGGGCAAAGGATCCTTTCTTGGGTCTAATCGTCTTTTGGTGGAAAGCTGTCCTCTTGCCATGTGGAAATGCCAACTGCGTTCAGCATGAACTGGAAGCGTGCCCAGCGATTCACAGCGTTTCAGAAATAAATGTCCCAAAATCGCACTAAACGGATATAAATTGCTATAAAACGCTTTAAATTAACTACCTTATGATGTTTTTAACTCCTATAATGAGTCTTAACATGACCGGAGAAAGATTACTCCCAACACTAATGCTTGGAACAGGTGCGGGTCGGTGTCCACCAGGCGCATGACGCAGCTCCAAAAGAGTGACTAGCTACAGGGTTTTTTAATTTATAGTGCCTGTGAACGCGCAATCGACCCCATTTCAAATCGTCATCACGTAAAGGCATCCAGGGGAAGACGTAAACAGTGTCCGTATACTCATAGGAATAACATTGGCTTTAAAACTGACTCCAGAACAGTGGCCAAAATTTCTGAAATCTGACTCCATGTCAGGGAAATTGCTGTAGAATGGGTTCTGTTCCACTTAGACAAAATTTCAACTCCTATAGAAACTATAGACTGTTTTCTATCCAATAATAATAATAATATGCATATTGTACGATCAAGAATTTTGTAGGAAGCCGTTTCAAAAATTACACGATTACCATAAATAGTGACAACAGCGCCCCCAGCCTCAACAGGTTAAAATGTAGATGTTCCAAAGGTGCACATCAGTGACTTGTATGCGTGGAGGCCTGGAGATGCTAAATGTGTTTGTTAATTAACGGTCAATTACCTTGAGAAATAAGCAAGATGGCGCCGACAGAGATGGTCGTCTCGCTTCGAGTCCTTAGGAAACTATGCAGTATTATTTTTTTAATGTAATATTTCTTACATTGTTAGCCCAGAAAATCTTAAGTGCTATTACTTACAGCCAGGAATAATTATTGAATATAAGCACAACATCAACTTACCAACATTACGACCAGGAAAACGACTTTCCCGAAGCGGATCCTTTGTCCAGACCACCACCCAGGACATTGGATCTAATCCCAGTGGCCAACCCAAAACAAAGTCGCCTCCTGGTCAGACTATCGAAGGCGTGCACACCACCCACCGCTTCCGAGTACAATACTCGCCAATGTCCAGTCTCTAGACAACAAGGTAGATGAAATTAGGGCAAGGGTTGCCTTCCAGAGAGACATCAGAGATTGTAGCATTCTTTGTTTCACGGAAACATGGCTCTCTTGGGATATGCTGTCGGTACAGCCACCGGATTTCTAGATGCATTGCACCGATAGAAATAAACATCTCTCTGGGAAGAAGGGCGGGGGTGTATGCTTCATGATTAACGACTCATAGTGTAACAATAACAACATACAGAAATTCAAGTCCTTTTGTTCACCTGACCTAGCATTCCTTACACTCAAATGCCGACCGCATTATCGCTCAAGAGAATTCTCTTCGATAATAGTCACAGCCGTGTATCCCCCACCCAAGCCGGTACCACGAAGGCCCTCAAGGAACTTCACTGGACTTTATGCAAACTGAAAACCATATATCCTGAGGCTGCATTTATTGTAGCTGGGGATTTTAACAAAGGTAATCTGAGAACGAAGCTACCAAAATTCTATCAGCATATTGATTGTAGCACCCGTACGGGCAATACACTGGACCACTGCTACTCTAACTTCCGCGATGCAGTTAAGGCCTGCCCTCCCTTCGGGAAAATCAGACCACAACTCCATCTTGCTCCTACCGTCCTATAGGCAGAAACTCAAACAGAAGTACCCGTGACAAGAACCATTCAATGCTGGTCTGACCAATCAGAATCCACGCTTCAAAATTGTTTTGATCACGCGCACTGGGAAATGTTCCGGGCAGCCTCAGAGAATAACATTGATTTATTCGGTGAGTTGAGTTTATAAGGAAGTGCATTGGAGATGTTGTACCCCCTGTGACTATTAAAATCTACCCTAACCAGAAACCGTGGATAGATGGCGGCATTCACACAAAACTGAAAGCGCGAACCACCGCATTTAACCATGGAAAGATGACTGGGAATATGGCAGAATATAAACAGTGTAGTTATTCCCTCCAAGGCAATCAAACAAGCGAAATGTCTGTATAGGGACAAAGCCAATTCAACGGCTCAGACACGAGACTTATGTGGCAGATTCTACAGGCAATTACAGACTACAAAAAGAAAACCAGCTATGTCACGGACACCGACGTCTTGCTTCCAGACAAACTAAACACCTTCTTTGCCCACTTTGCTGTCCCCACATGCTTCAAGATGGCCACCATTGTTCTTGTACCCAAGAAGGTAAACATAACTGAACTAAGTGACTATCGCCCCGTAGCACGCACTTCTGTCATCATGAAGTGCTTTGAGAGACTAGTCAAGGAGCATATCACCTTCAGTTTGCATACCACCCCAACAGGTCCACAGACGATGCAATCGCCATCACACTGCACACTGCCCTATCCCATCTGGACGAGAGGAATACCTACAGTGAGGGAAAAAAGTATTTGATCCCCTGCTGATTTTGTACGTTTGCCCACTGACAAAGAAATGATCAGTCTAATTTTAATGGTAGGTTTTTTTGAACAGTGAGAGACAGAATAACAACAAAAAAATCCAGAAAAACGCATGTCAAATGTTATAAATTGATTTGCATTTTAATGAGGGAAATAAGTATTTGAGTGTGGTGTCAGGAAAACAACTTCTCACTCAACGTCAACAAAAAAAAGAGATGATCGTGGACTTCAGGAAACAACAGAGGGAGCACCCCCCTATCCACATCGACAGGACAGCAGTGGAGAAGGTGGAAAGTTAAGTTACTTGGCGCACACATCACTGACAAACTGAAATGGTCCACCCACACAGACAGAGGCGCAACAGCGCCACTTCAACCTGAGGAGGCTGAAGAAATTTGTCTTGTCACCTAAAATCCCCACAAACTTTTACAGATGCAAAATTGAGAGCATCCTGTCAGGCTGTATCACCGCCCCTCAACCGCAAGGTCCTCCAGATGGTGGTGCGTGCTGCACAACGCATCACCTGGGGCAAACTACCTGCCCTCCAGGACACCTACAGCACCCGAGGTCACAAGAAGGCCAAAAAGATCATCAAGAACAACAACCACCCGAGCCACTGCCTGTTCACCCCGCTAACATCCAGAAGGGGAGGTCAGTACAAGTATAGCTTCTATCTCAAAGCTATCACACTGTTAAACTGCCATCTCTAACACAGAGAGGCTGCTGCCTACATACAGACTCAAATCATTTGCTAATTTAATACATGGATCACTAGTCACTTTTTAAATAATGTCACTTTTAATAATGTTTACATACCTTACATTACTCATCTCATATGTATATACTGTATTTTATACCATCTATTGCGTCTTGCCTATGCCGCTCTGTCATCGCTCATCCATATATTTATATGTACATATTCTTATTCCATCCCTTTAGATTTGTGTGTATTTGGTAGTTGTTGTGGAATTGTTAGATTACTTGTTAGATATTACTGCACTGTCGGAACTAGAAGCACAAGCGTTTTGCTACCCGCGCACTAACATCTGCTAACAATGTGTATGTGACTAATGAGATTTGATTTGAGACCGGCAGTCTTTTGCATGACAATAACCGCCTGACAAAATGTCATGACCGCCAACGGCCCTAATTTGGTCCAACACATTTTTTCCAATAGTTTGCTCAGAGCTGGCAGCAAGTTGATAGGTCTGCTGTTAGAACAAGTGAAGGCCACTTTACCGTTCTTGGGTAGCAGAATTACTTTGGCTTCCCTCCAGGCATGAGGACAGACACTGTCCTCTAGGTTCAGATTAAAGATATGACAGAGAGTAGTGGCTATAGAGTCAGCTACAATCCTCAGTAGCTTTCCATTTATGTTGTCAATGCAGGAGGTTTGTCATTATTGATCGAAAACAATTTCCCCACCTCTCCTAAACTAACATTGCAAAATTCAAACTTACAATGCTTTTCTTTTATTATATACATTTTTTAATGCATTTATACGATGACTCGCTTTTCATTGTTGTCATAAGTTTGCCCACTTTGCCATTTAAGCAATCATTAAAATAATCTGCAACATCAAATGGTTTTGTGATGAATAAGGCATCTGATTTGATGAATGATGGATTTTAATTTGTCTTTCTGCCCATAATTTCATTGAAAGTACTCCAACGTTCTTCCCATCATTCTTTATATCATTGATCTTGGCTTCATAATATAATTTATTCTTTTTTTGAGATTAGTCACATAATTTCTCAATTTGCACTAAGTCAGCCAGTCAGATGTAGAGCCAGACTTATTTGCTACTCCTTTTGCCCCAACCATATAGCTTTTCAATTCCTTATCAATCCATGGAGCCTTAACAGTTCTAACAGTCAGTTTCTTAAGAGGTGCATGTTTATCAATAATTGGAAGAAGCAATTTCAAAAATGTATTAAGTACAGCGTCTAGATGCTCCTTATTAATCACATCAGACCAACAAATTAACGTCATCCACATAAGTCACAGCAGAATATTGCGTATGCTCTCTTATACACTATTTTAGGGCCAGCTTTTAGAGCTTTGGCTTTCCTGGATATATCCACTATATTGCGATCACTGCATCCAATGGGTCCAAATACAGCTTTAGAACAAAATTCTATAGTGTTAGTAAAAATGTGATCAATTCATATGGATGATCCAGTTCCTGTAGTAATTGTAAACACCCTGGTAGGTTGATTAATGACCTGAACCAGATTACAGGCACTGGTTACAGTGAGCAGATTCCTCTTGAGCTGACAGCTAGATGAAAACCAATCAGATCCCCAAGAACGTAGACTTCTCTGTTTACATCACATACACTATCAAGCATTTCACACACATTATTTAGATACTGACTGTTAGCACTTGGTAGTCTATAGCAACACCCTATAATAATATACTTTAGATGAGGCAGGTGAACCTGCAACCACAACACTTCAGTAACACTTGACATGAGATGTTCTGTAAGCATTACAAGGACGTAGCTCTGAATATATATATATATATATATATATATATATATATATATATATATATATATATATATATATATATATACATACACAGTGGGGATAACAAGTATTTGATACACTGCCGATTTTGCAGGTTTTCCTACTTACAAAGCATGTAGAGGTCTGTAATTTTTATCATAGGTACACTTCAACTGTGAGAGACGGAATCTAAAACAAAAATCCAGAAAATCACATTGTATGATTTTTAAGTAATTCATTTGCATTTTATTGCATGACATAAGTATTTGATCACCTACCAACCAGTAAGAATTCCAGCTCTCACAGACCTGTTATGCCAATTATGGACGATTATATTGCAATCCACGAGGAGACTGCGTGGCAGGCTTGACCACCTGTTACCCGAGTGCAGGCAGCAAGGAGCCATGGTAAGTTGCTAGCTAGCATTAAACTTATCTTATAAAAAACAATACATCTTAACATAATCACTAGTTAACTACATATGGTTGATGATATTACTAGTTTAAATAACTTGTCCTGCGTTGCATATAATCAATGCGGTGCCTGAAATTGTGGCACTTCTCTTGCGTTCAGTGTAAGCAGAGTCCGGGTATATGCAGCAGTTTGGGTCGCCTGGCTCATTGCAAACTGTGTGAAAACCATTTCTTATTAACAAAGACCGTAATTAATTTGCCAGAATTTTACATAACATTGAAGGCTGTGCAATGAAACAGCAATATTTAGACTTAGGGTTGCCACCTGTTCGATAAAATACGGAATCGTTCCGTATTTCACTGAATTTCATTCGAAATGATAGTTTCTGGATTTGACAATATTAATGACCAAAGGCTCGTATTTCTGTGTTTATTATATTATAATTAAGTCTATGATTTGATATTTAATAGAGCAGTCTGACTGAGCGGTGGTAGGCAGCAGCAGGAGGCTCGTAAGCATTCATTCAAACAGCACGTTCCTCCGTTTGCCAGCAGCTTTTCGCAATGCTCGAAGCACAGCACTGTTTATGACTTCAAGCCTATCAACTCCCGAGATTAGGCTGGCAATACTATAGTGCCTATAAGAACATACAATAGTCAAAGGTATTTAAATACAAATGATATAGAGAGAAATAGTCCTATAATAACTACAACCTAAAACTTCTTACCTGGGAATATTGAAGACTCATGTTAAAAGGAACCACCAGCTTTCATATGTTCTCACGTTCTGAGCAAGGAACTTTAACGTTAGCTTTTTTACATGGCACATATTGCACTTTTACTCTCTTCTCCAATGCTGTGTTTTTGCATTATTTAAACCAAATTGAACATGTTTCATTATTTATTTAAGACTAAATAGATTTTATGTATGTACAGTTGAAGTCGGAAGTTTACATACACTTAGGTTGGAGTTATTAAAACTCGTTTTTCAACCACTCCACAAATTTCTTGTTAACTTCTTGTCAATATGGGGGCGCTGTTTCCACTTTGGAAAAAATCGTGCCCAAATTAAACTGCCTCGTACTCTATTCTAGATCGTACAATATGCATATTATCATTACTATTGGATAGAAAACACTCAAGTTTCTAAAACCGTTTGAATTATATCTGTGAGTAAAACAGAACTAATTTTGCAGCAAACTTCCTGATAGGAAGTGAAAAATCTGAAATCGAGGCTCTGTTCCAGGGCCTTCCTATTCAATTGCCTGAAATCTATGGATATACATGCACTTCATACGCCTTCCACTAGATGTCAACAGGCAGTGGGGGTGGAATGGGGTGTCTAGCTTGATCTGAGGTCGAACAAGAGCTCTTGGAATGACGTGACCACAATTTCCTTTGTCTACCAAGGCGCGGGAAGAAACATCAGCATTGGCTTCTGAAAAGCGTTCGGTATAGACGTCTAATATCTCCGGCTTTGATTTTATTTGATACATGTGATAATATCATCGTAAAGTATGTTTTTTCAATATAGTTTTATCAGATTATTCAACGTTTATCGGGAGTTTTGGAGTTTTCCGTTCTCTGCGTTAGGTGAAGATGGACATCTTCGCGCCACTTGGCTAGCTAAGGTTGCTAATTCGACAGGAGAGAAGGACATTCTAAAACCAAACAATGATTTATTCTGGACAAAGGACTCCTTGTACAAGATTCTGATGGAAGCTCAGCAAAAAGTAAGAACAATTTATGATGTTATTTTGTATTTTTGTGTAAAATGTTTAGTCATATTCTCCGCCATTATAGCGGGTGCTGTCTCGCAATAACGCAAGCTGTATGTTGTACTAAAGTTATTTTTAAAAATCTAACACAGCGGTTGCATTAAGAACCAGTGTATCTTTCATTTGCTGTACAACATGTATTTTTTAGTAAAGTTTATGATGAGTTCTTTGATTAGATTAGGTGACTGTCCAAAATATCTCCGGACAATTTTGTGCATTTTGGCTACGTATTCACAATGTAAAACCAAGATTTGTACCTCTCAATATGCACATTTTCGAACAAAACATATTTGTATTGTGTAACATGATGTTATAAGACTGTCATCTGATGAAGTTGGTCAAGGTTAGTGATTAATTTTATATATTTTGCTGTTTTTTTGCGATCGCTACCTTTTGCTGCTGATAAATGCGGTTGTGTGTTTGGCTATTGTGGTAAGCTAATATAATGCTATATTGTCTTTTCGCTGTAAAACACTTAAAAAATCTGAAATATTGTCTGGATTCACAAGATGTTTATCTTTCATTTGCTGTACACCATGTATTTTTCATAAATGTTTTATGATGAGTATTTAGGTATTTCACGTTGCTCTCTGTAATTATTCTGGCTGGTTTGGTGATATTTTTGATGGTAGCTGCAATGTAAAACTATGATTTATACCTCAAATATGCACATTTTCGAACAAAACATAGATTTATTGTATAACATGTTATAAGACTGTCATCTGATGAAGTTGTTTCTTGGTTAGTGACTAATTATATCTCTATTTAGTCGGTTTTGTGATAGCTACCTAAGCGGTAGAAAAATGGTGAAAATATGCGGTTGAGTCTTTTGCTATTGTGGTTAGCTAATAGAAATACATAGTGTTTTCGCTGTAAAACATTTTAAAAATCGGAAATGATGGCTGGATTCACAAGATGTTTGTCTTTCATTTGCTGTATTGGACTTGTGATTTCATGAAAATTATATTATATGATATCCCTGTGGCATTAGGCTAGGCTATGCTAGTCAGCTTTTTTGATGGGGGGGATCCCGGATCCGGGAGAGAGAAGCGGTAGAGGTTAATTAACAAACTATAGTTTTGGCAAGTCGGTTAGGACATCTACTTTGTGCATGACACAAGTAATTTTTCCAACAATTGTTTATAGACAGATTATTTCACTTATAATTCACCATATCACAATTCCAGTGGGTCAGAAGTTTACATCCACTAAGTTGACTGTGTCTTTAAACAGCTTCCTGAACAAGCATATGAAACAGTGTTTAGACCCTTTAAAATGTGAAGCCTGTGAAGTTATTTGGATTTTTACGAATTATCTTTGAAAGACAGCGTCCTGAAAATGTGACGTTTCTTTTTTGCTGAGTTTATGTATGTGTGTAGATGTGTGTATATTTACACATGTTAAGTTTGCTGAAAATAAACGCAGTTGACAGTGAGAGGACGTTTCTTTTTTTGCTGAGTTTATATCTCAACACCTCCATAAGCATTCCTGTCTCTTCTGTAGGTGTTATCCTTGTATTGCTACTGCTGTATCATCAAATTAATTATCTAAGTGAGTCTCAGAAATGGCTAATATGTTAATGTTATGGAAATCAGGCTACATATATTAATATGTACTATTTGTAGCCCTTTCCTGGGTAGCTTATCAGAGATCGACATAATATGGAAAAGAATAAACTAAGCAAGAGGGGGGGAAAAACATTCAGCAGTCCATGAATCAGTTGGGTGTGTGTGTGTGTGTGTGCTGTGGGGTTGAAGCTAGGAACACGTAGGCTTGGCTCTCTCATCTCTTCTATGCTTTTGGGAGGGAGGGTGGACAAAGAGCCTGTCATAGCGGATGTAAGCAATGTCCCTATGCGCTCTGACAGCTTTCATGGCTGGGATAAGTTCTTTCCCCTTCATGAAATGCCAATGAGATCCTACATCTGTAACATGAAATGCCAATGAGTTGAAGAAGTTAGCTGGCTCTGTTAGGGCAACCAGCTTAACTGGCAGAGATTCAGGCTTTTGTTAGCTTGCGCTGGCTGCTAAAGGAAGCAGGCTAGCGTGGAAGAGAGTGGCTGAGGGGGTCTTTGAAGTGAAACGGAGCTAACCACCTTTCATTCCCAGAGGAGAGAGCTAGAGAGTGAGCCTAGCCCCTCAGGCGCTGTTTGGAAACTCCACTGTTTCGCTCCAGTGAAGGGAGGACATGAGGCAAGGCTGCTTCTTCCAGCAGCAGGACTCTATTTCAAACACATATTTCCACAACCCCTATTCCTGCCCTGTCTGTGCAATTCTATTGCCTGTTGAATACCACACTTTCTTCCTGATACACCTCTTGTGGACGTCTCAGCCTAAAACATGACGTCATCCTGAAACAGTCTGTTTGAGGTGGGGGTCTGAGGTGGGTTTAAAAAAAATTAAAACATTCTTTCTCTGGAATGTATGCTTTGGCAACAAATACAAGTATAGGACAAGTCAATCACATTATTTGAGTAAGAGTTAACAGATTGTTTCCCCAAAAAATATTTTACCCCCTTTTTCTCCCTAATTTCAATCTTATCTCATCGCTGCAACTCCCCAATGGGCTCGGGAGAGGCGAAGGTGGTGTCATGCGTGCTCCGAAACATTACCCGCCAAACCGAGCTTCTTAACACCAGCCCGCTTAACCCAGAAGCCAGCTGCACCAATGTGTCGGTGGAAACACCGATTAACTGATGACCGAAGTCAGCCTGCAGGTGCCCGGCACGCCACATGGAGGTGCTGTAGCGCGATGAGCCAAGTTCAACCCCCCCAGCTAAACCCTCCCCAAACCCAGACGACTGGGGCAAATTGTGCTCTGTCCTATGGGACCCCCGGTCACGGCCGATTATGACACAGCCTGGGATTGATCCCAGGTCTGTAGTGATGCCGGAAGCACCGTAATACATTAGACCGCTGAGCCACTCCGTAGTCCCTGGATTATGAGCTGTTAAAATGAGATGGTACTTTAACTGTAAGTTGCAGTGAATAAAAGTGTCTGATAAACGACCATTATGTTAACATTTGATCCGCTTATGTGACCTATCTATATCTGCCATGTCCCATGTCCCCTTAGGAGGCAGAGGGGGCGCTGCCCTACCTGCTGGTGCTGTGTGGGGACCACGGGATGTCCGAGACGGGCAGCCACGGGGGCTCGTCTGAGCATGAGGTCAACACCCCCCTGGTGCTCATCAGCCCCACCTTCAAGAAGAAAGGTAAGCATTGGCTCTCCTGTTATCCCTCTGTCTGTTTGTCAGTCTGTCTTGGTGTCATTGCTGAAGTAGGCACATGCACACCGGTGTTCAAATGCGTATCACAACACTTATCCATAATAGTATAGTGAAAATATTGTAGTTACGGCCCACCACTAATATGTCCATTTACATTTGTTTTCACCTAGGAAAAATGTGGTTAAGTGAGGATTAACATGACTTTTGATAGGTAAGGGCCTACTCCTGACTTTTGATAGGTAAGGGCCTACTCCAGAGCGCCTGTGCCACACACGTACATGCCTGGTTAAATAAAGGCTACAAAAAATGCACACACAAACATACACACACGGCTGTCTCAGCTGAGCTCTCACTGTGAGAAGCGGTGACGTCTTGGCACTGTGTGAAGAGGAGCTCATTAACGTCTCGCCGCTCTGTGACGAACGCGTCCGAGGCCGTTGGTGTGAATGTGATAATTGTTTCTGTATTTGCCACGTCTATTTCTAGATCACTCCTCATCTACATGGGTTTATTTCAGGTGGATCAGATTTTACTGAGAGACTGGCTGAGAAATTAAGCATTGGCAGAAACAGGCTGGTACAGTAACTTGTACTGTAGGACCTCAGACACATGATGGACAGGCTGGTACAGTAACTTGTACTGTAGGACCTCAGACACATGATGGACAGGCTGGTACGGTAACTTGTACTGTAGGACCTCAGACACATGATGGACAGGCTGGTACAGTAACTTGTACTGTAGGACCTCAGACACATGATGGACAGGCTGGTACAGTAACTTGTACTGTAGGACCTCAGACTCATGATGGACAGGCTGGTACGGTAACTTGTACTGTAGGACCTCAGACACATGATGGACAGGCTGGTACAGTAACTTGTACTGTAGGACCTCAGACACATGATGGACAGGCTGGTACAGTAACTTGTACTGTAGGACCTCAGACACATGATGGACAGGCTGGTACAGTAACTTGTACTGTAGGACCTCAGACACATGATGGACAGGCTGGTACAGTAACTTGTACTGTAGGACCTCAGACTCATGATGGACAGGCTGGTACGGTAACTTGTACTGTAGGACCTCAGACACATGATGGACAGGCTGGTACAGTAACTTGTACTGTAGGACCTCAGACACATGATGGACAGGCTGGTACAGTAACTTGTACTGTAGGACCTCAGACTCATGATGGACAGGCTGGTACGGTAACTTGTACTGTAGGACCTCAGACACATGATGGACAGGCTGGTACAGTAACTTGTACTGTAGGACCTCAGACACATGATGGACAGGCTGGTACAGTAACTTGTACTGTAGGACCTCAGACACATGATGGACACAGAGCTCATGTTCTGGATTGTCCTGTCAACTCAACTGGCAGGATTTAAGCTTGAGCTTTTATCAAACCTAAAAACAGGACACAGCATTATATATATTATTATATATATTATTTATTTAATAATGGGTTTATTTTAAGGTGTGCTACACAAAGTGAATGAATCATTGTTATTGAAGTATGACGTAGAGGAGTAGGGGATTTGATTAGAGCTACGGTACATATGTTCTGCTCCTGTGACTATTCACTTCATTTCTCAACTGTATACGTGTGTGAATGTACGTACGCGCATGCTTGTGTGTTTGTGTACGCATGCGTTTGTGTGTGTACGTGTGCATTTCTGTCTGTCTTCTGCATGTGTGCCTCCTTGCGCCCTCTTGTTTCTATATCCTGAGATACTGTCTCTACTCCTTATAAACAGTAGGGATGGAGAAACCGTCAACAGTAGAGCAGGTGGACCTGACCCCGACACTGGCTCTTGGTCTGGGCCTGCCCATCTCCCAGAACAGCGTGGGCCGACTCATCCAGCCCGTGGTTGAGGAGGCCTCGCTCAGGGACCAGCTGCGCTTCCTGCACCTCAACGGTCACCAGCTGAGCTACCTGCTGAAGGACAGCATGCCAGCCTATGAGAAAGGTAAGAGGAAATAGTGTGGGTCAGTGCAGGGGTAGTGCCAGATCAGAGCAAGGCTAAATCAGCTTCCAGCCTCCCAAAGTCAATGTGTACTTTGGACCCGTTCCGAAATGAATCCGTGGCTTTCCCACCCAACCCAACATGCATAAAACATTTTTTTTTTTAAAGGAGACCGGTTCCAAATGGACCCAAGGACAGTCAGAACCATTCCGAAATGGCCAGTGGAAAAACAGGCGCAAACGGACCCATGCTGTTTTGATCTGAAAGACCCATTCGGCTCCGAGAGAGGGAAAGAAACCTCTGCCATCAATAAACGAGTGATATTGGCCAAATTATCAATCCTTAAAAACTGCTAAATGACATAAAACAAGCCAGAAGAAAATTATATTTCGATGTGTCGCATAATCCAAACATTATAGCTTATTGTTTTATTGGTTTTTACTTTCCTAAAACAATAAGTTGTTCACCTCACGATTCAGATGTTGGAGATTTGAGCGCTCAATTTATCAGGGCATTGCATGCATTTAAGTCTATAGGCCTAGGCTCCACTGTATGATATTGATATTTAAAAAAAATATATATATATAAAGGAAGAGAAGCTTAGGCCTAGCCCAGAGAGAAAGATGGAGATTTCTGCCACCAACATGCGTTCTCTATCCTTGTCTGATAGGCTTCTACTAGTATACAGCTGTAGGCGTACTATACAGGAGGAAGAATTTGGCGTGGATAATATTTTTTTAAATAAAGATGATCATTATATTGTTACTCCTTTAATCTGACTTTGGTAGGCCTAAAACATTCTTCCTCACCTCAAGTTCAACTGAGTCAGCTGGACTGCTGGTGCGTACTGCCTTCATAGGCCTGTAGTAGCTAAGCCTAGTGACAATACCACACCAAACCTTCACAAAAGTTTCTAAACTTGATTAGGGTAATATCAAAGTAAGTCAAGTCATTGTTTATAGATAAAATATGTGGAACGGCTTTCTTCCTGGGATGAAGGAGAGGACCAAAACGCAGCGCGGCTAGTGTTCAACATGTTTAATAAAGAATAATAACGTGAACACTACAAGCTACAAAACAATAAAATGTGAAAACCGAAAACAGTCCTATCTGGTGCAGAACACAAAGACAGAAAACAATCACCCACAAACCAACAGTGCAAACAGGCTACCTTAATATGGTTCCCAATCAGAGACAATGACAAACACCTGCCTCTGATTGAGAACCATATTAGGCCAAACAACAAACCCAACATAGAAACACAAAACCTAGACTACACCCACCCAGCTCACGTCCTGACCAACTAAACAAAGACTAAACCAAGGAAATAAGGTCAGGAACGTGACAATATGATCCGTAGGCCTACCCAACAAATGACAGCAATAGGCTGATATTTATTTTACATCCGGCCTACTTTAAACTTGTATCTTAAATTAAATACAGAGCACAAAATTGAAAAGACAACTTAATTTAGCTATGAAAATGTCTCAACAAAATGAAACAAAACACTTTTAGCATATTTTAAGAAATGTTTTAGATTCTAAAAAAGTTTATAATAATAATGATAAAACAAATTATAATAAATACGAAAACAAATAAATAAAAGTTTGAAAATTGCATCAAACCTGAATAGCGAGTTGCACACATTTCATTTGGCCGCGCCAATGTTCTTTTCATCTTTATCCCATAAACTTGTCCTCACAGAAGACTATGCTCTTTCACCTCTTTTGTTTTACTTAAATGAAAAAGTCCTCCATCTTTGCAATCAACAGTTGCCTAGGCCAAAGCTCCTTTCACTCGTGCTCTCTCTCTCTTCAGCAACAGGTGCACGTGAGGTGAGTGGCCGGAACCAGTTTCAGCTGGACATTAACTACACTCTATGTTTTATTGAGTTGCAATTGGCGAAGTTCTGATCACCTCGCACATTAAATTAACAGAGGACAGATCCAGTCGGTAAATCAATTATAATTGCACATACCTGAGACCCGTGGCAATTATATAAGACCCCACCCAGATCTGAGACAAAAGTCCGAATTTATGGTCTCGGAATTTCAGGTTTGTTGGACCCGTGAAGACCTCTAGTGTGTACAAAGCTATTCGGATAAAGCCAAGATAAGTGGCTCAATTCAAGTATTTTATTAATAACACAAGGATACACAAGCAATGTGTATGTGTGGCATACACACACACCCCCAAAGCACATATGTTCCTGCAACCATTTATGTCTGTAAATAGATGTATTGACAACCGCAAAGAATTCAACCGGTTTAAGTTACAAAGATTGCATTTGGTTGCCTCTCTACAGAAGACAATCATCCTTCTCTTTCCACACACACACACACACACACACACACACACACACACACACACACACACACACACACACACACACACACACACCACACCACACCACACCACACCACACCACACCACACACACACCTGTGTTTAGGCTATGTTGTATACATGTCAGAGTGTGGCTGTGAGGCCTGTCCTTCGTCTATTACAGTGGATGTTCTGTATCAGGTGTTTGTCTATTGAGATTGCATGGCTGTGTGCTCGATTTTAAACAACTGTAAGCAACTGGTGTGGTTGAAATAGCCAAATCCACTAATTTGAAGGGTTGCCCACATGCTTTTGTATATACAGTACCAGTCAAAAGTTCAAACACACCTACTCATTCAAGGGTTTTTCTTTATTTTTACTATTTTCTACATTGTAGAATAATAGTGAAGACATCAAAAATATGAAATAACACATGTAGTAACCAATAAAGTGTTAAACAAATCAAAATATATTTTATAATTGAGATTCTTCAAAGTAGCCACCCTTTGTCTTGATGACAGCTTTGCACACTCTTGGCATTCTCTCAACCAGCTTCATGAGGTAGTAACCTGGAATGCATTTCAATTAACAGGTGTGCCTTGTTAATTTGTGGAATTGCATTCATTCTTAATGCGTTTGAATCAATCCGTTGTGTTGTGACAAGGTAGGGTTGGTATTAGAGGTCGACCGATTAATCGGAATGGCCGATTAATTAGGGCCGATTTCAAGTTTTCATAACAATCGGTAATCAGCATTTTTGGCACCGATTATGGGCGATTACATTGCACTCCACGAGGAGACTGCGTGGCAGGCTGACTACCTGTTATGCGAGTGCAGCAAGGAGCCAAGGTAAGGTGCTAGCTAGCATTAAACGTATCTTATAAAAAACAATCAATCTTAACATAATCACTAGTTAACTACACATGGTTGATGATATTACTAGTTGCATATAATTGATGCGGTGCCTGTTAATTTATCATTGAATCACAGCCTACTTCGCCAAGCGGGTGATTTAACAAGCGTGTTCGCGAAAAAGCACTGTCGTTGCACCAATGTGTACCTAACCATAAACATCAACGCCTTTCTTAAATTCAATACACAAGTATATCTTTTTAAACCTGCATATTTAGTTAATATTGCCTGCTAACATGAATTTCTTTTAACAAGGGAAATTGTGTCAATTCTCTTGCGTTCTGTGCAACAGAGTCAGGGTATATGCAGCAGTTCGGGCCACCTGGCTCGTTGCGAACTGTGTGAAGACAATTTCTTCCTAACAAAGACAGCCAACTTTGCCAAACGGGGGATGATTTAACAAAAGCGCATTTGTAATCGTTGCACAAATGTTTTTTTTTTTTTTAAACCTGCATATTTAGTTAAAAGAAATTCATGTTAGCAGGCAATATTAACTAGGGAAATTGTGTCACTTCTCTTGCGTTCATTGCACGCAGAGTCAGGGTATATGCAACAGTTTGGGCCGCCTGGCTCGTTGCAAACTAATTTGCCAGAATTTTACATTACATTACAGTTATGGATGCCACCCGTTAGATAAAATACGTAACAGTTCCGTATTTCACTGAAAGAATAAACGTTTTGTTTTCGAAATGATAGTTTCCGGATTTTACCATATTAATGACCTAAGGCTCGTATTTGTGTGTTATTATATTATAATTAAGTCTATGATTTGATAGAGCAGTCTGACTGAGCGGTGGTAGGCAGCAGCATGCTCGTAAGCATTCATTCAAACAGCACGTTCCTGCGTTTGCCAGCAGCTCTTCGCAATGCTTCAAGCATTGCGCTGTTTATGACTTCAAGCCTATCAACTCCTGAGATTAGGCTGGCAATACTAAAGTACCTATTAGAACATCCAATAGTCAAAGGTATATGAAATACAAATGGTATAGAGAGAAATAGTCCTATAATAACTGCAACCTAAAACTTCTTACCTGGGAATGTTGAAGACTCATGTTAAAAGGAACCACCAGCTTTCATATGTTCTCACGTTCTGAGCAAGGAACTTAAACATTAGCTTTTTAACATGGCACATATTGCACTTTTACTTTCTTCTCCAACACTTTGTTTTTGCAATATTTAAACCAAATTGAACATGTTTCATTATTAAATTGAGACTAAATAGATTTTATTGATGTATTATATTAAGTTAAAATAAAAGTTTTCATTGTTCGTTCAGTATTGTTATAATTGTCATTATTACACATATATTACACTGCTCAAAAAAATAAAGGGAACACTAAAATAACACACCCTAGATCTGAATGAAATATTCTTATTAAATACTTTTTTTTTTACATAGTTGAATGTGCTGATAACAAAATCACACAAAAATTATCAATGGAAATCTAATTTATCAACCCATGGAGGTCTGGATTTGGAGTCAGACTCAAAATTAAACTGGAAAACCACACTACAGGCTGATCCAACTTTGATGTAATGTCCTTAAAACAAGTCAAAATGTGGCTCAGTAGTGTGTGTGGCCTCCACGTGCCTGTATGACCTCCCTACAACGCCTGGGCATGCTTCTGATGAGGTGGCGGATGGTCTCCTGAGGGATCTCCTCCCAGACCTAGACTAAAGCATCCGCCAACTCCTGGACAGTCTGTGGTGCAACGTGGCGTTGGTGGATGGAGCGAGACATGATGTCCCAGATGTGCTCAATTGGATTCAGGTCTGGGGAACGGGCGGGCCAGTCCATAGCATCAATGCCTTCCTCTTGCAGGAACTGCTGACAGACTCCAGCCACGTGAGGTCTAGCATTGTCTTGCATTAGGAGGAACCCAGGGCCAACCGCACCAGCATATGGTCTCACAAGGGGTCTGAGGATCTCATCTCGGTACCTAATGGCAGTCAGGCTACCTCTGGCGAGCACATGGAGGGCTGTGCGGCCCCACAAAGAAATGCCACCCCACACCATGACTGACCCACCGCCAAACCGGTCATGCTGGAGGATGTTGCAGGCAGCAGAACGTTCTCCACGGCGTCTCCAGACTCTGTCACGTCTGGCACATGTGCTCAGTGTGAACCTGCTTTAATCTGTGAAGAGCACAGGGTGCCAGTGGCGAATTTGCCAATCTTGGTGTTCTCTGGCAAATGCCAAACGTCCTGCACGGTGTTGGGCTGTAAGCACAACCCCCACCTGTGGACGTCGGGCCCTCATACCACCCTCATGGAGTCTGTTTCTGACCGTTTGAGCAGACACATGCACATTTGTGGCCTGCTCGAGGTCATTTTGCAGGGCTCTGGCAGTGCACCTCCTGCTCCTCCTTGCACAAAGGCGGAGATAGCGGTCCTGCTGCTGGGTTGTTGCCCTCCTACGGCCTCCTCCACGTCTCCTGATGTACTGGCCTGTCTCCTGGTAGCTCTTCCATGCTCTGGACACTACGCTGACAGACACAGCAAACCTTCTTGCCACAGCTCGCATTGATGTGCCATCCTGGATGAACTGCACTACCTGAGCCACTTGTGTGGGTTGTAGACTCCGTCTCACGCTACCACTAGAGTGAAAGCACCGCCAGCATTCAAAAGTGACCTAAACTTCAGCCAGGAAGCATAGGAACTGAGAAGTGGTCTGTGGTCACCACCTGCAGAACCACTCCTTTATTGGGGGTGTCTTGCTAATTGCCTATAATTTCCACCTTTTGTCTATTCCATTTGCACAACAGCATGTGAAATGTATTGTCAATCAGTGTTGCTTCCTAAGTGGACAGTTTGATTTCACAGAAGTGTGATTGACTTGGAGTTACATTGTGTTGTTTAAGTGTTCCCTTTATTTTTTTGAGCAGTGTATATAAAAATCAGCCGGTATCAGCTTTTTTGGGTCCTCCAATAATCGGTATCGGCGTTGAAAAATCATATTTGGTCGACTTCTAGTTGGTGTACAGATACAGATAGCACTATTTGGTAAAATACAAAATATTATGGCAAGAACAGCTAAAATAAGCAAAGGGAAACGACAGTCCGTTATTACTATAGGACATGAATGTCAGTCAATGCAGAAAATTTTAACTTTCTTTAAGTGCAGTCGGAAAAACCACAAATTGCTATGATGAAGCTGGCTCTCATGGGGACTGCCACAGGAAAGGAAGACCCAGAGTAACCTCTGCTGCCGAGGATAAGTTCATTAGAGTTACCAGCCTCAGAAATTGCAGCCCAATAAATGCTTCATGGAGTTCAAGTAACAGACACATCTCAACATTAACTGTTCAGAGGAGACTGCGTGAATCAGGCCTTCGTGTTTGAATTGCTGCAAAGAAACCACTACTAAAGGACACCAATAATAATAAGAGACTTCTTTGTGCCAAGAAACACGAGCAATGGACATTAGACCGGTGGAAATCTGTCCTTTGGTCTGATGAATCCAAATTTGAGATTTTTGGTTCCAACCGCCGTGTCTTTGTGAGAAGCAGAGTAGGTGAACGGATGATCTCCGCATGTGTGGTTCCCACCGTGAAGCATGGAGGAGGTGTGATGGTTTGGGGGGCTTTGCTGGTGACACTGTGATTTATTTAGAATTCAAGGCACACTTAACCAGCATGGCTACCCTTGCATTCTGCAGCGATACACCATCCCATCATTGTTTTTCAACAGGACAATGACCCAACACACCTCCAGGCTGTGTAAGGGCTATTTGACCAAGAAGGAGAGTGATGGAGTGATGCATCAGATGACCTGCCCTCCACAATCACCCAACCTCAACCCAATTAAGATTGATTGGGATGAGTTGGACCGCAGTGTGAAGGAAAAGCAGCCAACAAGTACTCAGCATATGTGGGAACTCTTTCAAGACTGTTGGAATAGCATTCCAGGTGAAGCTGGTTGAGAGAATACCAGTAGTGTGCAAAGCTCCCATCAAGGCAAAGGGTGGCTACTTAGAAGAATCTAAAATAAGTTTTGTTTTAACACTTTTTTTGTTTGTTTACTGATATGTGTTATTTCATAATTTTGATGTCCTCACTATCATTCTGCAATGTAGAAAATAGTAAAAAAATAAAGAAAAACCCTTGAATGAGTAGGTGTGTCCAATCTTTTGACTGGTACTGTATAGTGTATGATACCTTATTGATGTCACTTTTAAATCCACTTCAATCAATGTAGATGAAACGGAGGAGACAGGTTAAAATATTTTTTAGCCTTGAGGCAATTGAGACATTTATGTGTGCCATTCAGGGTGAATGGGCAAGATAAAATATATAAGTGCCTTTAAACGGGGATTCTTCAAATAGCCACCATTTGCCTTGATGACAGATTTGCACACTCTTGGCCATTCTCTCAACCAGCTTCATGAGGAATGCTTTTCTGACAGTCTTGAAAGAGTTCCCACATATGCTGAGTACTTGTTGGCTGCTTTTCCTTCACACTGCGGTCCAACTCATCCCAATCAATCTTAATTGGGTTGAGGTTGGGTGATTGTGGAGGATGGTACGGAACGGCATAGGCAAGATGCAGTAGATGGTATAGTGTACAGTATATACATATGAGATGAGTAATCTAGGGTATACAAACATAAAGTGGCATAGTTTAAAGTGGCTAGTGATACATGTATTACATAAAGATGGCAAGATGCAGTAGATGATATAGAGTACAGTATATACATATACATATGAGATGAGTAATGTAGGGTATGTAAACATTATATTAAGTTGCATTGTTTAAAGTGGCTAGTGATACATTTTTACATACATTTCCATCAATTCCCATTATTAAAGTGGCTGGAGTTGAGTCAGTATGTTGGCAGCAGCCACTAAATGTTAGTGGTGGCTGTTTAACAGTCTGATGGCCTTGAGATAGAAGCTGTTTTTCAGTCTCTCGGTCCCTGCTTTGATGCACCTGTCCAGTACAACATTAGTGCCCAAAATAATGCACAACTCGTCGTACCTTGACACGAATGGGGTATGGCAGCCAACAACCTTACAGAGTTCCACTTATTTCAGCAAAAAAATAAACTGCAGCTGCATTGGGCTAAGGAATGAAAACACTGGAGAAGTGGAAAAACATTGCCTGGACTGATGAATCCCGGTTCCTGCTGGTTCACGCTGGTGGGTGACTAGGATATGGAGAAAAACACATGAGTACATGCATCCATCGTGGTGGTGGTGTGGGGTGTGTTTTCATGGCACACGTTGGGCCCCGTGATAAAATTGGAGCAACATTTAAATGCCACAGCATATTTGAACATCATTGCCAATCAGGTGCATCCGTTCATGTGCGAATAGATTTTTCAGCAGGATGCTGCCCCATGCTACAAGGCTAGGATTGTCCAGGAGTGGTTCCACAAACATGACAGTGAATTCAGCTTACCGCAGTGGCCTGCCAATTCACCAGATCTCAATTCAATTTGAGTATCTGTGGGATGAGATGGAACAAGATTTTCGTAGTAGAAATCAACTACTAGCCAACTTGACACAACTGTGGGAAGCATTGGAGATAACATGAGCCAGCATCTCTGTGGAACGCTTTCGACACATTGTAGAGTCCATAGTCTGGCTAAATGAGTATATTCTGAGGGCAAAAGGTGGTTCAACTCAATATTAGGAATGTGTTCCTAATATTTTGTACGCTCTGTACAACGTTTAATTCTGTACATTTACACTGAGGTAATAGTGGTTCTGAGGTCTCACTAGGTTGGAACATGGAGCCTACAATTCCAGGTTTGTGGGTTTGATTTCCCCAGGTTTCCCATGTTGAATATGTAAAGTTTGGCACTGTGGTATGTCAGAATCCCTTGAAGATTCTCTGCTGGTGTTCCAACTATATAGAACAGTACAGGAACATATTCCATATTCTTTTTGAGGTAGGGTTCGTTCCTGCTGTAGAATGTGTTCTAGCTGGCTTCAGAATGATGTGTTGTTCTAGCTGGCTTCAGAATGATGTGTTGTTCTAGCTGGCTTCAGAATGATGTGTTGTTCTAGCTGGCTTCAGAATGATGTGTTGTTCTAGCTGGCTTCAGAATGATGTGTTGTTCTAGCTGGCTTCAGAATGATGTGTTGTTCTAGCTGGCTTCAGTATGATGTGTTGTTCTAGCTGGCTTCAGAATGATGTGTTGTTCTAGCTGGCTTCAGAATGATGTGTTGTTCTAGCTGGCTTCAGAATGATGTGTTGTTCTAGCTGGCTTCAGAATGATGTGTTGTTCTAGCTGGCTTCAGAATGATGTGTTGATCTAGCTGGCTTCAGAAGGATGTGTGGGCGTGCACGGGCGTTAGTGAGTGTTTGTGTGTGGGTGAGTGTGTGGCCGTGAGTTAGTGAGTGTTTGTGTGTGAGCGCGTGAGTGTGCGTGAGTGTGTCTCTCTCCTCAGAGTACTTGAACCTGATCAACGTCAAGTCTCACAATGCAGATTCGTATCAGTGAATGTGTGTCAAAACACAGGCTGGACACAAAGAGACGTCGAATTCAGACATTTGAGAACGTTTGGAGGACGCTCACCCACCAAAAATGTAAAATTATGGCATAGCACTGGGCTGGAACTCACGAGGCTCAGAGCCAGAGAGCTGCCTTTACCACTGTAGTACTCGGAGCCAGAGGCTGCCTAGACCATTGCACCAGTCAGAGCCAGAGACCTGCCTAAACCACTGCACCAGTCAGAGCCAGAGACCTGCCTAAACCACTGCACCGCTCAGAGCCAGAGAGCTGCCTAGACCGCCGCGCCGCTCGGAGCCAGAGAGCTGCCTAGACCGCCGCGCCGCTCGGAGCCAGAGAGCTGCCTAGACCGCCGCACCGCTCGGAGCCAGAGAGCTGCCTAGACCGCCGCACCGCTCGGAGCCAGAGAGCTGCCTAGACCGCCGCACCGCTCGGAGCCAGAGAGCTGCCTAGACCGCCGCACCGCTCGGAGCCAGAGAGTTGCTTAGATCGCTTTGCCACTCAGAATCAGAGCGCAGCCTAGA
Organism: Salvelinus fontinalis; assembly: GCF_029448725.1. Taxonomy (NCBI): domain Eukaryota; kingdom Metazoa; phylum Chordata; class Actinopteri; order Salmoniformes; family Salmonidae; genus Salvelinus; species Salvelinus fontinalis. The sequence goes on along the minus strand of NC_074670.1, from coordinate 60,183,052 downwards.
CCACTCTGCCACGGCAGTTCACCATTCTCTAGCAAGCAGGGAGGGTACTTGATGATACTTAATGTAAACAGTGCATTGTTTTTAATTATTTAGTTTTAAGCCTTCCCCAAGCCATAGCCCTAACCTTAAGCACTCAAAACAAATTGCTAAACTTAACCTTTTCAGTTTATGTTTAACCTTGTAACCCCGCGAAATTAACCCTGGAACCACGCGATATGAATGGGTAAAATATTGACTTTCATCCAATTACGTCAAATTCCAAAGTGAAACTATGAGGTCAGGTCAGAACATGCCCTCTATGTGCTCGCCGTGCGCCATGCCACCTAAATACCACACGCATAGATGCACACAGGCAAACATACAGACATACACTCACACACATGCACACACATACGCATGCACGCAGACACAGTTCTACATGCCACAGTTCAAGACGTTTGCATTACCTGAGTATTTCGATAAATGACACACATTGAACCGTGAGTAAAGTTATTGATTTTGACTACAACACTACATACACCACAACCTCATGAGAGTCTAATCACTCTGTCTGTGTTACCTGGCAGACTTAATTGTAAAGCAGTATTTCTCAATATATTGCAGGTACGTTGAACACTGCCCTAAACAGATGTGATGTTATTCAGCTTATATTCCCTATTCAGTGATATTCTGACTGCTTTGTGAAAGATTTCCTCTGATTTAGCTTGTAAGAAGGGTATAATCATCCTAGATGAACTGGAGAATTTTGAGCACTGATGTACCATAAATGAATCATATGAGTTTTAACTTATTAATTACCAAGTGTGTATCTTCAACTCCCTAAGTCAGGGTTGATTATCATCTATCTGATTATCGATTCACCGCCACCCTCTCCCCTTCATCTCCTTCTTCTTATTTCAGGACTCAGCTGTTCTTAGGTCACCCCATGGGCCTCTTAGTGATGAATGCTCATTACGGTAGAAAAATGCATGCTAATCAATCAGAGTGGCTGCTTAGTGCAACTGTAATTTAGATTGCAGTAGAGTAGCTCAAGAGTATTTAGTATTTATTAAGATCCCCATTAGCTGCTGCCAAGAGAGATGATAACTCACTCAGGTCTTAAATTACTGTTCTGATTTCAACCTAAAATGGCTGCCAGGAAGGCTCTTGTCCACACTGCAGCCTATTCAGCAAATTATTAATTCGCCAGTTTCCATAGTGATTCTGGGACATCTCCTTTACAAGCAGCGGACTTAAGTCTAGTTCCTGAGGCTATTACAACTCTTAGATAGTAACCTCAAAGCATCCTTGTTCTTCCTGTGTACACAATGGACATGCCTAGACATCAACGCAAACATCTATCTCACTCCGGACATGCCTAGACATCAACGCAAACAGCCATCTCACGCCGGACGTGCCTAGACCTCTACGCAAACAGCCTTCTCACGCCGGACGTGCCTAGACCTCTACGCAAACAGCCATCTCACGCCGGAAGTGCCTAGACCTCTACGCAAACAGCCATCTCACGCCGGAAGTGCCTAGACCTCTACGCAAACAGCCATCTCACGCCGGAAGTGCCTAGACCTCTACTCAAACAGCAATCTCACGCCGGACGTGCCTAGACCTCTACGCAAACAGCCATCTCACGCCAGACGTGCCTAGACCTCTACGCAAACAGCCATCTCACGCTGGACGTGCATAGACTCTACGCAAACAGCCATCTTACGCCGGACGTGCCTAGACCTCTACACAAACAGCCATCTCACGTCGGACGTGCCTAGACCTCTACGCAAACAGCCATCTCACGCCGGACGTGCATAGACTCTACGCAAACAGCCATCTTACGCCGGACGTGCCTAGACCTCTACGCAAACAGCCTTCTCACGCCGGACGTGCCTAGACCTCTACGCAAACAGCCATCTCACGCCGGACGTGCCTAGACCTCTACGCAAACAGCCATCTCACGCCGGACGTGCATAGACTCTACGCAAACAGCCATCTTACGCCGGACGTGCCTAGACCTCTACGCAAACAGCCTTCTCACGCCGGACGTGCCTAGACCTCTACGCAAACAGCCATCTCACGCCGGACGTGCCTAGACCTCTACGCAAACAGCCATCTCACGCCGGACGTGCATAGACTCTACGCAAACAGCCATCTTACGCCGGACGTGCCTAGATATCTACGCAAACAGCCATCTCACGCCGGACGTGCCTAGACCTCTACGCAAACAGCCATCTTACGCCGGACGTGCCTAGATATCTACGCAAACAGCCATCTCACGCCGCATGTGCCTAGACATCTACGCAAGCATCCACCTTCAGTAACTGAGCCTTCTTTCTTGACAAACACAGACAAGACATGATGAAATGCTAAAGTCAATCAGTGGCGTACCTCCTATCTTTCTGTTTATTTTTTTCATTACCTTGTATTTCCTACATTCAGTAGTTCAATTACTGGGACCTCCTTTGAGTGGCTTTTCAATCTTTCTGCAGTAAAAGCAACAGGGAACCAGATAGACTATTCAATCTGACATAAACCTCAGATAGAGGAAGTTGGAGAAAGTGGCTGCTCTTAAAGTGAACTCTGCAAGGTTCAGGTTATTGCTGTCCTAGTCAGTGTCACTTTGATTAAGACAGCCCTAATACATGTCAAGGTCACATCCAGCCAAGGACCAAGCAAGCAATGTGGTCCCAAGTTCAACCAAAGTGGCAATTGATTATGACAATACCAAACAAATCACTATTTGACTGACACGGTGGTGCCTATGTCAAGGCAGCTCGTACCTTTCCCTTTTTGAACTAACACGTCTATCTCAAGGTGAGCATACAGTGCCTTCAGAAAGTATTCAGACCGCTTGACTTTTTCCAAATTCTTACGTTACAGCCTTATTCTAAAATGGATTAAAAAATCTATAAAAAATCCTCAGCAATCTACACACAATACCCCATAATGACAAAGCGAAAGCAGGTTTTTATTTAAAAATTAAAAACAAATACCTTATTTACATAAGTATTCAGACCGTTTGATATGAGACTTGAAATTGAGCTCAGGTGCATCCTGTTTCCATTGATTATCCTTGAGATGTTTCTACAGGTTTGATTGGAGACCACCTGTGGTAAATTCAATTGTTTGGACATGATTTGGAAGCGCACACACCTGACTATATAAGGTCCCACTGTTGACAGTGCATGTCGGAGCAAAAACTAAGCCATGAGGTTGAAGGAATTGTCCGTAGAGCTCCAAGACAGGATTGTGTCGAGGCACAGATCTGGGGAAGGGTACCAAAGAACACAGTGGCCTCAATCCTTCTTAAATGGAAGAGGTTTGTAACCACCAACACTCTTCCTAGAGCTGGCCATACGTCCAAACTGAGCAATCGGTGGAGAAGGGCCTTGGTTAGGGAGGTGACCAAGAACCCGATGGTCACTCTCACAGGGCTCCTGAGTTCTTCTGTGGAGATGGAAGAACCTTCCAGAAGGACAACCATCTCTACAGCACTCCACCAATCAGGCCTTTATCGTAGAGTGACCAGACGGAAGCTACGCCTCAGTAAAAGGCACATGACAGCCTGCTTGGAGTTTGCCAAAAGGCACCTAAAGACTTTCAGACCATGAGAATCAAGATTCTCTGGTCTGATGAAACCAAGATTGAACTCTTTGGCCTGAAGGCCAAGCATCACGTCTGGAGGAAACCTGGCACCATCCCTACGGTGAAGCATGGTGGTGGCAGCATCATGCTGTGGGGATTTTTTTCAGTGGCAGGGACTGAGAGACTAGTCAGGATCGAAGGCAAAGATGAATGGAGCAAAGTACAGAGAGATCCTTGATGAAAACCTGCTCCTGAGCGCTCAAGACCTCAGACTGGGGTGAAGGTTCACCTTCCAACAGGACAAAGACCCTAAACACACAGCCAAGACAATGCAGGAGTGGCTTCGGAACAAATCTCTGAATGTCCTCGAGTGGCGCAACCAGAGCCCGGACTTGAACCCGATCGAACATCTCTGGAGAGACCTGAAAATAGCTGTGCCGCAACGCTCCCCATCCAACCTGACAGAGTTTGAGAGGATCTGCAGAGATGAATGGCAGAATCTCCATAAGTACAGGTGTGCCAAGCTTGTAGTGTCATACCCAAGAAGACTTGACGCTGTAATCTCTATCAAAGGTGCTTCAACAAAGTACTGAGTAAACAGGACTGAATACTTATGTAATTGAGATATTTCAGTTTTTCTAAAAACCTGTTTTTGCGTTCTCATTATGGGGTATTGTGTGTAGATTGATGAGGGGTGGGAAACTATTTTAATACATTTTACAATAAGGCTGTAACCTAACAAAATGTGGGAAAAGTCAATGGGTCTGAATGCTTTCCGAAGGTGCTGTACATGAACAATTACATAGTGCTGGAATAAAGAAAGGTGCTGGTACACATTTTTGGTGTTCATATTTGATGGGCGAACATTGTGATTTCCCCAAGGCTATGACCTCTGACTTGTGTGTTTGTATTTGTATTTTATTGGCAGAGTATGATGAACAAAGGGCGTCTTGCTTCAGGGTCACCGTGTTGGAGCCCTTATAGCAGCAATCAACAGTAGAGACGATAGCAAAGCGATCCCCGCCCCTGTTTTGGTAAAAATCTCTGGGATTCGGCTGGAGGAATGTAATCATGCTCAATTTCATAGACAGAGCTATGGATGCAAAGCCTGACCATGATATCAAAATTATGGTTTTAACCACGTTTTTAAGCTATATACGGTTTGTTTTGTTTACAAAAATTGGAGTAAAACAAGCATATCTGTTCTGATGGGGGTACGACAGTTGAACTTAGATCATGAGGCATTTATAAGTTATTTTCTTCAAGAATCAATGGGTCCATATCATTCATTTATAAGTCCAAAAATGGATGTAGCAGCTGTAGATGACCTCTTTTACTTAAAATAGTATATCCCCAGTCACCACATCGTATATGTGAGGGATAGTAGTGGCACTTCCAAATGTGTAAAAGCTGCCCCCATATTGAAAGTATCAGATGCACGTTACTACCAGTACTTCATTTTGTGTTCACCAAGACAGTAGTTTTACTTTTGATACTCATGCTGGAAAGAACAGAGGTGTTGCAATCTACATTTTGATTAGGAGATGAAACAACTACCACAATCCAGGGTCCTATTTAATGAACTGAAATGTATTCTTACTTTGGGGGAGATGAACGTTTGAATTCTTCACATGCTCAACAAAACCAACGCTTACAGTGCGATTCAAAGAGAATCTCTCCTACACATTAGGCCGAGTTCAAACATGCTTTCTCCCTGTGCGGAAATAATGACATTTTAAAGTTAGTTGATGTTGTTTTTTATCCAGCCCAGCCATCAGTTCATTTAACCTGTCCTTCTTGCTGCAATACAGCACCTCCCCCTCTTTCTCTTTCCTTTGTCTGCAGCAATCTGTCTCGCTGGTGGTTGATTGATTGAGCTTATTTATTTGTTTCTCTGGAGTGGAGGTATGGAGCTATGGATGAGGGGAACAGGAGGGCACCAGAGGTTTGGTTTCTTGCTGACGGGGCTCATTTCTGTCCTAAGTGCTGTGGCATCCCCCTCTCTAAAAATGTTGCCAACCCCCTCAGTGGGAGGGCAAAAATAACACTCATGGTTTCATGACTCAGCAATATGACTGGATTGATTATTGAAGAAACCCGCCACGGGTTGGAATGATGTAACCTACGACAGGTGAAGGGCCGCCCTCGGCCTCATTGACATCTGTTTTTCAAAGAATGTTTGACTTGTCTCATCTTTTGTGGATTCAGCTAAAGCAAAACCATTGTTTCATTAAAATATGCTGTAATGAACTGTACATTTCCCAAAATGGTCTAATTGTTCCCTCTCTCCCTGATTGCCTCTCTGCCATTCTGTCCTATTCCCTGTTCCTTGCTTTCCTTCTCCCTTGCTCTCTGTCTCTTTTTCTTTCTCAAATCAAATCAAATTGTATTTCTTACATGCGCCGAATACAACAGGTGTAGACCTTACTGTGAAATGCTTACTTACAAGAGAAGGGAGGGAGGACGACATTGAGAGAATTAATATCTACAGCCTAGAGAGAGCTGTCTGCGTTTCCAGTCATCTCTCTATTTCTCACTCTCTCTCTAGGCTGTAGATATTCATTCTCTCTCTGTCCTTCTCCTTCCTGCCTTCTCTCTGCCCTCTCCGTTCTGAGTGGAGCCTGGCTGCAGCAATTAGCTGGCTGCCCGATGAGGAAAGTAAGGGCCATAATAGTCCCATTAGGAGACAGTGGAGAGGGAATAAAAAACCTGGGCCATGCCAGGCTAGGGCATTCATCTCTCCTAGCCCATGATCAATGAATTAAATGAACGTTGAAGGGCGCCAAATGGATGGTGTGTCATCTTCGCTTCTCTGTTGGGGAAATCCAGAGCAGGACGGAAAGTGGGTCCTGTGTAGTGTACAGTAACTGAATGAGTACATTTAATGATTTTGTTATTGTTTGTGTAATTGGTGTTTAGCAGTACAACTGGTTACATTACTTAAATAAAATATTTCAGTTGATGTGTATATCAAATTTGTTTTATTTGATGACTATTTCATTCCAAGTCATCATCTCATCTCTATAGAGCTGCTGCCTGTGCTGTCTGACTAATCACTATTTTAGTAGTTCTTCAAAGTAAATAAGGAATACTTTTATGACTGCTGAATACCAACTATCAAAAACTTAGATTGTATTTTCAGGTAGAGATACCTTGCAAAGCAACAGCTGCTCTCTATATCCCCTCACGATCTTGCATTCTTCTGTCTCTTCCGTAGCAGGCGTAAAATAAACCACAGACCGGACAAGTAGAATCACAATGGATTATGCTCATTGTAGTGAATAACCACGTTTTTTGCGCTAAACTATGTAGAATATTGGCCTGTTGGAAACTACATCATTGAACAGTTCTGGTTGGATCTGATTTATCTCTAGTTAAACTGCTCATTGAGCTCACAGGAAAAAAAAACAGAACAAAATGGAATTCAAATAATTAAACCGACATCGTCATTAGTTGTTTAAAACCTAAAAAACAACCGAAATGTTAGTTAATCGCTCAGCACTACTATAGGGTAATGAAAGTTCACATTAGAGTATACAGCCCATGTCTCTCACTCTGTCTTTTTAATTTATCTTTGGTTTGCTAATAACCTCCGGCATCTTGTGGCCTTCAGCCATCTTCTGACCCATCCCTCTTCCTTTTCTTTCTGACAGAGGATCATCTGTATTGTTTTATTCATGCCCATTGCTGAAGGCTCTAATATTTCCACCTCCATTGCTGTGTCTGACATAATCACAATCGCCATTTATCATAGTTATGCTCATATTATTCAGATCAGGAAAAAGTCAAGTAGTGTGAATTCTAGAACATTAGAATAAAGCCAAAACGAAGAAAGGCTGTTCTATATTATACTCTACTTTTGTCATAACTGTTATTTGTCAGCCAAATGACCATGGTCACTGTCAATGTTCCCTGTCATTTTTTCATCACCGAGCAAATTTCAGGTCTGCTAAGAGCAAGCTTGAATGTTGTGAAAATGTTGTGCAAACTCAGCATGCGTTTGCTGTGAACACCGAGGCTGTATCCAGTTTAAGTTAGTTTTAACAGTGGCGATGTAGGCTTCTGTGGCTATTTGATCATAATTTAGACCTACCAGAGTGGCCTAACATAAAAAACAATGCATAAAATACATCCCATAACATTTTAACCTGGAAATAGCTGTACTATCATTCAGCCTACAGTAGACGCCAATGGGTGGTGTTCAATCTAGGCCTACATTCCATGAGACTTCAGAAAAAAACATGCAGGGCTTGACATTAACCTGTTCATCCACTTGTCCTTCAAACCAAGGAGGTGACTGAAAATGTCATTGTGTTGTTTTATGAAACCACCTTACAAATTAAAATGCATTATTATTCCCATACCATTATTACAGAGAACCAGACAAAATATGATACCGTCTACCTATTGGCTACTTAGCTTATTCAAGCCTGTCTCAAAATACAACACTTCCCCTTTAAGATGAAAAAAAAAAAGTTATTTACCTGACTCGCTTTTCAAAGATGCCTAGAAATGTACACGTTTTGTGCTCTTGTAGAAAGCAATCACTCCCCTATTGCTGACTACAAATGATCTATAACTGGGCTAATAACTCACTAACTAGCAAAGGACATGAACAAAATGTGCACACGTGGCTACATGCAGCTTTCACTTTGATCTTAAAACAAGTGCATCTACTCACGACAGCTAATGCTATGAACACAGTCCAGTTCAATGTAAATGGCACAGATCCATATATGGCAATGGTCTATTTGCATATAGGGCTACTGCAGCTCGGATTTGTTTATGCCGCACTGGTCTGTGTAGAGTACGTGCTGAGTAGTGCTTGTCTATGTAATAGAATCCTACTCCGATGCGTTCTGCCTACAACAAAATCTCTTCAATAGTTCATTTTGTTTTGGTATGTTGCATTCAAGGTGGCTAATATTACAATGATACGATCACAATTGCCACAGTAAAGGGAAACGTTGATAGTGTTAACAGGGAAAACTCTAGAACAGTGGCCACCAACCTTTTCTGTGTCAAGATCACTTTCTGAGTCAAAATGCATGACTTAAACATAAGCCTATGCAACATGAACCAATTAAAAACAGTACTGTAGCAATGAGGTTTGTGCAGTAAGTTATAGGGCCAATAGATTATGACCGCATATTGGCTTTGCTTGAATTGCCCTTCCAATCCATTGTTGTTCGGCCATTGTTTTATATGATATTTCCAAATTTGAGGTAGGTTACATGGTCACACCGGTAATAGATCCTGGGCTAATAGTGCCTGCATCCTGATGGTCAGTCTCACAGGAGGGAGAGAGCAGCAGACTGAAGGTTTGGCTCTCAACATCCCTCCGCTCTCCCATTCCTCCACTGACCAAAAAGGGACACCATCTTCCAGCTGATGGGGCGACTCGAGTCTCACCGCATTATGTATGTACAGTTGGAGTCGGAAGATTACATACACCGTAGGCCAAATACATTTAAACTCTGTTTTTCACAATTCCTAACATTTAATCCTAGTAAAAATTCCCTGTCTTATGTCAGTTAGGATCACCACTTTATTTTAAGAATGTGAAATGTCAGAATAATAGTAGAGAGAGTGATTTATTTCAACTTTTATTTCTTTCATCACATTCCCAGTGGGTCAGAAGTTTACATACACTCAATTTGTATTTGGTAGCATTGCCATTAAATGTTTTAACTTGGGTCAAACGTTTTGGGTAGCCTTCCACAAGCTTCCCACAATAAGTTGGGTGAATTTTGGCCCATTCCTCCTGACAGAGCTGGTGTAACTGAGTCTGGTTTGTAGGCCTCCTTGCTTGCACACGCTTTTTCAGTTCTGGCCACAACTTTTCCATAGGATTGAGGTCAGGGCTTTGTGATGGCCACTCCAATACCTTGACTTTGTTGTCCTTAAGCCATTTTGCCACAACTTTGGAAATATGCCTGGGGTCATTGTCCATTTGGAAGACCCATTTGCGACCAAGCTTTAACTTCCTGATGTCTTGAGATGTTGCTTCAATATATCCACGTAATTTTCCTACCTCATGACGCCATCTATTTTGTGAAGTGCACCAGTCCCTCTTGTAGCAAAGCACTACCACAACATGATCCTGCCACCCCCGTGCTTCACGGTTGAGATGATGGTCTTCGGCTTGCAAACCTCCCCCTTTTTCCTCCAAACATAACGATGGTCATTATGGCCAAACAGTTCTATTTTTGTTTCATTAGACCAGAAGACATTTCTCCAAAAAGTACAATCTTTGTCCCCATGTGCAGTTGCAAACCATATTCTTGTTTTTTTGGGGTCGTTTTGGAGCAGTGGCTTCTTCCTTGCTGAGAGGCCTTTCAGGTTATGTAGATATAGGACTCGTTTTACTGTGGATATAGATACTTTTGTCCCTGTTTCCTCCAGCATCTTCACAAGGTCCTTTGTTGTTGTTCTGGGATTGATTTGCACTTTTCGCATCAAAGTACATTCATCTCTAGGAGACAAAATGCGCCTCCTTCCTGAGCGGTATTTTTTTATTTTTTTTACCGTTATTTTACCAGGTAAGTTGACTGAGAACACATTCTCATTTGCAGCAACGACCTGGGGAATAGTTACAGGGGAGAGGAGGGGGATGAATGAGCCAATTGTAAACGGGGGATTATTAGGTGACCATGATGGTTTGAGGGCCAGATTGGGAATTTAGCCAGGACACCGGGGTTAACACCCCTACTCTTACGATAAGTGCCATGGGATCTTTAATGACCTCAGAGAGTCAGGACACCCGTTTAACGTCCCATCCGAAAGACGGCACCCTACACAGGGCAGTGTCCCCAATCACTGCCCTGGGGCATTGGGATATTTTTTAGACCAGAGGAAAGAGTGCCTCCTACTGGCCCTCCAACACCACTTCCAGCAGCATCTGGTCTCCCATCCAGGGACTGACCAGGACCAACCCTGCTTAGCTTCAGAAGCAAGCCAGCAGTGGTATGCAGGGTGGTATGCTGCTGGCAGTGGTATGACGGCTGCGTGGTCCCATGGTGTTTATACTTGCATACTATTGTTTGTACAGATGAATGTGGTACCTTCAAGCATTTGGAAATTGCTCCCAAGGATGAACCAGACTTGTGGAGGTCTGCAATTTTTTTTCTGAGGTCTTGGCTGATTTCTTTTGATTTTCCCATGATGTCAAGCAAAGAGGCACTGAATTTGTACCTGTGGAAATACATCCACAGGTACACCTCCAATTGACTCAAATTATGTCAATTAGCCTATCAGAAGCTTCTAAAGCCATGACATAATTTTCTGGAATTTTCCAAGCTGTTTAAAGGCACAGTCAACTTAGTGTATGTAAACTTCTGATCCACTGGAATTGTGATACAGTGAATTATAAGTGAAGTAATCTGTCTGTAAACAATTGTTGGAAAAATTACTTGTGTCATGCACAAAGTAGATGTCTTAACCGACTTGCCAAAACTATAGTTTGTCAACAAGAAATTTGTGGAGTGGTTGAAAAACGAGTTTTAATGACTCCAACCTAAATGTATGTAAACTTCCGACTTCAACTGTATCATGCAAATAATAATGTTACTCCTATGAACAGAGAAAGTGAAGTATTCTTTGATATTAAAAGACCCAAGCCGCTAATAATAACACAAGGATATATACAGTCGTGGCCAAAAGTTTTGAGAATGACACAAATATTAATTTCCGCAAAGTTTGCTGCTTCAGTGTCTTTAGATATTTTTGTCAGATGTTACTATGGAATACTGAAGTATCTTTACAAGCATTTCATAAATGTCAAAGACCTTTATTTACAATTACATGAAGTTGATGCAAAGAGTCAATATTTGCGGTGTTGACCCTTCTTTTTCAAGACCTCTGCAATCCGCCCTGGCATGCTGTCAATTAACTTCTGGGCCACATCCTGACTGATGGCAGCCCATTCTTGAATAATCTATGCTTGGAGTATGTCAGAATTTGTGGGTTTTTGTTTGTCCGCCCGCCTCTTGAGGATTGACCACAGGTTCTCAATGGGATTAAGGTCTGGGGAGTTTCCTGGCCATGGACCCAAAATATCAATGTTTTGTTCCCTGAGCCACTTAGTTATCACTTTTGCCTTATGGCAAGGTGCTCCATCATGCTGGAAAAGGCATTGTTCATCACCAAACTGTTCCTGGATGGTTGGGAGAAGTTGCTCTCGGAGGATGTGTTGGTACCATTCTTTATTCATGGCTGTGTTCTTAGGCAAAATTGTGAGTGAGCCTACTCCCTTGGCTGAGAAGCAACCCCACACATGAATGGTCTCAGGATGCTTTACTGTTGGCATGACACAGGACTGATGGTAGTGCTCACCTTGTCTTCTCCGGACAAGCTTTTTTCCGGATGCCCCAAACAATCGGAAAGGGGATTCATCAGAGAAAATGACTTTACCGCAGTCCAATCCCTGTATCTTTTGCAGAATGTCAGTCTGGCCCTGATGTTTTTCCTGGAGAGAAGTGGCTTCGTTGCTGCCCTTCTTGACACCAGGCCATCCTCCAAAAAGTCTTCGCCTCACTGTGCGTGCAGATGCACTCACACCTGTCTGCTGCCATTCCTGAGCAAGCTATGTACTGGTGGTGCCCTGATCCCGCAGCTGAATCAACTTTAGGAGACAGTCCTGGCGCTTGCTGGACTTTCTTGTGCGCCCTGAAGCCTTCTTCACAACAATTGAACCGCTCTCCTTGAATTTCTTGATGATCCGATAAATGGTTGATTTAAGTGCAATCTTACTGGAAGGAATATCCTTGCCTGTGAAGCCCTTTTTGTGCAAAGCAATGATGATGGCACGTGTTTCCTTGCAGGTAACCACAGTTGACAGAGGAAGAACAATGATTCCAAGCACCACCCTCCTTTTGAAGCTTCCAGTCTGTTATTCGAACTCAATCAACATAGTTATCTCCAGCCTTGTGCTCGTCAACACAAACACCTGTGTTAACGAGCGAATCACTGACATGATGACAGCTGGTATTTTCATGGCAGGGCAGAAATGCAGTGGACGTGTTTTTGGGGATTCAGTTCATTTGCATGGCAAAGAGGGACTATGCAATTAATTGCAATTCATCTGATCACTCTTCATAACATTCTGGAGTATATGCAAATTGCCATCATACAAACTGAGGCAGCAGACTTTGTGAAAATTAAAAATTAATATTCATGTCATTCTCAAAACTTTTGGCCACGACTTTATATACACTTTCCTACTCATTCATTACTGCTGCAGTGCTTGTTGTAGAGATGAGTGAAATTGGAAGAATGCGTATTTCATGGCTTGTGTGTTGAAGTGTTGAAAGCGTTGAATACAAAAGTGTTGACAGTGCTGAGTAAGCACTTAAACATGAACTCACTCATAAAAACAGCAGCTCTTTGCTGTATTCGTTGAGACTCTCTCTAGTCATGGTTTTAAACATTTTGAAATCTCACATTATCAATTTTGTTGTAGCTTTTTTTTATGCCTGCTACGTTACTGCAGGTACGGTAATCTGAGCCATCTGATTGGTCAGCGGTACGCCTATAGTGTACTTGATTTTCTTTCTGGGCCCGCCGGGAAGGCAGAGTTTGTGCCTTCAGACATAAAATGGTTCAACATGGCGAACAGTTCGCAGCTGAATCGCATGCCCCTACCGCCAACAGCCTGAGATGAATAAAACAAAATAGGAACACACGGCTTTATCGTTGGATTTTTTACAGAAATATTTGGTGATGGACTAGAAATGCCTTGGAGATTTCCGATTGGTGACCACTGCTTAACCTGTCTGGCCCAGGCGTTCCGCTAGCGGAACTCCTCCCACATTCCACTGAAAAGGCAGAGCGCGAAATTCCAAAAATATATTTTTTTAATATTTAACTTTCACACATTAACAAGTCCAATACAGCAAATGAAAGATACACATCTTGTGAATCCAGTCAACATGTCCGATTTAAATGTTTTACAGCGAAAACAGCACGTATATTTATGTTAGCTCACCACCAAATACAAAGAAGGACAGACATTTTTCACAGCACAGGTAGCATGCACAAAGCCAACCTAACTAGCCAAGAACCAACCAAACTAACCAAGTAACAACTTCATCAGATGACAGTCTTATAACATGTTACACAATAAATCTATGTTTTGTTTGAAAAATGTGCATATTTGAGGTATAAATCAGTTTTACATTGCAGCTACCATCACAGCTACCGTCAAAAATAGCACCGAAGCAGCCAGAGTAATTAAAGAGACCAACGTGGAATACCTAAATACTCATCATAAAACATTTACATTTCTGAAAAATGCGGCAAATGAAAGACAAGCATCTTGTGAATCCAGCCAATATTTCAGTTTTTTTAAGTGTTTTACAGCGAAAACACAATATAGCATTATATTAGCTTACTGCAATAGCCTACCACACTACCGCATTCATTCATCAAGGCACGTTAGCGATAGCAATAGGCACGTTGGCGTTAGCGAATAAACTAGCAAAATATATTAATTTTCACTAACCTTCATAAACCTTCCTCAGATGACAGTCCTATAACATCAGGTTATACATACACTTATGTTTTGTTCAAAAATGTGCATATTTAGAGCTGAAATCAGTGGTTATCCATTATGCTAACGTAGCTTCTTTTTCCCAGAATGTGCGGATATTTCTATTAAACTCTCACCTATTCTGACCAAATAGCTATTCATAAACATTACAAAAAAATACATGTTGTATAGGAAATGATAGATACACTAGTTCTTAATGCAATCGCAGTGTTATAATTCTAAAAATATCTTCATTACGACATAAGGCTTATGTTATAGCGAGAGAGTGGCCAAAACCTGGGCGCAAAACTGCTAGTATACAGTTCGACAGATATATGAAATAGCATCACAAAATGGGTCCTACTTTTGGTGATCTTCCATCAGAATGTTGGACAAGGGGTCCTTTGTCCAGAACAGTCGTTGTTTGGATTTAGAACATCGTTTTTCCCTCTTGAATTAGCAACACACTGGCCAAGTGGCGCGAAGCTCTCCTTTCTGAACAAAGGCACACAACGCAACACGCCTAACGTCCCGAATAAATTTCAAAAATCTAATAAAACTATATTGAAAAAACATACTTTACGATGATATTGTGACATGTATCAAATAAAATCAAAGCCGGAGAAGTAGTCGCCTATAACTACGGCTTTTCAGAAGGCAATTCCAGGTCCATCTTCGCGCTTTCCAGAAAACAGGAAATGGATGACTCGTCGTGCCAAGAGGATATATTCCACCTCAGACCAAGATAAACACTTCATTTCTTCTCTCACTTCCTCTTGACATCTAGGGGAAGGTGTATGACGTTCATGTATACTCATACGTATCATGCCCATTTATAGGCAGGCCCTTGAACAGAGCATCATTTTTAGACTTTCCACTTCCTGGTCAGAAAGTGTGCTGCCAAATGAGTTCTGTTTTACTCACAGACAAAATTCAAACGGTTTTAGAAACTAGAGAGTGTTTTCTATCCAATAGTAATAATAATATGCATATTGTACAAGCAAGAATAGAGTACGAGGCCGTTTAAATTGGGCACGATTTTCCCCCAAAGTGTAAATAGCGCCCTCTATCCTCAACAGGTTTTAAGAAAGTTGAGTGAAGTTCAATCTCATGCTTCTCTCTGTGGACTTGTATTATCTGTGTGGCAGTCACGAGGAGCAGCGCGGCAGTCTCAGGCTACTGCTTGCGCCACTTAGAGGGAACATTGGTCACTGTTATAATCCCCCAAAATATATTTTTTATGTTTTACGGTTGTGACTGTTATTGTATTTTGATGATGGTCGTCGCCCATAATTGTCGGTCATTCTACAGTTGCTCTACCCAAAATTATATTCTGTAAGGTTATCAACATGCTCTAATTAAATTAATACATAAGTGAACAATGTTGAGGGATTAAAAAAAAATAAAATAAAAAATCCTGACCACGGTTGCAAAGGGTCGGAAACTTTCTGGTAAAAATAAATTTTCCATGCAATGTTAAGCCCTGGAATTTCGCTTATATTCATTAAAAAAAGTTAGCTTATAACAGTGAACCTTTTTTTGTGGGATACACAAGGCAATTCTAGGACTTGTGGTATATTTTGGTTAAACCATCCCCAATTCAATGGAATTGCAACCCTCTGCAAGCACAGTGCATTCATCCATCACATGTACAGCTGATTCTCAAGATCTTGCACACTGATGAAATGCTATTGAGCCCACACTACTACTATGCTGTCTGAGCCAAGGACTACATGCTTTCTGGTAAGTTTTGATTACAATACTGGTAGGGGTGAATATATTTTATATGACATACATTATTTTTTGTTAACTAGTGAATAGTAGCGTACAGCAAAGTGTGTTTAAATCATTTCTAACTTGTTAACAATTTCTCCTGTTAGTTTTTGCTACCATGTGGGTTTTAACTTGCTTGAGCCTGCTAACTGAGGAGTGTTATTTCACCTGTTTCCATACATGTTTAATTTTAAAACATGTATCTTGCAAAGGAGTTGTTTAATCTAACTGCGTAACTATTTATCTGTACATGAAATTGTATTTGTAGTTTTTTTTACTCATCATTTATCTCATCTTTACAGGAAAATGCCACGGGCGCTATCTGATGTGTGGAGACATTTCATTGCAGCTAATGTAAAAGGAAAAGCTGTGCACATTTGCAAATACTGTGCCAAATCATATGTTGAAGAATGCAAGAATCATCTGGCCAAGTGCATGAAGTGCCCTCAGCACTCACAACAATCAACCTCTGACAAAAGTCCCTCTACTTCTTTTCGAGGTGAAAATTATGAATGAGACACCTTATCGATAGGAACAGCTCATGGTCCTCCTGGAATCAGAAGGTTTTTTGACTGAATGGAGGAACATAGTCAGAGAAATACTGATGAATGTCTTGCTTGAGCTGTGTGTGCAACTGGTTCACCTTTGAAGCTAACAGGCAATGTATATTGGAAGAGATTTCTGAATGTTCTTCGCCCAGCATACACCCACCCCTCCAACCAGACATGCTTTATCTACTCATTTGCTGGATTCAGAGTTCAACTGAGTTCAAGTGAAGGTCAAGCAAATCATAGAGAAAGCAGACTGCATTGCAATCATCTCTGATGGGTGGTCTAATGTTCGTGGGCAAGGAATAATTAACTACATCATCTCCACCCCTCAACCAGTATTCTACAAGAGCACAGACACAATGGACAACAGACACACCGGTCTTTACATTGCAGATGAGCTGAAGGCAATCATCAATGACCTTGGACCACAGAAGGTATTTGCACTGGTGACAGACAATGCTGCCAACATGAAGGCTGCTTGGTTTAAATTGGAGGAGTCCTATCCTCACATCACACCCATTGGCTGTACTGCTAATGCATTGAATCTGCTCCTCAAGAACATCATGGCACTGAAAACAATGGATACACTCAACAAGAGAGCCAAGAAAATGGTTAGGTATGTGATGGGTCATCAAGTTATAGCAGCAATCTACCTCCTCAAGCAAAGTGAGAAGAATAAGAGCACCACATTGAATCTACCAAGCAACACCCGTTGGGGTGGAGTTGTCATCATGTTTGACAGTCTCCTGGAGGGGAAGGAGTCGCTCCAAGAAGTGGCCATATCACAGTCTGCCGATAAGGACAGCCCCATCAAGGGGATCCTCCTGGATGATGTATTTTCGGAGAGATTGGTAAGCAGCTTGAAACTCCTGAAACATATACCAGCAGCCATTGCACGGATTGAGGGAGACAATGCCATCCTGTCTGATGTTCAGACTCTGCTTGCAGATGTAACAGAAGAAAACCTTACTGCCCTGCCCACTTCGCTGTTGCTCCAAGCAGAGGAAACTGCAGTTCTGAAATGCATCAAAAAGCGTGAAGACTTCTGCCTGAAGCCCATACACGCCGAAGCGTACATGTTGGACCCCAAGTATGCTGGCAAGAGCATCCTGTCTGGTGCAGAGATCAACAAGGCCTATGGTGTCATCACTACCGTGTCTCGCCACCTTGGCCTGGATGAGGACAAGGTTCTTGGCAGTCTGGCGAAGTACACTTCCAAGCAAGGGCTTTGGGATGGAGATGCAATATCGCAGTTGTGCCAACATATCTCATCAGACACCTGATGGAAGGGACTTTGTGGATCTGAGGCTCTTTCCCCTGTTGCCTCAATAATCCTCCAAATCCCACCAACATCAGCTGCCTCAGAGCGCAACTGGTCCTTGTTTGGGAACACGCACACCAAGGCACGCAACAGGCTGACCAATACAAGGGTTGAAAAATTGGTGGCCTTGTGGGAAAATTTGAGGCTTTTTGAGCCTGACAACAAGCCATCCTCAACAAGGTTGGAAAGTGACAGTGAAGATGAGGCCTCAGAGTCTGCTGTTCAAGAGGTGGACATTGAGGAGGTCCAGGGAGAAGACATGGAAGCCTGAAAGGAAGACAACCAAAGCTTTAGTTTTTAGACTCTCATTTTACAGATGTATGTTGGAAATGTTTTTGGGAGATGCGATGGATCATTGGGGATCATTCAATATTCCCTTTCTTTTGTTGTTCAGTGAAATCATCCCATGTGAAGAGTCAACTCATTTAAAGTTCAATTCGTAACTAAATTGTTTTTTAAATTTCTATTGGAAGCATTTCATAATTTGCAATTACGATAAGGTAAAAGGTTTATGTTTCTGTCTCCATATGATATGGTAAATATATCCAATGCAAAAAACATGAACATTAATTTGCATTTATTCACATATATTCCCGTTAATTTCCACGGAAAGTTTCCACCTCCTGAATATTCCCCAAAATGTGCAACCCTAATCCTGACCATTATGAGTTGGGTTCGAGTTGGCAACCTCAATGCTAATGGAGCTATACACCTGCATACAAGTGATATGGAGTGAATGTACTGTTGGCCCACTTCATTTAAGTGCAGTTGATTGATTATGCGTTACTCCAAGTCTCCAACGCAAATTATTTGACCATGTTTCATTTGTGTAAATGATTGCTTGTGGGTTTTTTTTTCTACCACAGGAGTAACTATTAGCATGTCATTGTGTTATTGTAAAATATATACAACACAGTCTTCAAAGGTTATACTTTTAGTTATGTTTTGTCTATGTGTGCAACTTCCAGTAGTAGTAGTAGCAGCAGTAGTAGTTTGTTTATTGTTCATGATGGGAAATTGATTGATTTATTAATATGCATATTATATCACAAACCCACATTTTGTCATTACACCTTCCATTACTTGCCCTCCTCTCATATCTCTCTCCCTCTTCTCATATCTCTCCCACAGAGGAGGGTTATGAGCAGTTCCGTGTGGCAGAGAAGTCCCATGGTAACTGGGTGAAGCTGGTGGTGGAGGGCAACACGTCAGAGGTGCTGACCAACATGGGGAAGAAGGTGTTCAAGCAGTACCTGGAGGCCCTCAGGGCCATGAGCGAAGCCCTCAGCAAGCAGCTGGGCAAATATGACATGTATTCCATGGTGGTGGGCATGGTCCTCGTCTTCCAGGTGGGTAGTGGGGTGTTGCCCCTAGATGCTTGTCAGTTTGTAATTTTCCTCACGAATTGCTAAGGTTAGGCTTGAAGGGAACCTGATCCTAGATCTGTACCCAGGGGAAACAGCACCCCGGAGCTGGTAGTGGGCCAAGGATCAGGAGGCAGGAACTTACCTGATGAGGGTGGTGGTGGTGATGATGTAGTGGATAATATCTTGTGTATATATACCTCACATGTGACCCGTAATAACACGATGCAATTTCTATATTAACAAAGTCTATTAAAATATTATCTGACTCCATATACACAATTTAGCAATGTGCAAGCAGGACTGTTGAGTTACAGGAAAAGACTATCAAGAAATGTCTGGGAGCTTCCAATCAGATATCAGACCTAAAGGATGTCATCACAACAGTTACCCAGAGGTGTGACAGAATGGGGGTTGTTGAGAGCATCACAGACAGTTCGGCATTCCTGAGAAACGCATCATGATTAGGAACACTTTTCTACATACCTAAACTGTTAAGTACAGTATATATGCATGCCAGTGCATGGTATGGTGTGTGACCATGGTGGGATATTGCTGATGGTTTCTATGTTGTATGGCATTGGCCTAAATAAGCACTTAGCATTCTAAACTGTTGTGATGAGGTACCTACATCCATAAAGATCCCACATCCAAATATATTAGCATTTTAAGATGCCAATTCTGCTCCTGAAGAGACCCAAAATCTAGACTAGGCATATTCATAGAACACAATCAATATTAATGAAACAAATGTAATGTTGATATTACGCTTCACTTTATTAAAGCCCATGGTTTACATAGTGTTGATATAGCCTTCAATTATTAAAATGACCTTGAGCTAGTGTGAGAAGAATTCGACAGTTGGAACAGATCTCTACTGCTCTTTGTTGAGCAAGCATTTCTCCAAGTAAACTTTTTCAGGGGCCGAAGGGGCTCGCTGTAACTGTACAACTTTACAACATTCCTAGGCTTGTACAACGATTCTGCCACGTGAACGATATTGGATGGGGCAATTCCCACACATTCCCTTCAAAACAAATTAACAAAGCTAAGTCTGCCGCACTGACTGTTGCAGTCACAACTAATGTGCATTTCAATATGTTTTGATCATTTAATCTTGGAGAAGAGGCTTTAATATGCAAAAAGGTAATTTTGCGGTAAAAGCTAAAAACAATAATTGTAACAATCACAGAATGTGTTGGCAAATGCTCAGTTGCATTCCTTGTGTAAGGGTTTGACTTAACGTAGGACTGTTTTGGATCATTGGTAGAGCTGTTTTTACAAAATATACTGTATGTTATAACCTCATGGGTTTAGAGTAGGGCTGGGAACTGCCAGGGACCTCACGATATTATCACCATACTTAGGTGTCAATACGATAATGTATTGCAATTCTCACGATTCTAAATGTATTGCGATTCGATATTGCGACTTGATGTTCCAAACATATTGCTCACCATATATCTGCTGCAGAGAGACGAGAGCCATGAGAAAGCGAGTTTTGATCAGTCAGGGAGATAAAATTCCTGAAAACATGTTGGCTCACTATTTAAAAAGAAGATGGAGAACAAGCTATAGGTTGAAAAATAGTTTTGACGTAGGTACAGTCGCGTAGCACTAGCTTTTACAAATCAATATGTTGCGTCAAAGTATCGATATAATATCGTTCAAAATAATATTGGGATATTTAAATGTCGATTAAAAAAAAAAAAAAGTTTGCATCCACTTTTAGAATTTGCTTAGAAATGGTAAATACTCTACTCACAAGTCATTATTCCAGTTTGTACTGTTTTCCATTTGAATTCACTGGCTTTGCTGTCATGTTCACGCTTTTAGACTGTTTTCCTACAAGTTACCTATTTCTTATCAGAGATAAAATGCTAATTCTAGCATGACATAGAACGCTCTGTATAGACTCCCCAGTGAGCATTATTGGAAGCAGTGGGGAAAGTTGATAAAATATCCCTAACTCTGAATAGAAACTAAGAAGTGTCCCTCAGAGGTGACTGCCTCCCATCAGGACGAAAGAAGTGAAAGATGCAAAGAGAGAGAAAAGAGGCTGTTTTCAAAAGAAAAAGTTTGACTTGTCAGCATTTTGTTACAGTCAGTACTCAAGGACAAAGCAACTAGTCATCTTTCTAGTGCACCGTCCCTGATAGATTTAGTCCGTAGAGATGGGACGAGAAAGGGAACTGCATAGCAAAGAACATGGAACACGCGTCTTTGGTGTTTAATTTGAAAAGAAAGAGCTTGCATATTTGCTTCCAAGATGGCACATTCAAAGGTTCCAGTTGAAAGACTTCAGTCAAGCCAAAATCCAAATGCAAATATCGAGAAGCACACATGATGCTTTAGCTTTGACTCAATCCAAGCCACATCAACCACGGATTGACAAATGTTTGTTCTCTGTACCCACACACTCTACTTGCGGACCCTTGACTCAAGTGTTACCTCATAGCTTGCCCATTTATCCATCCATCTCTTTCCATCTGCTGTTTCCTTTACTGTTTGACTCATACAACAGCTGCAACGATAGAGATGAGCTTGGTCTGTCCGGTGTTAGTGCTGTATCTGCATGCATATGTAAATACACCATTGAATCTGTTTTTACTTAATTCCAGTATTTTCTCAGTGTGTGCATTCCCCTTTCTTTCTCCAGCTCCTTCTCCTCCTGCTGCTGGCCATGCCCGAGGCACTGAGCAGTGCCTCAGAGGTGGATCTCCCTGTGTCCTCTGCTCTGCTCTCGCTGCCCTTCTACCTGCTGTGCCTGCTCCTCTCCTCCGTGCACGTGCTGGTGTGCACGTCGACCGAGAGCTCCTGTTACTTCTGCAGCCTCTCCTGGGGACTGGTGTTCGGGGCAGTGGCCCTCTCCTCAGCCCTGCTCTGCATCCTGGTATCCATGGCAGCCAGGAGGGGAGCAAAGCCCCCTGGGAAGGTGAGTACATCGACACTGAGACATTAGTAGCTCTTTGTCTTCTAAAGACTGGTCATACTTTACGCTCTGCTGTTTTCCTTGTGTGTATTAAAAACAACCTAGCAATTAATGGTAGTAGTTACGTTTTTACGTTTTGGGTTCTTTTGAAGTAATTGAAACAAGCACCTCTTAACCATTTCATAACAGCATATCGTAACAGTGTCTTTCACTGACATTTCTCTTACATTTAAATTAGACCACTTTTGAGGTCCGAAAAGGTGCATTGTCTTCTCTAACCGTCCCCAGACACAGTAGCCTATTCCCTGCCATCGGCATCATTGCGCAGACAGGTGAAATAATTGCATTAGCGTCATAGTGCAAAACAGGAGCATGTTGATTAAAAAAAAAACACGCACCCATTGAGATTAAAAGTATTTGAAATTACACTGGCCTTTCTTTATAATGACTTATTTCTGTCCCTGCAAGTCTTACTTGCGAAATCAGTGGACCGAACATTTTATTTCAAAATTGCACCTCAAGCATGCAACAAAAAGAGAATTGAATAATGAACGTTAACTTACCCTTGCTAGATAAAGGCAGACAAGTTTCTAAAGACAAACCAGTATTTTTCTCCATCTAATGTGATTAGAAACACCAGTGTCACCAAGCTTTCTTAATTACAGTATGTCTGAAGAAGTGACCACTTCTCCCCCCTCTGGGAACTAACAGAAAGTGCTGACAGGTGAAAAGAATGTTAAGAGAATGAAAAGGCTAATAAGTGAATCTGTTCCAGAGCAAAAATGATTGCCCTTCCCATGCACCTAAATAAAGAGCTGGAAGGAAGATATCGTCTTGTTTGTTGAGGTCGTGTTGTGCAGTGAAACATAGCGAGTCTGACAAGCCATTGATCACTTCAGTTATGTTTTTCGTACAGTCTGACATGCATTGATCACTGCATGTGATCAATCACTGTGAGTCTTGTTTATGTTATTTGGGGTTAGGGTTGCCTAACCAGATGTCAGAGGCACTTTTTTAACGTTTGAAATCTTTTGCTAAGTGGACATCTTGTGTGTTCGGCTCTCCTTCAGCTGGATGATTTGTCCAATGATGCTCTCTCTGTCCAAGAGACAATCACATTCTGGAGCTATGTATTAACATGACAATAGCAGTGTTCGAATACTCATACTAACCGCACTAATGCCAGCAGCATACCATCCTGCATACCACTGCTGGCTTGCTTCTGAAGCTAAGCAAGGTTGGTCCTGGTCAGTCCCTGGATGGGAGACCAGATGCTGCTTGAAGTGGTGTTGGAGGGCCAGTAGGAGGCACTCTTTCCTCTGGTCTAAAAAAAATCATAAATAATATCCCAATGCCCCAGGACACTGCCCTGTGTAGGGTGCCGTCTTTCGGATGGGACGTTAAACGGTTGTCCTGACTCTCTGAGGTCATTAAAGATCACATGGTACTTATCGTAAGAGTAGGGGTGTTAACCCCGGTGTTCTGGCTAAATTCCCAATCTGGCCCTCAAACCATCACGGTCAACATCACGGTCACCTTCAGCTTCTTCCTTGCTGAGCGGCCTTTCAGGTTATGTCAATATAGGACTCTTTTTACTGTGGATATAGATACTTTTGTACCTGTTTCCTCCAGCATCTTCACAAGGTCCTTTGCTGTTGTTCTGGGATTGATTTGCACTTTTCGCACCAAAGTGCGTTCATCTCTAGGAGACAGAATGCGTCTCCTTCCTGAGCGGTATGGCTGCTGCGTGGTCCCGTGGTGTTTATACTTGCGTACTATTGTTTGTACAGATGAACGTGGTACCTTCAGGCGTTTGGAAATTGCTCCCAAGGATGAACCAGACTTGTGGAGGTCTACAATTTCTTTTCTGAGGTCTTGGCTGTTTTCTTTTGATTTTCCCATGATGTCATGCAGACGCACTGAGTTTGAAGGTAGGCCTTGAAATACATCCACAGGTACACCTCCAATGCACTCAAAATGATGTCAATTAGCCTATCAGAAGCTTCTAAAGCCATGATATCATTTTCTGGAATTTTCCAAGCTGTTTAAAGGCACAGTCAACTTAGTGTATGTAAACTTCTGACCCACTGGAATTGTGATACAGTGAATTATAAGTTAAATAATCTGTCTGTAAACGATTGTTGGAAAAATTACTTGTGTCATGCACAAAGTAGATGTCCTAACTGACTTGCCAAAACTATAGTTTGTTAACAAGAAATTTGTGGAGTGGTTGAAAACCGACTTTTAGTGACTCCAACCTAAGTGTGTGTAAACTTCCGACTTCAACTGTATAAATAACAACTGCACGAGGACAGACAGTGACTGACAGGCTGACACACGCGTCACAGTTACAAATGGTAGCTAGCTAGAAATTGTGCAAAAAATTGTATTGAAACGGAAAGTAGACAATGAATGCAGGGTGTTCCAGCAAGAGTGGACATCGAAATATTTATTTGAGGTATCGGGGAAAGCTGTGTGCTTAGTGTGCAAAGAGAGCATCGCTGTCTTGAAAGACTACAACTTGTTCTGACACTTCCAGACGAAGCATGCAGAGAAATATAGGAATATGTCTTCTGAGCAGAAGCAAGTGCATCGAAAGAGTTGCTTTCTCAGTTGCAAAAGCAGAAAGGAGCTTGCTTCAGTGCAGTCAATGAAGAGCACAACTACAGGGAAATATTTATTGAGGAGGATAATTAGTGTGTGGCAAAACTGGGACTGAGTTTTGAAAAGTTATCCAGTGTGACCACTGATGGGTGCTCAAACTTGACAGGAAAAAACGTTGGCCTTTTGAAAAGGATAGAAGATCAAGTAGCTGTGCTGAACCCAGATCGGAATAGTTTTTCCTGCATTGCATTATTCATCAGGAGGTGCTCTGTAAATGTGTTCTGAAAATGAGCCATGTTGTGGATACAGTCACTAAAGTGGTAAACTTCATAAGAGCAACATCTTTAAACCACAGGCAGTTTGTCTCACTGTTGGAAGAGACAGAGTTGAGTCATGCAGATCTCCCCTACCACACAAACGTGAGATGGCTGCGTTTGGGGAAGATGCTTTAAAGGGTGTGGGACCTGAAGTCAGAGATTGCTGAGTTTTTGCAAATGAAAGGAAAATATGTGGATTTCCATCAACTGCAAGATAAAGAATGGTTGGCTGATTTTGCCTTCACCGTGGACATCATGGCCCTCATGAATGAACTGAATTCCAAACTACAATGGAAGGGCCTTTTTGCACATCAAATGTACAGCCTTGTAAAAGCCTTCAAGGGAAAATTACTCCTCATGACCCGCCAAGTAGAAGCCAACAATCTCACCCACCTTGCGACACTACTAGTCTGTTCCCTCTCAGATGACCAGCGGGAGTATACATTGCTGCTGCGTGCTTTGAACGTTGAGTTTTCTTGTCGTTTTGAGGATTTCAAAGTGTTGGAAAATGACATGTTGGTTTCCTCTACTTTCACCATCAATGTGGATAACGCTCCCACTGACCTGCAACTTGAGCTCATCGATCTTCAGTCTGATGCAGTGATTGGAGAACTATTCAAAACAATGTCACTGACATGGTTCTATGCATCTCTCGATGATCAAAACTTTCCAAAGATTAGGAGTCATTCTCAGAAGATGTTTGTGCTGTTTGGGTCAACCTATGTATGTGAACAGACATTTTCAGTGATTAAATATTTTCATTTTTTTCATTATAACCTTTATTTAATTAGGCAAGTCAGTTAAGAACAAATTATTATTTACATTTTTTTTATTTTATTTTATTTTTTCACCTTTATTTAACCAGGTAGGCTAGTTGAGAACAAGTTCTCATTTGCAACTGCGACCTGGCCAAGATAAAGCATATGACGGCCTACCGGGCCTACCGGGGAACAGTGGGGAACAGTGGGTTAACTTCCTTGTTCAGAGGCAGAACGACAGATTTTTACCTTGTCAGCTTCGGTTACTGGCCCAACGCTAGGCTACCTGCTGTTATATTTTTCAAATATTTCTATTTATAACGTGTGGTTTTGGATTATTTGCATGCCCCTGCACGTGTTCTTTACAACACATTTTGGGTTTGAGTTTTCACTTTGAAGTGTTAATGTCTGTCTGTGACCAAACTAACTGCTTCTTTACATGTTGGTGTGAGATTTTGTAAAACCTTCCAACCGCTAGTACTGTGTAGTCTAATAAACCGCCCTTATCAGCAAACTCTCACTGCGGAATAAGACGTTTATCCACGTTTCTCTCTGCTATTTTCAAGGCACAGATCATCTCTTATTGACTCTCACCTCTCAGCAATCCTGCGCATAGCAATGTCAGAAACTGTACCAGACTTCACTGCTCTAGTCACTGCCCATTAGATACTTCACTCCTCACACTGATTGAGTAGTTTAAATGTAATGTTGAGCTCTCTCTTTGTCTTTTTGTTCATACCCATTAACGAGTTCTGTCCTTGGTGCTGAATGCACAGTGTACTTTCCCCTCCGTGTAGTTCATTGCATGTTTAATAATTAAAATACCTACCAAAAGGAGAACATGGGGATGTGGTTTATTTTTGTGCATGTTAAAAAAGTAAAATAAGTAGCATATCTGGAGGTGATTTACAGTAGATATATCTGTCAACATAGTCATACACATGATGTATAATCCTGTAATATTATTCTGGCATGCGATGGCAAAAATATATTCTAATGTGGCCCTCCTTGGAAAATAATTTCCCAGGCCTGATATAGGGGATAGGGTGTCATTAAGGACTCAGGCAAAGACTTAAGTGACGGTGCGTGAACACAAACAGCACTCTGGATGATAAACACGCATTATGAGCAAACGGGATCTCCGGCACTGTGCCAGTTTGGTATTGGATTATAGATATATACATACAGTGCATTCGGAAAGTATTAAGACCCCTTGACTTTTTCCACATTTTATTCCACATTTTAGCCTTATTCTAAAATGAATTTAAATTAACACATTTTCCTCATCAATCTACACACATTACCCCATTATGACAAAGTGAAAACACATTTTTAGAAATGTTTGCAAATTTATTACAAATAAAAAACAGAAATACCTTATTTAAGTATTCAGACCCTTTTCTATGAGACTCGAAACCTGCTCCAGAGCGCTCAGGACCTCAGACTGGGGCAAAGGTTCACCTTCCAACAGGACAACAAGCCTAAGCACATATCCAAGACAACACAGAAGTGGCGTCGCGACAAGTCTCTGAATGTCCTTGAGCGGCCCAGCCAGAACCTGGACTTGAACCCGATCGAACATCTTGGGAGAGACCTAAAAATAGCTTTGTAGCGACCCTCCCCATTCCTCCTTGAGAGGATTTGCAGAGACGAATGGGAGAAACTCCCCAAATACAGGAGTGCCAAGCTTGTAGTGTCATACCCAAGAAGACTCGAGGCTGTAATAGCTGCAAAATGTGCTTCAACAAAGTACTGACTAAAGGGTATGAATACTTATGTAAATCTGATATTTCAGTTTTTCTATTCTTATAAATTAGCAAATATTTCAATATACAGTATTTGCTTTGTCATTATGCGGTATTGTGTATAAATTTTATCAATTTTAGAATAAGGCTGTAACATAAGAAAAAAAGTCAAGGGGTGTGAATACTTTCCAAATGGACTGTATGTATATACACTAAGTGTACAAGACTTTAGGAACACCTGCTTTTTCCTTGACTGACCAGGTAAATCCAGGTGAAAGCTAGGACCCTTATTGATGTCACTTGTTAAGTCCATGAAGGGGAGGAGACAGGTTAAATATGTTTTTTAAAATCTTGATACAATTGAGACATGGATTATGTATAAAATCAAGTTGTGTTTGTCACATGAGCTGAATAAAACCGGTCTAGTAGACCTTACTGTGAAATGCTGACAAAAGCCCTTAACCAACAATGCAGAGTAAGAAAATATTTGCTAAACAAACTAAAGCAAAAAAAGTAACACAATAACATAACAATAATGAGGCTATATACTGGTGGTACCGAGTCAATGTACTGGGGTACGGGTTAGTCAAAGTAATTGAGGTCATATGTACATGTTGGTAGGGGTAAAGTGACTGTGCATAGATAATAAACAGTGAGTAGCAGCAGCGTAAAAAAAAGGGGGTCAATGAAAATAGTCCGGCTAGCTATTTGATTAACCGTTTGGGGGTAGAAGCTGTTAAGGAGCCTTTTTGGAACTAGACCCGGCGATCCGGTATCGCTTGCTGTGCGGTAGCAGAGAGAACGGTCTATGACTTGGGTGGCTGAAGCCTTTGACAATTTTTAGGGCCTTCCTCTGGCACCGCCTGGTATAGAGGTCCTGGATGGCAGTGATGTACTAGGCCGTACGCAATACCCTCTGTAGCGCCTTGCAGTATGTTTGTCATTCAGAGAGGAATGGGCAAGACAAAAGATTTATGTGCCTTTGAATGGGGTATGGTAGTAGGTGCCAGGTGCATGGGTTTGTGTCAAGAACTGCAACGCTGCTGGGTTTTTCATGCTCAACAGCTTCCTGTGTGTATCAAGAATGGTTCACCACCCAAAGGGCATCCAGCCAACTTGATACAACTGTGGGAAGCATTGAAGTCATTATGGACCAGCATCCCTGTGGAACACTTTCGACACCTTATAGAGTCCATTTCCCGACTAATTGAGCCTGTTCTGAGGGCAAAACGGGGGTACAACTCAATATTAGGAAAGTGTTCTTCATGTTTTGTGCACTCAGTGTATATCAGTGGGGTCCGAAATGATAGACACTCTTGATGAAGTTGAACAATAATGACTGTAAAAGTAAATCATTCAAATACTGAGCTATATTGTATGCTAATACATTTGCTTTGATTAATATATTTTGTTCAATAAGTAATAATATTTGTTCTCAAGAAGGGGTAGCGGTCAAGATTATTGACACCCCTAAATATTCTTATAAATAAAGTAGTCAAAAGTTTAGTATTTGGTCCCATATTCCTAGCAGACAATGACTACTTCAAGCTTGTGACTCCACAAATTTGTTGGATGCATTTGCAGTTTGTTTTGGTTGTATTTCTGATTATTTTGTGCCCAATGGAAATTAATGGTAAATAATGTATTGTCATTTTGGAGTCACTTTTATTGTAAATAAGAATATTATCTGTTTCTGAACACTTCCACAGTTGTAGCCAAAAGTTTTGAGAATGACACAAATATTAATTTTCACAAAGTCTGCTGCCTCAGTTTGTATGATGGCAATTTGCATATACTCCAGAATGTTATGAAGAGTGATCAGATGAATTGCAATTAATTGCAAAGTCCCTCTTTGCCATGCAAATGAACTGAATCCCCAAAAAAACATTTCCACGGCATATCAGCCCTACCACAAAAGGACCAGCTGACATGTGTTGACGAGGACAAGGCTGGAGATCATTCTGTCATGCTGTTTGAGTTCGAATAACAGACAGGAAGCTTCAAAAGGAGGGTGGTGCTTGGAATCATTGTTCTTCCTCTGTCATCCATGGTTACCTGCAATGAAATACGTGCCATCATCATTGCTTTGCACAAAAAGGGCTTCACAGGCAAGGATATTGCTGCCAGTAAGATTGCACCTAAATCAACCATTTATTGGATCATCAAGAACTTCAAGGAGAGCGGTTAAATTGTTGTGATATAGTTGAATCATCAGCATACATGGATACATATGGTTTGTTTAATGCCAATGGCAGGTTATTGGTAAAAATATAAATTAGTAGAGGGCCTAGAGAGCTGCCCTGCGGTACACCACACTTTACATGTTTGACATTAGAGAAGCTTCCATTAAAGAAAACCCTCTGAGTTCTATTAGATAGCTATGAATCCACAATCTTCTTATTATCAATTTATTTCAACCAATCATCAGTAATTTGTGTCAGTGCAGTACATGTCGAGTGCCCTTCTCTATAAGCCTGCTGAAAGTCTGTTGTTACTTTGTTTACAGAGAAATCACATTTTTATTTGGTCAAACACATTTTTCCCCAACAGTTTGCTAAGAGCTGGCAGCAAGCTTATAGGTCTGCTGTTAGAACCAATAAATGCTGCTGCTTTACCAATCTTTGGGTAGCGGAATTACTTTGGCTTCCCTCCAAGCTCAGATAAAAGATATGACAGATAGGAGTGGCTATAGAGTCAGCTACCATCCTCAGTATCTTTCCATCTAAGTTGTCAATGCCAGGAGGTTTGTCATTATTGATAAATAACAATACTTTTTCCACATCTCCCAAACTAACTTTACAAAATTCAAACTTCCAATGCTTTTCTTTGATTATTTGTTATTTTATGCATGAATACGATGGGTCACGATGGGTTCATTGTTGGCATTCCCTGCCTAAGTTTGCCCACTTTGCCAATGAAGTAATCATTTAAATAATTGGCAACATCAAATGGTTTGGTGCTGAAGAAGCCATCTGATTCGATGAGTTGGAGTTCAATTTGTCTTTCTGACCATAATTTAATTTAAACTACTCAAGATTTTTTCCATCATTCTTTATATCATTGATCTTGGCTTCATAATACCGTTTTGGCTTCTTTTTGTTGAGTTTAGTCACACCATTTCTCAATTTTGCAGTAAGTCAGCCAGTCAGATGTGCAGCCAGACTTAGCCGCTCCTTTTGCTCCATCTCTTTCAACCATACAGTTTTTAATTTCCTCATCAATCCATGGAGCCTTAAGTTCTAACAGGTGCATGTTTAGTCATTCAAAATCATGTCAACCCCTATTATTTCCATGTAATTTATGTGATTTGTTAATACAAATTTTACTCCTGAACTAATTTAGGCTTGCTTAAACAAAGGAGCTGAATACTTATGCAAAGACTATGTTTTAGTTATCAAAATTGTTATTTATCTTAAAAATAACAACTATTCTTCCACTTTGACAGATTGTTGAAAACAAAGACAATTAAATCAATTTTAATCCCACATTGTAACACATTTTTTGAAGAAATCCAAAGGGAGTGTAGACTTTTGCCACTTCTTTCCCTGACATTTATGATACCATAATTGAACTGTACATTAAATCCCAGCCAATTCAGACAAAATTTGTTGGGATTCAAGTGCCCTCAGTCCCTCAGCTCAGGGACCTTAAACCAAGGTGGGATAGAGGGATGACTAAGAAAGGAGAGATAGACAGAGTGAGTTTTTTTCCCCCAATACTTTGTTTACACAAACAGCACTCTGTTTACATATTATGTTTTCCCCTCCGCTGAGCTCGCTGCGAGGTGCGTTCCTCCCGTTGATGGATGAGCTGCGCTTGGCGAGGACGAGCCGCTCCCTGTGGAGCAGCGTGTTACTGTGACACGCCACGGAGAGCCGTCACTCACCCCTCTGTCCTGCACACAACTGTGTACATGGAAAGGGATCACTGCAACTTACATTTACACATACCTGTTGGAAGGAGATTGAGAGACGAAAAATGAATATTATAATGCAAACAGTAAACAGATTTCAACAATCAGTCATTAGATTTAGTGTTATGAGCTTTCCTTTTGACGTTATTAAGATGTTTGCCCTGAAGCACAGTAAACACTCTGTCCCTGTGTGTTTTAGCTGCTGCTTCCAGTGACAGTGTTAACTTAGCGGGATCAGAGTAGTGCACTTACTTACTCTGTTAGGCCCCCTCTGAATACTGAGTCAACAACAAGATGCAGTTCACAGGACCAGGGGGAGTACTTTACAACTCAGTGTGGGGTGAAAACACACACACATATACACACACACACACACTCAGGGTCTCACACTCATAGTCCTAGATTAGGAAAATACTCTCTTTTTGTTGCATGTAGTTTTGCTGTCTAACAGCTTAGGGCAGGGTTTTGGGGATGGCATCCAAATGTCTTGTCTTTCTAGGTTGTGGCATCTGTGTTCTTGATATGTTATCGTGTTAGAGGGACCCTGTCTATACCATCTTTCTCCATTCACTTGTGTTCCTCTATATGGACCTGATTTTAAATACATCCTTTAACTTGATCATTTTGGCAAGTTCGGGTGACTCTGTATTAATTGTATCACTTTGTGAAGTCATCTCTATTCTGTTTCCTTTCTTAATTTGGCCAATGTGTTTGTTTAATTAGTTGTTTTATATTCCAGTATTGGCCTGAGAGAGAGAATCACATTATGCTCAATCTCCCTTCCTCTCTCCTTTTCTCTTCTTCCCTAGTCTCCATCCCATGGTGGTGTCAGTGCTGGGTGGTCTCTGTCAGAGCTGGACATTCTGCTCCTGGCGGGCACGGCTGGCCACACCCTCAGCCTGTCGGCCAGCAGCTTCGTGGAGGAGGAGCACCAGGTCTGGTACTTCCTGCTTAACACCCTCTGCCTGGTCGTCTTCCAAGACGTCTGTCGCAAGTACTTCCGGGAGCGCCGTGCCAACATTGGGAGCTTGGAGGACGAAGACTACCTCCTCCCCTCCAATGAGGGGGACGCGGTTGCCTCACCGTTAGCTGATCTGGGGGTGACGGATGCAGGTTCGGAGAAGTGGCTGGCCCTCGCGACCCCACCTCTCACCCTGGCGTGTTGTCGTCTGCTGCGCTCGCTCAACCAGACCGGGGTGCAGTGGGCTTACCTGCCTGACCTGGGACACTGGCTCAACAGGTGGGTGTGCTGAAGTTTGATACTTACTGTGTATTGTTGTGTTGTGTGTTACTTCACTCAGGATGAATGTTGCCATAAGCAGAGCGCCATACACTACAATATACTGTAGTGCAATTTGAATATATTTAATTTTCTTCATTTGCAGCAGCCTTTTTTAGTTAGCTTTTTGCCAGTTCAGATATTTTGCCCAATGAATAAAAATTCTGGGTACACACTCCGAACATTTTGCACCCCACTGCTTTGTAAGGCCATTGGCAGTGATTCTTTTCCCCCCCACCCCGGGCCTCTTTTCCAGCATTCATTGGTTTTCACGCTGCATTGTTACTGAATGTCAACTTTACTACTGAGTGTTGCACACAGCGCTAGAGAGCCTCATTAGCTTGTGAAGGACCCAAGTCGGAGTACCTGTTCTAGAGGGCTGACTCACAGGCAGTACTAAGGTTGTCACCCCAGAGTTGGTTGACTGTTGTATACTGAATCAAAATATAAACGCAACATGAAAAGTTTTGGTCCCATGTTTCATGAGCTGAAACATTTTGCCCAGTCATGTGATATCCATAGATTAGGGCCTAATTAATTTATTTAAATGGGCTGATTTCCATATATGAACTGTGACTTAGTAAAATCGTTTAAATTGTTGCATGCGTTTATATTTATGATCAGTACACAAAAGGAACTGCTCATGGTATTGTTCCATAAAACTCGACCTTGTCTTAGCCCCCCTGAGACAGCTCCTCATCTCCTTGTTTCCAACGTGATTTCTCTCCATTCTGTTGACCTATGGTAATTTTCATCTGGTTGTCTTAGCTGCATCTTACTCACTCCCTCAGGAATCAGGTTAACGTGCTTCATTGTCTAGCCATGTATTGTATCCACTCGGTCATTCTTCCTCCTTGGAGCTCCCTCAAGGCTGCAGAACCACCACACAGGCAGATGGCTTTTTATTTATGTGTTTTTATTGAACCTTTATTTAACTAGGCAAGTCAGTTAAGAAAAAGTTCTTATTTACAATGACGGCCTAGGAACAGTGCCTTGTTCAGGGGCAGAAAGTCAGATTTTTACCTTGTCGGCTCGGGGATTCGATCTGGCAACCTTTTTGGTTACTGGCCCAATGCTCTAACCACTAGGCTACCTGCCGCCCCTGTCCGGGCTGGTCTCCCAGTCGGAACCAGGGCCTATTCCACCCAATTAGATCTATGCCTTGGCCAAGATTTTGTCCACTGGCTTATGTAACTTAGTGGTAAACACCCAGGAAGTGTTAATTTGATGTATATGGTCAGCCCTGGAATGACTTCAGGTTATGTCTTAAATGGTCCAATGCAGCTGTTTTTATCGCAATATTAAATCAGAAGTACCTTACTGTGATTGTTTTCAATTAAAATGGTCAAAAATAAACAAAAATAGCTTCTTAACAACAGTGTTCATTTTTGCTGCTATTTTAGCATTTGTCACTTTTTAGTCATTTCCTCCTTTGTTAGTTTTAGTTATTATCAGTCGACTAAAACACTGGACAATTTCTGTCTAGTTTATTGTCCTTGGTGTGGACAGCCCTTTTAGTCACATAATAGTCATATTGAATTCCTTGGTGTGGAGGGCCCTTTAGTCACATAATAGTCAGTGCATTGTTTTGTCAGGCAGGCCAAAACTCAATCCCACCAAAACAGGCTGAAACGGCATGCGGTCTTTTCAAACAGCTCTTGCACTAAAAGGCATTATCATAATTTTCACAATTAAATTTTATCCCAACCTCATAGTGTGGAAATGTATAGAAAAATCACAATCTTGACTGCACTGTGCCTTTTAAACAGCTACGACCTAGTGAAGTTTTAGCTTGCCAAAAAATCTAGGAGATAATTACCAAGTTTCTTTGTAGTGTTGCCCTGATAAAGCAGTCCTTAGGGCTCTTAAGACATAAGGTGATCATACTGTACATGGTTATGACAAGTCATATAATGCAGTAGGACATCATCATAATGCCTTATACTCATGGTCTCTGAGTAAGGTGTTAGGAATGTTTCAATAAAATTGTGAAATTCAAAAGTGTGGCTCTAAAAAGTGGGTGAGCTTCTGAACATACAGAGAACTCGGTGAACCCCCCAGTACCTTGGCAAAGGATCTAGGCTAGTGAATGAAAGAACATTCCTTGTTTAGACCAAGAGAAAATGCATAGAGTGTTATCCATTAGAGCCTGCTACCTTACCTTATTATCTCTGCAGCACCATAATGGTTGCTAGTTTCCTCACATCAAGGTTATAAATAAAAGTGGAGTAACTCCCATAGGAGCTAAAAGAAATGAGTCATATCCTTGGTTGTCTCTGCAGGTAGCATTAGTCTGTTCCTTTCTATTGTATGTTGAAAGCCTCTCTTCGGCTGCCCTGTAATTCTAAAGTGAAGAAAGCTCAAGGCAGATTTTAGGGCCAAGATAACAAGCCTAGATAGCCTCCGAATCCGAGCCCAAATCAGATTATCAATGAACCGCCGTACATTCGGATTCACTAAAAGATGTACAAAAAAACCTTCTGTGTGGCAGAAAGTTTGAGGAACCTTCAGCGAACCCGTTGTTCTCATTGTTGAACCCAAGGTTTTTCTGCCCATTAGCATTCTCACGGCTCCACAAGTAACAAGATGAATGCCTTGCGCTGGGGGCACTGGGTTCAGAGTATTGTGGATTCAGAATTAGCTGACCTTATTCCTGTCTGCCGTTGCCCCCTTTTCCTATATTCCCCCTACTCTATGCTGTGTGGGTAATGAGCTCCAGCATCGTTCCTCCTTCAAGGTGCCTGTCTGTTCCTCTTACCCAACCCAACCCCCTGCCCTGATACCAGGGCTATACTGTCCTTCTGGCATATCTAGGCTGCATGTCAATAGTTGAATGTGGCTTCCTCTTCCTTGTCTCCTCTCTTTCAAATGCATTGATATGAATGTAAAGAAGGGTAGATGAAAGCACAAAAGTAGATGCTTACTGGGAAGTTGCTATCACCAGTCCAGTTCTTTCTCATCGGGGTAGATAATGTGGAGGAAAGAAGACAAAGAAAGTTCCTTCAAGCTATTGTACTCTCTTACTCTATTGCTTCCCTGACATGTTCTCTTTGGTCCCTGAGATGTTCTCTTCCTCCCTGAGATGTTCTCTTCCTCCCTGAGATGTTCTCTTCCTCCCTGAGATGTTCTCTTCCTCCCTGATATGTTCTCTTTGGTCCCTGAGATGTTCTCTTTGGTCCCTGGGATGTTCTCTTTGGTCCCTGAGATGTTCTCTTTGGTCCCTGAGATGTTCTCTTATTCCCTGTGAATAAGGACAAAAATCTAACACCCAAAGCCTAACCTAATCCTAGCTTCTAACCCTAAAACTAACCCTACCTCCTCACCATAAACCTAATATTAACCTTAATACTAATTCTAACCCTAAACCCTCTAGATATAGCATTTGGCCTTGTGGGGATGAACACAGTTGGTCCATTTTTTGTATGTTTACTATTCTTGTGGGGACTTCTGGTCCCCACAAGTATAGTTAAACAGGTTCACACACACACACCTCCACCCAGACAAATCCAGCTCATGCGCTCCATCAGCAGCAGATTTTAATTTAGAATGGAAAATGAATGTGTTTATGCAACAAATGTTAGTGCATCGAACCGAATCACATCGATTCATTCCTCTAATCAAACCGAATCGCACCGAATCGTTTCAAACTAAAATGTATCCTTCCTGTATTGTATTAGAGCCCATATATCTAGATACGTATAGAATCATCTTGAAAGGGAAAGTTGCACGTCCCTAATAAATGTGCCATTTTTATTTCCCCTTTCCAATGTTACAATGTATGACTGTGGTATGAGTCCAAGGAAATAACCTGGAACGGCACTAAACTCCACAAGAAATATCTTAATGTATACAATATAGCTTCTACCCCCAAGCCATAAGACTGCTGAACAATCAAATGGCCACCGGACTATTACATTGACACCCCCCCCCCCCCCCATTTGTTTGGTACACTGCTGCTACTCGCTGTTTTATTATCTATGCATTGTCACTTCATCCCTATCTACATGTACAAATTACCTCTAACCTGTACCCCCGCACTCTGACTCGGTACCGGTACCCTCTGTATATCGCCTCGTTATGTTATTGTGTTACGTTTTATTATTTTTTACTTTAGTTTATTTGGTCAATATTTTCTTAACTCTTTTTTAACTGCACTGTTGGTTAAGGGCTTGTAAGTAAGCATTTCACGGTTAGGTCTACACTTGTTGTATTCGGTGCATGTGACAAATAAAGTTTGATTTGATTGTTTTAACTTTTGAATGTTCATCGGAATAA
Source organism: Salvelinus fontinalis (assembly GCF_029448725.1). Taxonomy (NCBI): domain Eukaryota; kingdom Metazoa; phylum Chordata; class Actinopteri; order Salmoniformes; family Salmonidae; genus Salvelinus; species Salvelinus fontinalis. Next base: position 60,146,122 of record NC_074670.1, on the reverse strand, counting down.
AGTCAAATACATTATTTTAAAACAGATGTGTAACAAATTAATTGTTAACTCTATTGTGTAATTAGTACAGTTTGAAGTGGTTTAAATGTATATCTGTTCTGTCTCTACAGCTTGGAACACAAGATGGTGCTGTCCTTGTTCGCCGCCTTGTCATTGGCTCTGATCTACTTCCTGGTCCAGCGGAGATGTTCCTGGGTGTCCAAGATTGCCCTGGCCCTTGGCCTTCTGGGTGTCTACAGCTACCGGGCGGCGGTGGGCAACGTTGTGTTTCCGTGGCAACATGGCGGTGGTAACATGTCCAAGTAAGTTTTCGCCGACTGGGTGTACAAAACATTATCCAGGTGAAAGCTATGATCCCTTATTGATGTCACTTGTTAAATCCACTTCAATCAGTGTAGATGAAGGGGAGGAGATGGGTTAAAGAAGGATTTTTAATCCTTGAGACATGGATTGTGTATGTGTGACATTGAGGGTGAATGGGCAAAACTAAATATTTAAGTGCCTATAAACGGAGAATGGAAGTAGGTGCCAGATATCTAAAAAAAACACTGCTGAGTTGTATTTGCCTGTTTTTCGAGCCATTTGATATGTGATCACATCATGGCTCGTTAATGAAGGATACACCTTAAGGCCTACATCAGCATAAAGTACACACAAGTCCACAGAGGAAGAAAGACTAGGGGAAAAAACAACCTTTCAATCATTTGTAGCCAAGTAACCCAAGGGGAAAACTGCTTTGAAAACCCTTATTGCTGTCTGATTAGAGATCATTGTGCTCATGTCCTTAGCCTGGCCCTTTCTGTATCAAGGTGATTAATGGTCCAATCAGAGAGGCTGATCGCTTTGTTTACCCCTGTGCTTTTGATTTCTAATGACCAAATGTGGAGCTCCTTTGCTCTGCCACTTGGCTCAATCCCTCCCACCCTCCCTATCACCAGCCAGCTAATCAACCCTTAGTATCCAGCCAGCTGCATCTTGTCCACAGCCCCGTTGAATGTGAGAGCATAATGAGTGTTCAGGTGCTGCTGCCCAGTTATCCTACCCCCCTTCCTTGTCTCTTACTAGACATGTTCCTGTTCCCTCCCCCCTCCATGCTCTCCTTGACATTGTCTCTACTCCCACCTACTCCCACCTCCCACCTCAACTCTCACCCCTACCCACCCTTACCCCTCGTTGCACAGTACCAGGCGCACACCAACACTCCGTATAATTGGCAATGCCGCCGTGCCAAGTCGCCGAGTCATTAATCACTGCGGGAAGGTGTTTATGCTGGCGCCGCGGCAACCTCCTGGCATTTCCATTAAGTTGGGTCTACAACAGCGGTGGCCCCGGCTCAGTCACTCGCAGCCAGGCTAATCTGGTAGCATGAGATCCCTTTGTGGCTTATCACACTGACCTAAATAGCAGAAAGAGGGTCTCCCACACTGTCTCGTTATGATAGTTCAGGCTGAATTTTTTGGTGTGTTTCTTAGGTCAAAGTCTAAAGGACAATTGGGCTTGGCTGACAGCAAAAAAATATATATATATATATTTTTGGGGCGTATGGTTCTTGGTATTGCTCTCTAGACATTTTTTTCTCTCCCAATGACAACATAATCATCCTTGCCATTTCCTTAACTTTAAAATCATGAAGAATCACCTGTGACATTTTATGGTCTTCACTGTAAGTAGTTGGTAGGTACAGATGTCGGATCTTAACTTGATCACTCTTGTCACAGAGAATTTTCCTGCTGCATCAGCAAATTCGAATGAGCCTTGTCAGTCCCTGAAAAAAACAGCAGTTTTCTTTCTCTCATTGCAGGGGCAGTCGAGTCATTGGGATCAGGGCAAATGTTCTCTCGCTCTCGCTCCAATTCTAGTCTGAGGCCCTATTACTGCAACATTCAGATGTACAAAAATGTATCTGAAATGAAGCCATCCACATCAACAACTGTTGTTTATATAGCTTAATAACACAAGATAGATATCAGTCTCCACTAGGCTACGACGTGCAAGTGTCAAGTGTATGCTAAGGTCAAAATTGAGTTTAATTGTGATCTAGTGGTTAGGGCTGCTGCCTTCAGTGTGCACATATAGGCCTGCCTTGTTGGCATTGGTTCGATTCTGGCCTACACCCTTCTGGCACAAAGAACTCAATCCCCTCGATTGACTTGATATATTTACACTTTTCAAATATGGACAATCCAGGGATATTTTACCTCTGATTTTGATAAGAAATTACCATACCAGACACTTTGGATAACATAAACAGTAAACTAATAAAATAATAAGTCAGTAGGGTAGGCTACAACAACATTAGTTTCCATTCATACAAATTATCGGGTAAATTGCCACATTAGATTTACCGTGGTAAACAATGAAAAATAATTGTATTTCTATTGTACGGTATGCTTGTCAAATAGATAAATCGCCTGTTCAAAAAAGTCTGTTAAAAAAGGACTAAGTTGTTCCGATTTCAATATCAACCAGAGGGTGAACTTACAGTTGAAGTCGGAAGTTTACACACACCTTAGCCAAATATATTTAAACTTAGTTTTTCACAATTCCTGACATTTAATCCTAGTAAAAATACACTGTCTTAGGTCAATTAGAATCACCACTTTATTTTAAGAATGTGAAATGTCAGAATAATAGTAGAGAGAATGATTTATTTCAGTTTTTATTTCTTTCATCACATTCCCTCGGGTCAGAAGTTTACATAAACTCAATTAGTATTTGGTAGCGTTGCCTTTAAATTGTTTAACTTGGGTCAAATGTTTCGGGTAGCCTTCCACATGCTTCCCACAATAAGTTGGGTGAATTTTGGCCCATTCCTCCTGACAGAGCTGGTGTAACTGGGTCAGGTTTGTTGGCCTCCTTGCTCGCACACGCTTTTTCAGTTCTGCCCACAAATGTTCTATAGGATTGAGGTCAGGATTTTGTGATGGCCATTCCAATACCTTGACTTTGTTGTCCTTAAGCCATTTTGCCACCACTTTGGAAGTATGCTTGGGGTCATTGTCCATTTGGAAGAGCCATTTGCGACTAAGCTTTAACTTCCTGACTGATGTCTTGAGATGTTGCTTCAATATATCCACGTAATTTTCCTCCGTCATGATGCCATCTATTTTGTGAAGTTCACCAGTCCCTCCTGCAGAAAAGCACCCCCACAACATGATGCTGCCACCCCCGTGCTTCACGGTTGGGATGGTGTTCTTCGGCTTGCAAGCCTCCCCCTTTTTCCTCCAAACATAACGATGGTCATTATGGCCAAACAGTTCTATTTTTGTTTCATCAGACCAGAGGACATTTCTCCAAAAAGTACGATCTTTGTCCCCATGTGCAGTTGCAAACCGTAGTCTGGGTTTTTTATGGTGGTTTTGGAGCAGTGGCTTCTTCCTTGCTGAGTGGCCTTTCAGATTATGTCGATATAGGACTTGTTTTACTGTGGATAAAGATCATTTTCTACCTGTTTCCTGTTTCCTCCAGCATCTTCACAAGGTTCTTTGCTGTTGTTCTGGGATTGATTTGCACTTTTCGCATCAAAGTACGTTCATCTCTAGGAGACAGAACGTGTCTCCTTCCTGAGTGGTATGACGGCTGCATGGTCCCATGGTGTTTATACTTGCGTACTATTGTTTGTACATATGAACGTGGTACCTTCAGGCATTTGGAAATTGCTCCCAAGAATGAACCAGACTTATGGTAAAAAAAAAAAAAAATCTGAGGTCTTGGCTTCTTTAGATTTTCCCATGATGTCAAGCAAAGAGGCACTGAGTTTGAAGGTAGGCCTTGAAATACATCTGCAGGTACACCTCCAATTGACTCAAATTATGTCAATAAAGCTATCAGAAGCTTCTAAAGCCATGACATAATTTTCTGGAATTTTCCAAGCTGTTTAAAGGCACAGTCAACTTAGTGTATGTAAACTTCTGACCCACTGGAATTGTGATACATTGAATTATAAGTGACGTAATCTGTCTGTAAACAATTGTTGGGGGATTGATTTGTCATGCACAAAGTAGATGTCCTAACTGACTTGCCAAAACTATAGTTTGTTAACAAGAAATTTGTGGAGTGGTTGAAAAATGAGTTTTAATCACTCCAACATAAGTGAATGTTAACTTCCGACTTAAACTGTATCTTGAAAGACTTTGGTTGCAAGCAGGACACAAGTAATACCAACATATTTTAGAGACCCATAATGGGTTGACCAATAATGGTTGCAATTGAGATCAGCTATGTGGGGGAATTTAGCCCGTGTCAATGGTTCAACGAGACATCAGCTGGTGATAATCTAGTGCCATCGATGGATGCAATATTAGCCAATCTGTGTGTGTGTTTCCCTGTTTGTGTTTCCCTGGCTAAGTTAATGAGCTGGTTTGTGCCATCAGTTGATTGACAGATGTAGGGCTACTGTAGAACGATAAACTTTCCTCCAGTATAGATGCTTGTCCACGTTTTCTAGTTAGGCTATGTATAATTTGACAATATAGTTCTGGTCTTTGGTGTGGATTGAAAGCCTGTATTGTGTGGCTTTAATATTTAATTTCATAAAGCTGTCAAGATGTTTATGCAGCCTATCCAAAGACCATTTAGTTGAACTGAAACACTTTTCTTTCATGTTTAAATTATCATACTATTTCTTTTACTTCTTGAAAACGTTGAAATAAATGCTGTTAACTTGTGGGCATAATGTAGGCTCGGGCTGGTGACTAGATTGCCCAGAACTGGCCGCAACCTCATGAGGCTTGGAGCCGGAGCACGCTGCTTAGACCTACTGCGCTACGACAGTTCACTAGGCTCTAGCAAGAACTAAGAATACTAGGAATACTGATGATACACCACAAGTATGTGACACCCCTTCAAATTAGTGGATTCGTCTATTTCAAGCACACGCTTTGCTGACAGCTGTATAAAATCAAGCACACAGCCATGCAATCTCCAAAGACAAACATTGGTAGTAAAATGGCCCCTACTGAAGAGCTCAGTGACTTTCAAAGTGGCACTGTCATATACTCAGCAAAAAAAGAAACGTCCTCTCACTGTCAACTGCGTTTATTTTCAGCAAACTTAACATGTGTATATATTTGTATGAGCATAACAAGATTCACAACTGAGACATAAACTGAACAAGTTCCACAGACATGTGACTAACAGAAATGGAATAATGTGTGAACATCCCTGAACAAAGTGGGGGTCAAAATCAAAAGTAACATTCAGTTTCTGGTGTGGCCACCAGCTGCATTAAGTACTGCAGTGCATCTCCTCCTCATGGACTGCACTAGATTTGCCAGTTCTTGCTGTGAGATGTTACCCCACTCTTCCACTAAGGCACCTGCAAGTTCCCGGACATTTCTGGGGGGAATGGCCCTAGCCTTCACCCTCCGATCCAACAGGTCCCAGACGTGCTCAATGGGATTGCGATCCGGGCTCTTCGCTGGCCATGGCAGAACAGTGACATTCCTGTCTTGCAGGGAATCACGCACAGAATGAGCAGTATGGCTGGTGGCATTGTCTTGCTGGAGGGTCATGTCAAGATGAGCTTGCAGGAAGGGTACCACATGAGGGAGGTGGATGTCTTCCCTATAACGCACAGCGTTGAGATTGCCTGCAATGACAACAAGCTTAGTCCGATGATGCTGTGATACACCGCCCCAGACCATGACACACCCTCCACCTCCAAATCGATCCCGCTCCAGAGTACAGGCCTCGGTGTAACGCTCATTCCTTCGACGATAAACGGGAATCCGACCATCACCCCTGGTGAAACAAAACCGCGACTCGTCAGTGAAGCACACTTTTTGCCAGTCCTGTCTGGTCCAGCGATGGTGGGTTTGTGCCCATAGCCAACGTTGTTGCCGGTGATGTCTGGTGAGGACCTGCTTTACAACAGGCCTACAAGCCCTCAGTCCAGCCTCTCTCAGCCTTTTGCGGACAGTCTGAGCACTGATGAAGGGATTGTGCGTTCTTGGTGTAACTCGGGCAGTTGTTGTTGCCATCCTGTACCTGTCCCGCAGGTGTGATATTTGGATGTACCGATCATGTGCAGGTGTTGTTACACGTGGTCTGCCGCTGCGAGGATGATCAGCTGCCCGTCCTGTCTCCCTGAAGCACTGTCTTAGGTGTCTCACAATACGTACATTGCAATTTATTGCCCTGGCCACATCTGCAGTCCTCATGCCTGCTTTGCAGCACACCTAAGGCACGTTCACGCAGATGAGCAGGGACCCCGGGCATCTTTCTTTAGGTATTTTTCAGAGTCAGTAGAAAGGCCTCTCTAGTGTCCTAAGTTTTCATAACTGTGACCTTAATTGCCTACCGTCTGTAAGCTGTTTGTGTCTTAACGACCGTTCCACAGGTGCATGTTCATTAATTGTTTATGGTTCATTGAACAAGCATGGGAAACAGTGTTTAAACCCTTTACAATCAAGATCTGTGACGTTATTTGGATTTTTATGAATTATCTTTGAAAGACAGGTTCCTGAAAAGGAACATTTCTTTTTTTGCTGAGTTTAGGATGCCAGTTTGTCAAGAAGTCAGTTTGTCAAATTTCAGCCCTGCCACGGGCAACTGTAAGTGTTGTTATTGTGAAGTGGAAACGTCTAGGAGCAACAATGGCTCAGCCGCGAAGTGGTTAGCCACACAAGCCCGCAGACCTGGGCTGCCGAGTGCTGAAGAGCGTAGCATGTAAAAATCGTCTGTCTTCAGTTGCAACATTCACTACCGAGTTCCAAACTGCCTCTGGAAGCAACGTCAGCAGTAGAACTGTTCACCGGGAGCTCCATTCAATGGGTTTCCATGGCCAAGCAGCAGTGGAAATGCGTTTTCTGCAGTGATTAATCACGTTTCACCGTTTGGCAGTTCGATGGACGAATCTAGGTTTGGCGAATGCCAGGAGAACGCTACCTGCCCGAAAGGATAGTGCCAACTGTAAAGTTTGGTAGAGGAGGATTTATGGTCTGGGGCTGTTTTTCATGGTTCGAGCTAGGCTCCTTAGTTACAGTGAAGGGAAATCTTAACCCTACAGCATGCAATGACATTCTAGATGATTCTGTGCGTCCAACTTTGTAGCAACAGTTTGGGGAAGGCCCTTTCCTGTTTCAGCATGACAATGTCCCTGAGGTCCATACAGAAACGGTTTGTCGAGATCGGTGTGGAAGAACTTGATTGGCCTGCACAGAGCCCTGACCTCAACCCCATCGAAAAACTTTCAGATTAATTGGAAATCCGACTGCAAGCCAGACCTAATCGCCCAACATCAGTGCCCTACCTCACTAATGCTCTTGTGGCTGAATGGAAGCAAGTCCCTGCAGCAACGTTCCAACATCTAGTGGAATGCCTTCCCAGAAGAGTGGAGGCCGTTATGGAAGCAAATGGGGGACCAACTCTATATTAATGCCCATGATTTTGGAATGAGATGTTCGACGAGCAGGTGTCCACATACTTTTGCTCATATAGTGTATGCTGATTGAAAAACTATGTATTGTACATAGGCACATAATTTTTTTTAATTTTATTTGAAGCCTTCCCTAAACCAAAACCTTAAACACTCTGAATTAATGCCTACACTTTTACCCATTGAGTGGTTTCTGTTTTAACCGTGTAACCACGTGGAATTAACCCTTTAACCATGGGGAATTCATGTGTCAAAAGTAGACGTTCATCCATGAGTCAAAGGGCATTGGGCTGGTTTCGAACACATGTCGGCTCTGGCATATCTGCTGTGGTCAGTGGCTGTGACCGCTTGACCACACAGACACTGAGGAAACCAATCATTTATTCTGCCTATTGCTTGCCTTGAACATATGATTGAACAAAAAACATTGAACAAACTGATCTAAAAAAATATATATATTTTCCCTAACAAAAATATATCTACCCCCTACAAATATGTCCATTTATTATAATCCACATAAGAATTCACAGAAGACACGCTGTAGCCTGCACCTAGCCTACATAAGGTACGGTGTGCATTGTATAGAAATACCGCTACCACCTGCCCCGAGGCGGCGATCCTAAATATTTCTTCAGATATTCAAATCCTCCTGCTGCAGGATTATTTTCCTCCTGTGGCGAAATGGGTCAAATTAAGATATGACATCTGTAGGGATTAAGTTAATGGCCCTATTTATTTCTTCCTCTTCCTACTTCTCTCTCCTTACTTCACTCTTTCTTCGCCTGTTGCACATCAGGAAATGTTCCACCAAATTATCCAAAAGAGCATTGTAGAGTCGACTGTAAAAATGTTGGGGAAAAACGCCTTGGAATTGATGGGTCTCCTGCTGTTTCACGTTTCGATGTCGTGCCGCCCGTCCTCAGCCTGATGAACGGCCAGGATTTATGTGGCCCGGCAGAGGCTGCCGAGTCCTCCCCCCCTCCCCACAAGATGGGGTCATCAATCATACCATTTTTATTGTCATTCAAAAAAGGAAAATTGTCACCATGTAGCTCCGGTGCAAGGAAAGCCATTCTGGGAAATAATATGTACAAACTGTTAGATGGTTTAAGAGGCACTTTGAATCGTCCAGCTTTTTTGTAATAGTTTCATGTTTTATTAGCTGTTTTTCATTCTGCTTGTTATTTATTTTTGGTTTTCCCATGTTGTTTTATGTTACAATTCACCTCACATCATTATAGCATTGATAGGCCAGTATTAAAACCGTTGTGTGTTTGTTGTACCTCATTTAACATTTTTGTAATTTAGCAGTCGCTCTTGTCTAGAGCGACATGCAGTTAGTGCTTTCATCTTAAGATCGCTAAGTGAGACAACCACATATCACAGTCGTAGCATGCAAATCTTTTCTCAATAAAGAAGTTATCAGCAAAGACAGTGCTAGTAGGAAAAGACAAGTGCAGGTTACCACATTGACTAATACTAGCTCAGCTAATCCTAAATGTAATCAAAATGTTTTGCTGGCTTCATCAGGTGTTACACAATACATTGCCCGGCCCCAGAATGCCCACATCTGAATGTGAAATGTGATTGGCTTTCAATGTAAATGTCATTTGTGACATCTTTGGATTGTAGAATACTCCAGTTGCAGGCAAGACCGTCCAGTCTTTGTGACAAGCCGTTATCTGCCCCACTGTTAAGTCATCCCCTTGTTAAATGGCAACGTGAAATCATATCTCAGCCCAGTGCAGTTAATATGAATTACTGGAGTGGCTTAAGGGCCGCCGATGTCTCTGTGATGAAATACATCTCCCAGAGACCCTGGGAGGCTACTGTGTTATCTGAACACACTTGACTTGTGTTACAGCACCATACTGAATAGAATTGTGTGTTTTCTGTTCTATTTCCAACACCCCCAGAAAACACACACAATTGCAGTGAAGCACCAGAGTTTAAACAATGTAAACAATGTAGAGGATGCTTTCATTGTTCCAAATAGCATTATTGCATAGTGACATTAGTAGTCTCTGAGATGTCATAGCGTTTGCTCCAGAACATCATCACACCCGGCGCTAATTCAGTTCCATTCTTCTGGAGTTTTTCTTTCATATCTCATCTTTTATGTTGCCATTCCTGTGAAGAAATGTAAAGATTGAGAGATACTTGAACAAAGGTGACCCTCCTTCAAACCCAGGCTAATGTCATGTTTCTCATTATGCTAGAGAACCACCTTGTTCAGAGAGGGGGTGAGTACTGTAGCGATGAACGTTTCAATCAGAGATCAAGGTTGTAGCTTGATAGTTTGGGCAATTTATTACAAGAACACTTGCTTCTAAGCGTAAGAGTTGCCACTAAACCTGAGTTAGTTTCCATAAATTACTCAAAATACATGTACTGCAGAGCACATGGAACCTACACACCACTTCAATCTAGGTGTCAAAAATGACTGAAATATCTTAAAAGTTCTGTTGAGTGTGTTCTGTCAAAGCGCTGTTAGTGTTTGTGGCTGTTTTCTAGTACCATCTCAATTGGTTCCTGCAGTGCTCAACACCGCCCCTTTATTTGATCCTGATTAGATGTTTGTTGTGCTGACACTTAATTTGGGAACATTTATTCATGCAGATCCCTCATGAAGTTGCAAATTAATTCCAGGCTCTCATCAGAACCTCTTGAGTACACACATGCACACACACGTGCGTGAACACGCACACACAAAGCATTCAAAACACACCTGAGGTGATTGCAGGTGTCATGGTATGATAAGCAACGGCTCAATCTCTCTCTCTCTAAAGACATTCCTGGATAAGAATGAAGCTATCATTGGCTCATACGCACATTCAGCCTTTCCACAATCCCCTGTTCTAAACCTCTCTCTGTCACAACCATATAATTACTTCAGAATCAACTAGGACCATGTTCAAACGATGTATTTCTACATTCTTTCCAGTATTTGTTAAATTGTTCACTAAATTAGTTTAGATCATATTTTCATTTTTGCGTGGCTATGACCTCTGTTGAAAACAAAATCTAGAAGCCTTTGAGCACCCAGGATACTACTGTTTGTCAATGTCAGTTTCTCATGTTTTCTTCATACCGAGCAAATAATGAAGCAAATAATGAACGCAGGTGTCTAGTTAAACTGTTCTCCCAAAAAGTGACACAAAATTATCATTACCCAATAAGCTTTGCAATCTGTCAGTGACATTAATGCTAGATCTCTTGGCAGGTGTCTCTGGCTTTTGAGACATGTCCTCCTCTCTTTTTTTAAATTATTTAAAAAAATATATATATATTTCTCCTTTATTTAACCGGGTAGGCTAGTTGAGAACAAGTTCTCATTTACAACTGTGACCTGGCCAAGATAAAGCAAAGCAGTTCGACACATACAACAACACAGAGTTGACTGATCCATTGTGCTCTACTCCAAGATGGCAGTTATGGCATTTTGATGACTGATATTGTCATCACGTGGGATATTGTCATCAGTCAAGCTAGTGAGGATACACACCTTGTTTAATAACCAGTTATACAGGCAGGCAGACAGACAGACTGCATGGTTTCCAGAAACTTCCTCTTGTTTTTTGGTATGGACTTGGTCAGTTTATTCAAGTGTATTATTAGCATGGTTGTTCTGCCAGCATCAAAATACCAGGATTTCATTTATGTGTGTGGTTTCCCCTGAGAGCATGTGCCTCCTCACTGCAGAGAGAGAGCGAGGGGGCTGGCATCATGTCGGCATTTTCTCGTTCTCTACCCATCTGTGCCACTCATACCAAATAACACACACTGGCCTCAGCATGGCATTTGTTTGTCATATTTCCAGCTCATTTCATTTGCTGATTGTGTTGCTCTGAGCAATATCATCTAACTCAAGCCCTCACACAAACGCCTGTGGAAAATCCCAACACACATTTACATTTGAGTCATTTAGCAGACTCTTATCCATAGTGGTTTACAGGAGCAAGTAGGGTTAAGTGCCTTGCTCAAGTGCACATTGACAGATTTTTTTTAACTAGTAGGCGTGTGGATTCGAACCAGCAACCTGTCGAACCACGCACTCTTTGATTCCTCCGTATCCTCACAGTTAACAAGTCAGTCCCACAGTCATGCTTAGCATAAATCCGACACGACTGGGATTTCCAGTCATGCTTAGCATAAATCCGACATGACTGGGATTTCCAGTCATGCTTAGCATAAATCCGACGCGACTGGGATTTCCAGTCATGCTTAGCATAAATCCGACACGACTGGGATTTCTAGTCATGCTTAGCATAAATCCGACACGACTGGGATTTCCAGTCATGCTTGCATAAATCCAACACGACTGGGATTTCTAGTCATGCTTAGCATAAATCCGACAAGAAGAGGATTTCCAGCCATGCTTAGGATAAATCCGACAAGACTGGGATTTCCAGCCATGCAAAGTATAAATCCTACAGACTGGGGTTTCCAGCCATGCTTAGCATAAATCCGACAAGACTGGGATTTCCAGCCATGCTTAGCATAAATCCTACAAGACTGGGATTTCCAGCCATGCGTAGCATAAATCCGACAGAAGAGGATTTCCAGTCATGCTTAGTATAAATCCTACAAGACTGGGATTTCCAGCCATGCTTAGCATAAATCCTACAAGACTGGGATTTCCAGCCATGCTTAGCATAAATCCTACAAGACTGGGATTTCCAGCCATGCTTAGCATAAATCCTACAAGACTGGGATTTCCAGCCATGCTTAGCATAAATCCTACAAGACGGGGATTTCCAGCCATGCTTAGCATAAATCCGACAAGAAGAGGATTTCCAGTCATGCTTAGCATAAATCCAACAAGAAGAGGATTTTCAGTCATGCTTAGCATAAATCCAACAAGAAGAGGATGTCCAGTCATGCTTAGCATAAATCCAACAAGAAGAGGATGTCCAGTCATGCTTAGCATAAATCCAACAAGAAGAGGATTTCCAGCCATGCTTAGCATAAATCCAACAAGAAGAGGATGTCCAGTCATGCTTAGCATAAATCCAACAAGAAGAGGATTTCCAGTCATGCTTAGCATAAATCCAACAAGAAGAGGATTTTCAGTCATGCTTAGCATAAAAACCAAGAAGGATTCTCTCCACATCTAATTGTGTGTGGATAAAAAATGTGAATAATATAAACGCGAGAGCTGTAGCTAGCACAACTCCAGGGTTAGAAGGAACTGCTTGCCATTCATCTGAGGGACGAGGGTTGCAATAAAAAAAACTGTGAATTAATAATACATTGGCAACACCTGCTTGACTCCCTCTCTTAGTGAACCAGACCCTTATTCCACTCCTATCACTCCAGGCTCCTTAAAACTCAAGGATGTTTGGTCCCTTTGGGGGACACACTGTCAGTCTAGTCATATTTGACGAGAAGGCTGTTTGTAAGGCTGATTAGTGTCTGGAAGATTCACGGTTTCTTCTTTTTATTTCCTTGTTGAATTTGTCTAAATGAATGGGGGTTGAGTGTTTTACTTTTATCGACACTTTGTTTATTAGGGAAGTGAGGTTTACCTGGTGACGGCTTTCCCAGCGGGCAAAGCAGGTTTAAATCACATCATAAAAGCAGTATTGCTCTTGTCATTTCAACATGTTTTGCCCGCTAGTTAAGCGTGGTTTTATTGATAATGAGCTGTAACCTCATTCTCCTCTGCCTCTCCTTCCCTAGGTACAGTAGCTAGCAGTAACAACTGCTGCAGCACCAAAATCCATGGTATTTTTAGTTTGTTTAGGTTCATGTTTATTCACTAGCTGGTAGTTTGTCAGTGCTCATTTTCATATTCGTAACCATGCTTCTCTCTATCTCTCTCTCTTACACACACACACACACACACACACACACACACACACACACACACACACACACACACACACACACACACACACACACACACACACACACACACACACACACACACACACACACACACACACACACAAAGAGAGGCTGATATTGTACTAAGGTGTGAGGGGGTGTGGGGGGTGGGCGGTCTGTTTGCTGTTTGGCAGACTGACTGTCTGCACTCTGTCTCTCCTAAGGCTTCTCACACTAAAAACTCCTGACTTCTGTTCACACAACCCTGTCTCCATGGTTACGTGCCAGGAGGCTATGTGTCGTCTCCTGTTGTCGTACCTTTTCCCAATGAGCGAAGACATAGAAAATGTTGTGCGTTCCATAAGAACAGGCACAGGAATCAGGATCATTCACCCGTTTGGGTTTTAGTCAAAGCACATGTCCTTGTGTCTTCTGCTATGTCTAACACACTTATGTATGTGTATCCATGTTAATTTGACTCAAAAGGCTGGGGAGCTGACTTTGTATTGACCTTTCTTTACTTAGTCTTTTTTTTATACCAGGTTAGTGGTGTTTGTCTGATTTTCTGAAGTGTGAAATGATAACAGTGTAGTTCTCTGTCATAATAAGAGGGGCTCTGTGTGATGACTGTCTGTGTACTTACCACCATCATATCAGTTTCTAGTTTGGCTTGCCCTGCCATCTCCCAAACCTATCTAGAATCCACATGTCTTATATCTTGTGTACAGGGTGCTTGCTCAGGTCTTAGTGTGAAAAATCTACGGGCAAATAGCCATTTTCAAGACTTTAAAAAGTATGGAATTGTACACTACAGTCTGAAGGTCTGGACTTCTTGAACTTCATGGATACAAGGTAGATACGTACTGTATGAAAATAGGCTATGCCTAGCAAGATAGACCAAAAACATCTCAACTATAACAATACAAATATTGACCATCAGCACTCACATGAACTATGAATCAGTCATCTCACAATATTTGCTGAAAACAAGAAAGGTTGAGGTGTTGAAAATGAATCCGTTAGCTTGGGGAAAAGTCTGGATTTTTATTATCTGAAGTGTGCAAGCTCACTTTGTAAGATCTCAACACATTGTTTTGGGTTAGTAAGTCAACATATCTTTTCCCACTACTGGGCCTCATTCTCCAGGTTTGTCTCCAGGTTTGAGCAGAGTATACTTAGCTCTACTCACCTCCCCTTTATGCTGTCAAATGGAGACTTGACCTTATCTATCCGTGTTCTTTTCCTCTGGGCCCATGAGAGAGTAAAACACTCATAAATAAATAAACAGATGAACTTCTCACGTCTCTCCATGGAGATACCTGATGTCTAGTGAGGCACGAAATGGCTGCCTTCTTTAACGAGATGGGGCAGTTTTGTAATGAAAAGTGTTGTTTGTAAGGGCAACTGCAGATGCAGGTTGAAGGTGTTTCTGTATTTTTTTTTAAAGTTTTGTGGAAACTGCACAGCAGAAAAATAACTGACAAAACATGTTATATCAACAAAGAAAGACAATAAAGTCAAACTAATTCACATCTGAACTGGACCTGGGGCTAGTAACAGGTTATTGGGCATTCAGATGGAGTGGCCAGCCCTTGGACACTTGAGTATCTTGAACAATGTTTTAAACAGGCTAACCACTTCATCTCTTTTCTCCTCAGGGGGACCGTGGAGGCACGCTTTGTGTATGTCTTCGTCCTGGGCATCCTCTTCACGGGCTCCAAGGACCTGTTGCGGTCCCAGGTCATCACAGCCGATGCCCGGCTGAAGAGCAGGGGCTTATGGGAAATCTACAGGTAGGTAGCCTACATGGCAAATAGCTTAGAGAGGCTGGCTAGCAATCGGTAGGGGGCAAGTTTGAATCCTGTGTACATTGTTTTATTCAACCTTTATTTAACCATGCAAGTCAGCTTAGAACCACTTATGTGTCTTATTCACTCATTAAGCATAGTTATTGGACAATAAAGTAACCTTCTTATAGTGGTGTGGTTCTGTTGGTGGCCCTGTTGTTCCGAGCCCACAACCTGCCGGTGCTGTGCTGCTGCTTGCTGGTCCAGACTTTGATGGCCCAGTTCATCTGGAAGAAGCTCCACTACGACGCTGCCCAGACTACCATCATGCACTACTGGTTTGGACAGGCCTTCTTCTACTTCCAGGTAAGGGACCATTAGATGAGGGGGATCTGCACTCCCCCGAAATTTTTAAAAGCATGAGGGAAAAAACGATTAAATCTCTTATTTTGAGTGCAAAGCAGACACAGCAGATGAAGTCCTTTTCTAAATGAAGATGTGAACGAGGTACAGTTGAAGTCGGAAGTTTACATACACCTTAGCCAAATACATTTAAACTCTGTTTTTCACAATTCCTGACATTTAATCCTAGTAAAAATTCCCTGTCAGTTTAGATCACCACTTTATTTTAAAGTGAAATGTCAGAATAATAGTAGAGAGAATGATTTATTTCAGCATATTCCCAGTGGGTCAGACGTTTACATCCACTCAATTAGTATTTGGTAGCATTGCCTTTAAATTGTTTCACTTGGGTCAAACGTTTCGTGTAACCTTCCACAAGCTTCTCACAATAAGTTGGGTGAATTTTGGCCCGTTCCTCCTGACAGAGCTGGTGTAACTGAGTCTGTTTTGTAGGCCTCCTTGCTCGCACACGCTTTTTCAGTTCTGCCCACAAATTTTCTTTAGGATTGTGGTCAGGGCTTTGTGATGGCCACTCCAATACCTTAACTTTGTTGTCCTTAAGGCATTTTGCCACAACTTTGGAGTATGCTTGGGGTCATTGTCCATTTGGAAGACCCATTTGAGACCAAGCTTTAACTTCCTGACTGATGTCTTGAGATGTTGCTTTAATATATCCACATAATTTCCCTTCCTCATGATGCCATCTATTTTGTGAAGTGCACCAGTCCCTCCTGCAGAAAAGCACCCCCACAACATGATGCTGCCACCCCCGTGCTTCACGGTTGGGATGGTGTTCTTCGGCTTGCAAGCCTCCCCCTTTTTCCTCCAAATATAACGATGGTTGTTATGGCTAAACAGTTCTATGTTTGTTTTATCACACCAGAGGATATTTCTCCAAAAAGTACGATCTTTGTCCCCATGTGCAGTTGCAAACCGTAGTCTGGCTTTTTTATGGCGGTTTTATAGCAGTGGCTTCTTCCTTGCTGAGAGACCTTTCAGGTTATATCGATATAGGACTTGATTTACTGTGGATATAGATACTTTTGTACCTGTTTCCTCTAGCATCTTCACAAGGTCCTTTGCTGTTGTTCTGGGATTGATTTGCACTATTCGCATCAAAGTACGTTAATCTCTAGGAGACAGAATGCGTCTCCTTCCTGAGCGGTATGACGGCTACGTGGTCCCATGGTGTTAATACTTGCGTACTATTGTTTGTACAGATGAACGCGGTACTTTCAGGCTTTGGAAATTGCTCCCAAGAATGAACCAGACTTGTGGAGGTCTACAATTTTCTTTCTGAGGACTTGGCTGATTTCTTGTCTTGTTGTGGTCTACGTCTGACCCACTGGAATTATGATACAGGGAATTATAAGTGAAATTATCTGTCTGTAAACAATTGTTGGAAAAGTTACTTGTCATGCACAAAGTAGATGTCCTAACCGACTTGCCAAAACTATAGTTTGTTAACAAGAAATGTGTGGAGTGGTGAAAAACGAGTTTTAATGACTCCAACCTTTGTGTATGTAAACTTCCAACTTCAACTATATGTGTGTGTAAGTAGGTCACTTTTTCATGCAGGATAGAAGAGATCATTGTCTTCTAGATTTCCTCATGTCTTTCTGTTTCAGTGAACATAATCAAGTGTACAATTATATTTTGCCGTCACAATACCTAACATCCCGAGACAACACACACACACACACACACACACACACACACACACACACACACACACACACACACACACACACACACACACACACACACACACACACACACACACACACACACACACACACACACACACACACACACACACACACACACACACACACACACACACACACACACACACACACACAGCCCCAGTGTTCAGCAAATAAAACATTTTCTGGCGTCCTCGAATTCCTCCAACCCCTTGATTTTGTCACTTAATTACCACTCTCAGATCCTTTTGAAGGGGTCAGGAATTACCAATTACCACTTTAGGTGCCCATACGTGAAATTATTGACCCTGGGTAATGGTTAGTCTCAACAAAGCTGTAAACCAGCCCTACTGTAAGCCAAGCTGAGCAGTCCAATGTCCTAAAACTCCTGTTGTAGCCACTCCATGGTCGGCCCTGTGGAACTGTGGAACATACATGATTCAATGGTTTAATTGATCCACTAAAATATGGTGTTGAGTTTGTCCGTTGGAGGGTGGCTTAGTCAGGTTCTTTGACAGAATGGGTCCTTTCACTCGCACGAGCATGCATGCACTCACTCCATCCATCCACCCCTCCAGGCAAGAGAGAGGGGAGCTAGTGGCCCTCATCAGCCGGTGAATTAATTCAGCTCCCGCGGCAATCGCGAAAGCTCTTCCATCACACCTGAACCCTCGTCAGGAAATGGAAAGGGGAATGAGAGACTGGGCCAAAATCAGTGGGGAGGAGAGGCGAGGTGGATGGGAGTTTTTATACCATCACTGCAGCCCTTACAAGGCCAGTGAGGTGACAGACAGCAAGCTCTGAATAGCTACCTGCGAAGTGGAGGAGCATGCAGGAGACCGACACATTTTAATAGTATCAGCATCCGACTCCTTTCGAAAGTTAACATTGAGTGTATTCCGTAATCTTCATATATTAATTTTACCCAAGGTTAAGTCAGATGTAGTTGAAGTTAGCTTACTTAGTTAGCTACGTTACCCAACTTAGCTACATTCTGTTAACTTAAATAGTCACATTAACTAATGTATTTAGCTACATTAGCTACTGTATGTTAGCTACTTTAGCTAACTAAGCTACGTTATTTAGCTACTATGTTAGCTAAGTAAACTAAGGTTAGGTGTGAAAATTAAGCTTAATAAAACTGACATCTTCTGTTTGGCTGGCTGTTTGTCTGTAGGGGAACTCCAACAGCATTGCCACGGTTGACATCTCAGTGGGCTTCGTGGGACTAGAGAGCTACGTAGAGGCCCCGGCTTTCTTCCTCACCGCCCTCAGCACGTATGCCGGGCCCCTGCTCTGGGCTGCCCACCTGGTTTGCTACCTCAGCTCAGAGAAGAGGTCAGTTACTGTACACTCAGCCCCCTCACACCAGTAAGTGTCATTAGTGATGATACATTCATAAGTTAATTATTTCGAACATACACAGCCCAGGTACCAGCTAACCATGGGTTTATCTTGTGAGCTTGTTTGTCTTACTGTAGCAGACCAATGATGAAGTAGAAGATTTGGTAGATTGAAAGCCTTGAAACAGATGATTTAGTGCAGGGAGGCCGTCCATGTACTCACAACATGATGATTTAGTGCAGGGAGGACGTCCATGTACTCACAACATGATGATTTAGTGCAGGGAGGACATCCATGTACTCACAACATGATGATTTAGTGCAGGGAGAACATCCATGTACTCACAACATGATGATTTAGTGCAGGGAGGACATCCATGTTCTCACAACATGATGATTTAGTGCAGGGAGGACGTCCACATACTCACAACATGATGATTTAGTGCAGGGAGGACGTCCATGTTCTCACAACATGATGATTTAGTGCAGGGAGGACGTCCACATACTCACAACATGATGATTTAGTGCAGGGAGGACGTCCATGTTCTCACAACATGATGATTTAGTGCAGGGAGGACGTCCACATACTCACAACATGATGATTTAGTGCAGTGAGGACGTCCACATACTCACAACATGATGATTTAGTGCAGGGAGGACATCCATGTACTCACAACATGATGATTTAGTGCAGTGAGGACGTCCACGTACTCAGAACATGATGATTTAGTGCAGGGAGGATGTCCATGTACTCACAGGTAGCCCTAGTGGTTAGAGCGTTGGGCCAGTAACCGAAAGGTTGCTAAATCGAATCCCCGAGCTGACAAGGTAAAAATCTGTCGTTCTGCCCCTGAACAAGGCAGTTAACCCACTGTTCCTAGGACCTCAATGTAAATATGCACGTGATCTTAACTGACTTGCGTAGTTAAATAAAGGTTGAATTACATTTTATTTTTTTTATTGTGCAGGGAGGGCGTCGTACTCACAACATTGATTCGGCCTAAAACAAGAGGCTGGTGAAACGTTCCAGTTATTAAATTGTTCATGAATGGAATTTCAACTGATTTACGGAACTGGAATGGAAACTGAATCAAGCACTATCGTACCATAATACATAAAGACAAAAGAGGACAGTAACCCAACAGAGGACAGTATATTCTTCCCGTCTAGCATGAGACTAGCAGTGTGTAATTATTGGGACAGGATCATAATGTGATGACAACGCCTTGGCCACATGTCAATATATTTTGGATTCAAAACAGCAGCGCAGCAAGCTACCCCTGGATGTTATTTGGAAATGCAAAAGTGATCATCAAAGATGCAAGAGATCGCCTTGATCCGGGAACACTTTGTACATCGTTTTAACGCTTGCACCCCTAATTGATTGTCTCATAAATTAATTTGATTCCGGCAACAAGTTAGCCACCTAGAGCACAATTCAAAGAGCATAAGATAAAAGAACGTGATTATTAATACATGAGATAAGTGTTGCTACCCCGTGTCTTGAATGTACATTACAGTATGAATCACAGCGCTATAAGCTAACAGTTATGGAATGGAAAAAAGAAGGGATGGAGGATGTGGTTAATATCAAAAAGCTGTTTGTGGGTGGGTGTTTTTTTTCTTTAAAGGGGCCTCTAAGCTTCTTTGTTACTGGCATCTAATTCCATTTAGGTTGAGTGATAACTAGCTCCGAAATGCAGCCAATGCAGATCGTAAAGCCTAGTCCAACATGGGGGACCCCTTCTCCTAATGCATGCCAGTGTTTCAATAATTGATGAAAACGACCACTTTGAAGTCCTGCTCTTGGAGAGGGGAAAAAGGGAATTGTGAACACACATATACTTACACTCATACAGTACCAGTCAAAAGGTTGGACACACCTACTTATTCAAGGGTTTTTCTTTATTTTTCTACATTGTAGAATAATAGTGAAGACATCAAAACTATAAAATAAAACATATGGAATCATGTAGTAACCAAAAAAGTGTTAAACAAATAAATAAAATAGCCACCCTTTGCCTTGATGACAGCTTTGCACACTCTTGGCATTCTCTCAACCAGCTTCATGAGGAATGCTTTTCCAACAGCCTTGAGGGACTTCCCACATATGCTGAACACTTGTTGGTAGCTTTTCCTTCACTCTGCAGTCCAACTCATCACAAACCATCTCAATTGGGTTGAGGTCGGGTGATTGTGGAGGCCAGGTCATCTGATCCATCACTCTCATTGGTCAAATAGCCTTTACACAGCCTGGAGGTGTGTTTTGGGTCATTATCCTGTTGAAAAACAAATGATAGTCCCACTAATCACAAACCAGATGGGATGGAGTATTACTTCAGAATGCTGTGGTAGCCATGCTGGTTAAGTGTGCCTTGAATTCTAAATAAATCACTGACAGTGTCACCAGCAAAGCACCCCAACAACATCACACCGCCTGCTCCATGCTTCACTGTGGGAACCACACACGCTGAGATCATCTGTTCGCCTATTCTGCGTGTCACAAAGACACGGCGGTTAGAACCAAAAATTTTGACTCATCAGACCAAAGGACAGATTTCCACCAGTCAAATGTCCATTGCTCATGACTAACCATCATGTCTTAAAGTAATGGTGCACTGTCATTTCTCTTTGCTTATTTGAGCTGTTCTTGCGATAATATGGACTTGGTATTTTACCAAATAGTACTATCTTCTTTATACCACCCCTACCTCGTCAGAACACAACTGATCAGCTCAAACGCATTAAGAAGGAAAGAAATTCCACAAATAACAAAGAACACCTGTTATTTAAAATGCGTTCCAGGTGATTACCTCATGAAGCTGGTTGAGAGAATGCCAAGAGTGTGCAAAGCTGTCATCAAGGCAAATGATGGCTACTTTAAAGAATCTCAAATATATTTTGATTTGTTTGACACTTTTTTGGTTACTACATGATTCCATATGTGTTATTTCATAGTTTTGATGACTTCACTATTATTCTACAATATAAAAATAAAGAAACTTTTGACTTGTACTGTACATACATTCACACACATTAATTAAAGCAGAGAAATGGGTAGAATTGTCTGTCACATCATACCCTCTTTGACGTAGCATCATAGTGTGGATGCAGGAGAACATTCCAAATCCCATTACTCCCTGTCTCGCCCCTTGGGAGTCTGCTTCTATGTCTCCGAGTCGCGTTCCGCTATGTCACGAAATGTCACCATTTGCATATCTGGGTGGCTTTTAGGACCACCCGTGGTGCTGGTGTCAAGTCAAGGACAGTCAGGTGTGCCCCCCTAACAAGAGCCACTAGTATGTCGACAATTTTTGTTCTACGATGATGTTGTCTGTGTCAGACTGTAACTGTGGCCAAGTTGAGACTGGTCACCTTCTCAGTTGACGGCCCTCTTCTTTATTTTAATCAATCATATTAACGACAGGTAGTTTGTTGGTTTGTTAACTGTGAAGTTCAGCCTCGGGGACCTCATCAAACCCCCTACGTCAGCCTGTCATTTTTTATCCCTTACATATGCTCTTGCAGGAAGCCAGTTCAAGTAAAGTCCCATATTTGTAACACTGTCATAAACCAATTGATTCATCTGGGGAAACGTGCGTCACACAATCCATCCCCTCTGAGTATCTCATACATAATACGAGCAGACCGAGATTTGTAAATTCTCATTATTCCTGTCCACATCCTCCATCCCCACCATCCAGCTCTGCCGTTTTCCACCAGAATGGCCCCACTCACAAAGTGCAGTTTGAGAGGTCTGCGTGATAAATGAACCTCTTAAGTAGTCTGACACAATGCAGCTCATTTATAATGCACTATGCCCCATCAGCATCCACACTACAGAACCAAATACTGGAAATGGGCTTTGATCAATACCTCCCTTGTCGGGAAACCCTAAAACCACAAGGGAAGATAAAACTAAAGTTTTCATTACTGTTGAATTGGATCTGTCTAGGGCCATGTTTTCACCAGGATAAAAGTGCTCCAAAGTAGTCAAAGCAAACAAAGAGAATTCAATAACCCCCTTTCCCAACATTTGCTACTGTTGTTCAAACATATATCCTGGTCAAATCTGTGCAGACAGCACCCAGAAATGGGAAAATACATGTGGTGTACAAACACATTGCCAGGGCTGTGTTTTTGAGTGTCAAAAGGGGACAATTCTCAAAAGCTCCAAAGTTCTATAGGCGGTATCCCTTGACGCACATCCTGTATCCCACACTCCTTTACAGGCAGTCATCCCTTTTTAGTCCTGCTCCCTGGGTCATGATAGAGGGAGTGCACTGGATCAATACTAAAGCCAGCCCAAGAAGAGGACAGGAAGTAAAGGGAGAGTGGGCGGGTGTGGGACAGGCGTGAAGGTGCTTGACTAATGCCTGAACTCATTTCCAAAGAGGGGAATGCCCTTCAATTACTACCTCATCAGGGAGCTAGAGACCTTTGCCTAGGACAGGACATGAACAGACACATAATTCGCCAGATGCCGGGCAGGTCTGTCCTGCTGCAAAGGAACGGGGATGTATAGAGCTGAGAGATGTGATCACCACAACAAAGACAAGACAAATGTCTTTCTACTGGTTATGTAGACCTTTTATGTAATCATCTGTAGTTTTCTTCATGACACCTGTGCATTCCGTTAAAACGTAGATATTAGGCATAAAATGAGTTGGATTAATCTGGATCCCTTGATTAATTACATATCTGTTGAATCAGGCGTGTGAGTAATATGGCCTGTTCTGCATCACAACATCATTGTAATAATTACATTGTTGTGGTTTGCTACACCTGCTTGGCAGACCGGAGCCACAGCTGAGCACACACACTCCCAATGCAGTCAATGCTACCTGCTACGTAGGCAGCTTGAGCAGAACAGCAACACATGCCTTGAGGGTATAGTCTCTGAAGAGTACACTACACCTAATACAGTAACTTGCGTCATACGCCTATGGTGTAGGAGTAACAGAAAAAGTGCCTTCAGAAAATATTCACACCCCTTGACTTTTTCCACTTTTTGTTGTGTTACAGCCTGAATTTGTCTGAGTTTAAAATGTATTAAATGTAGATTTTGTCAATGGCCTACACATAATACCCAATAATGTCAAAGTGGACTGTTTTTAGAAATTGTTACAAATTAATAAAAAATTAAAAGCTGAAATGTCATGAGTCAATAAGTACTCAACCCATAAGTTCAGGATTAAAAATGTGCTTAACTAGTCACATAATAAGTTGCATGGACTGACTCTCTGTGCAATAATATTGTTTAACATGATTTTTGAATGACTACCTCATCTCTGTAACCCACACATGCAGGGCTGTGAGAAAGTATTTGCCTTTCACATTTTCTCTACTTTTGTAAATGTTTTTATACTGAATGTTAATAGATCTTCAACCAAAACCTAATATTAGATAAAGGGAACATGACTGAACAAAATACAACAATTACATATTTATTATGCAACAGTTATGCAACACCCAATGCCCCTGTGTGAAAAAGTAATTGCCCTCTTACACTTATTAACTGGTTGTTCCACCTTAAGATGCAATGACTCCCACCAAACGCTTCCTGTAGTTGTTGAACAGTCTCACGTCGCTGTGGAGGGATTTTGGCCCACTCTTCCATGCGGAACTACTTTAACTGAGGAACATTGTGGGTTTTCAAGCATCCATTACTAGTTTCAAGTCCTACCACAACATCTCAATTGGGATTAGATTTGGACTTTGACTTGGCCAGTCTAAATCTTCAAATTTGTTGCTTTTTAGACGTTTTCTTGTAGTCGTGATTGTGTGTTTGGTATCATTGTCTTGCTGCATGACCCAGCTGAGCTTCAGCTCATAGACGGATGGGCTGACATTCTCCTGTAGAATTCTCTGATACAGAGCAGAATTCATGGTTCCTTATTAAGGCAAGTCGTCCAGGTCCTGAGGCAGCAAAGCATCCCCAAACCATCACACTACCACCACCATGCTTGACCATTGGTATACGGTTCTTACTATGGAATGCAGTGTTTGGTTTTCGCTAGGCATAATGTGACCCATGTCATCTCATCTTTGGGAGAGATGTTGATGTAAAATATTGAACTTAAAAGATGCCCAACGATTGAACAGAGCAGTAGCCGAGTCTGGATCAAGTGCCATTCTGTGACTTTGGCCTTATTTTTTTGCCGTGGTATTGAGTATTGAGATACTAAAAAGGGTATCGGTATCAAAGTCAAAATGCTGGTATCTAGTCTACAGGTTGTACTGTTGTCCCACAGGGATCTATTCTTGTTCCACTTTTCTTTTACTTAAACATGTATACAGGTATTACCAGTGTCCAACAGGGATCTATTATTGGTCCACTTCTCTCCTTATACATGGCTCCCACTAAGCAAAATCATCTTTGAATATTGTGCCAACTTCCACACCTATGCAGATGACATAGTTTAAAATGTATTTAGTGCTTGATCATGTTTAGATTCTAAACCCCATTGATTAGCTGTTCATATAGCATTGTCGTAGTCAGAGTAAATGCTACAAAGGTAAATGTTAGTTGATATAAAAAACTTCATGGTTTGTGAGCTAAAGAGATTTGCGATAAAACATCATACAGTTCAGGTCCAGACCTTTGTTTCAATACTTTTCTTCTGGCCTAAAATGTGTGTGCTATGTGCATTGATAGCTGTTTGTGAGAGCGATATAGAAGGACACATTCAGTGTGTGTCGCTGAGTACAGTCATTTATGTTGGCACCGACATGGGGGCTTGTGAGGGGACGCTCACTGATTATGCGAACACGCAGACAAACAAACCCACAGGTGTTTGATTCAACACCTACCCTAAATTACACTACCACCCACTGCCTCAGTGCAGCTCTCAGAGAGCCTTTATTTGTTTGGGAGGGATAATTTCCCAGGTTTGAAATTCCTCCCATAGAGTTTTGAAATTACCTGGCTGCAGTTCCTTCCCCAGAGCTTTGAGATTACCTGGCTGCAGTTCCTCCTCCAGAGCTTTGAGATTACCTGGCTGCAGTTCCTCCTCCAGAGCTTTGAGATTACCTGGCTGCAGTTCCTCCTCCAGAGTTTTGAGATTACCTGGCTGCAGTTCCATCCCCAGAGCTTTGAGATTTCCTGGTTGCAGTTCCATCCCCAGAGCTTTGAGATTACCTGGCTGCAGTTCCTCCTCCAGAGCTTTGAGATTACCTGGCTGCAGTTCCTCCTCCAGAGCTTTGAGATTCCCTGGCTGCAGTTCCTCCTCCAGTGCTTTGAGATTACCTGGCTGCAGTTCCTCCTCCAGAGTTTTGAGATTACCTGGCTGCAGTTCCATCCCCAGAGCTTTGAGATTACCTGGCTGCAGTTCCTCCTCCTGAGCTTTGAGATTACCTGGCTGCAGTTCCTCCTCCAGAGTTTTGAGATTACCTGGCTGCAGTTCCATCCCCAGAGCTTTGAGATTACCTGGCTGCAGTTCCTCCTCCTGAGCTTTGAGATTACCTGGCTGCAGTTCCTCCTCCAGAGCTTTGAGATTACCTGGCTGCAGTTCCTCCTCCAGAGCTTTGAGATTCCCTGGCTGCAGTTCCTCCTCCAGTGCTTTGAGATTACCTGGCTGCAGTTCCTCCTCCAGAGTTTTGAGATTACCTGGCTGCAGTTCCATCCCCAGAGCTTTGAGATTACCTGGCTGCAGTTCCTCCTCCTGAGCTTTGAGATTACCTGGCTGCAGTTCCTCCTCCAGAGCTTTGAGATTACCTGGATGCAGTTCCTCCTCCAGAGTTTTGAGATTACCTGGCTGCAGTTCCTCCTCCAGAGCTTTGAGATTACCTGGCTGCAGTTCCTCCTCCAGAGCTTTGAGATTCCCTGGCTGCAGTTCCTCCTCCAGTGCTTTGAGATTACCTGGCTGCAGTTCCTCCTCCTGAGCTTGGAGATTACCTGGCTGCAGTTCCTCCTCCAGAGCTTTGAGATTACCTGGCTGCAGTTCCTCCTCCAGAGCTTTGAGATTACCTGGCTGCAGTTCCTCCTCCAGAGCTTTGAGATTACCTGGCTGCAGTTCCTCCTCCAGAGCTTTGAGATTCCCTGGCTGCAGTTCCTCCTCCTGAGCTTTGAGATTAC